>NC_092761.1:31768018-32073382 GCF_047496795.1 Chiloscyllium punctatum | reverse complement strand
CTTCTATGGAAGTGCTCAATAAGACTTGGACATTAAGAAGATTTGAGACTTGGAGCAGGTCAGCCTTGATCTTAGTGAAGGGCAAGGCAGGCTTGGGATGTGAATGACTTGCCCCTGTTCCTGATGGTCTCCCATTCTGTTATTGGAAAGTTAGTCGGTGTTATTTTCCTGGAAGGTCTTTTATGGAATGTTGCAATCAGGGAGTACCGTGGACTTTGTGAGCCATCACTGGGTGAGATTTGGGGGCTGTATTCACAGTGAATCTGGGTCTACAACATGATCAACAAATGAAGCACAAGATACAGAGAGGGGAAGTTTTGTAAAGAGAAATGAGCAACCTCTTCCATATCCAGCCTGGGTCTTCCGATTACATTTTCCAAATCTCCCAAACCGAGTGGGACAGTCTCCAGGGACCGAACTGATCCCTCTATTTCTGTGCACCATGCTATAACAATAAGTGGACTCTGACTGCTCCTGTCTAGCAGGTTAGAGGGGTTGAATGGAACACAGAAACATTGGACTGAGGAGCAGGAGTGGGTCATTAGAGAATTTGAGTCTTCTCCACCAGACATTAAGATTGTGGCTGATCAGATTGTGGTCTCAGCCTCATCGTCCTGTCTGTGTCCCATTATCTGTGACTCACTTCTCTGTCAAATCTTTAACTAACTCAGCTGTGAATACTTGTAATCAGAGAGGCACCACAATCTTCCGGGGAAGATAATTCCCATTCGAATGGCCCTTTTGGAATTCTTCCTCATCCCGCTGTGAGAATAAGAGAATCATACAGCGTGGAAAAAGATCCTTTTGTCCAATTTGTCCACGCCAATCAGGCACCTTAATCAGATCTCGTCCCACTTGCCAGCATTTGGCCCACATCACATGATCCATTCCTATTTATGTACCTTTCCAGTTACATTGTAAACATGTAATTGTACCCGCTTTCACTACTTTCTCTGACATTACACCCACCAGCCTCTGTATGAAAAGGTTTCCCCTCAGGTCCCTTCTAAGTCTTTGCCCTGTCACCTTCACACTATGCCGTCTAGTTCTGGACGCCCCTACACTGGGAAAAAGATCTTGCCCATTCAGACTATCCATGCCCCTCAGGACTTTATTAAACCTCTGTCATGTCACCATTCAGTCTCTGACAGTCCAGGGGAAAAAGCCTCAACCTGTTCATCATCTCCCTGTAGCTCAAACCCTCAGGTTCCAGAAAATCTTTGTAAATCTTTTCTGCACCCTTTCAAGCTTAACAACATCCATCCTTTAAAAGAGTCAACTGATATGTACGCAGTTTTCTTAAAGTGTCCTCACCTATGTCCTGTACAAGCCACTCACGCTACCCCTACTCCTATTCTCAATGTTCTGACCGATTTCGGCAAGCATGTCAACCACGTTCCTCACTACTCTACCGACCGAAACTCCACTTTCAAGGAACTATGAATCTTCACCCGTAGTTCTCTTTGTTAAGCAACATTTCCCAGGGCACTACTCCGCTTTAACTAACCAAAATGTAAAACCTCACAAATATCTAAACTAAACTCCATCTGCCAGTCCTTGGCTCATTGATGGTCAAGGATCACGTTATATTCTGAGATAATCTTCTTCACTGTCCACTGAACCAATTTGGTGATGTTATCTGTAAAGTTACTAACCATGCCTCCGATAATCACATCAAAGTTGTTTATATCCGTGATGAAAAGGAGTGAGCTTAGCACTGATTCTTTCAGAACACCGCTGGCCACAGGTCTTCAGTTTGGAAAACAATCCATTACCTTCAATCCAATTTTGTATCCAATTGGTTAGCTTTTCCTAGATTACATATAACCTAATTTTAGTAATCTACCTACGATGGGGAACTTTATCAAATGCCTTGCTGAAGTTTGTGTAAAGATTGGCACCACAGTGTATTCTTCAATCTTCTTTGTCATCTCTTGATAATACTCAATCACATTAATTAGACAGGATTTCCATCACACAAATCCATATTGAATATCCCTAATCATTCCTTGTCTTTCTAAGTAAATGCAAATTCTATCCTTCAGAATCCCCTCCAAGGAACTCCTCGTCTCTGACGTTGGCTGATTGAGTCGATAATTCCCTGTGTTGTTTTGGCTCACTTCTCCCTTTCCTAGCCCCACTCCTCCACTGCCCACAAAAAATAATTATAACCACGTTGGTGATATGGCCAATGATATAGTTCTCAGAGTGTGTCAGGGTCAGTGTTAGGAACAAGTCAGGCAGAATTCTTTAATCTACTAAAACAACATGTCTAAGACCAAAACAAACTATGATGGAAAGAGGAATGCCGAGAGGATATTGCAAATATGTACAGTGATATTTCCCTTTGAAAAATACTGAGAAACACACACATATACACACACACACACACACACACAGACAGACACACAGACACACACACATACACACACACACGCATGCGCACACACATACGTATTGTTGCTAACAAACTGAAAAGCAAAATTTCTGCAAAGTTAACTTGAAAGAACATTGTCCAAATATGATTCGAAATTATGACTTAAGGAAAAATGAGAGTTTGACCAAATGCTGTTCTATTTGTACAGTCATGAAGTCCTCTAGCATGGAGAGAGGCAGAGAGGCCCTTTGGCCCACATTCGTCCATGCTGACCCAAATATCAAACCACACTAAACTCATTTCCCAGCACTTGGCCCATAGCATTCTTGACTTTCCTGTCCATGTACTTGCCAAAATGCCATTTAAATATCGTTAATATAAATGCTTCAACTCCTTCCGTTGGCAGCTCATTCCCTTTGTGTGCCACTCTCTGTGTAAAACAGTTTCCATTAGTTTCCCTTTTATTCTTTCTCCTCTCACCTTAAACTGATGCTCTCACCTCCTTGATTCCCCAACTCTAGGAAAAAAAGGTTGGGTCCATTTACCCTATCCATGTAAACTTCGATAAGGCCCCTCTCCTGTGCTCTAAAGATAAAAGTCCTCGCTTGTCCAACGTCTCCCTATAATTCATACTGTCAGGTCCAGGCAACATTTTTGTCAATTCCGTCTGCCCACATACCAAATTAAAAACATCCTTCCGATCGCAACGTGACTAAAACTGAACATAGCACTACAAGTGCAGCCTCACCAACATCCTGTATAACTGCAACATAACTTCTCAACTGCTCTCCTCCATGTCCTGACCGATGCTTGCTAGTGTGGCAAAAGCCTTCTTCATTGCCATGTCTAACTATGACCCCACATTCAGAGAACAGTGGACCTAAACTCCATGGTCCCTCTGCTCAACTACACTCCTTAAGGTCCTACCAATCAAATGAAACTCCTACCTTGATCTAACGTTGCCAAAATATTCCTTGGTCCACTACTCCAGTTTGATCAAGGTCCTGCTGCAATTTCTGATATACTTCCTCACTGTCCGTGATACCACCTATTTTAGTGTCATCTTCAAGTTTCCTAACCATGCCTTGTACATTCGCAAGAATATCATTGATACAGATAACAAACAGCAACGGGCCCAGCAGCGACCCCTGAGGCACTTCATGTGTCACAGACCTCCAGTCCGAGAGCATCCTTCCACTACTAACCTCTGCTTACGACCATCAAGCCAATTGTGTGTCCAATTTGGCAGCTCCCTCTGGATTCCATGCGATTCTAACCTTCCAGACCAGCCTATCAATGGCAACCTTGTCAAAGACCTTACTAAAACCACAAAGTCTGCCGCGCTACCCTCATCAACATTCCTGGTCAATTCATCAATGAACTCAAACAAATTTGAGAGGCATGATCTCCCACTCACAAAGCCATGCAATCTTTCCAGTCTAAAAACAACTATTAATGATAATTATTAAAATTAATAATATCAAACTAATAAAGTAATAATAAGATGACACTTTCAGTGGAGAATAAATCATCCATGGTATGTGATATTGGAATGTGTATCATAGGTGAAGGGCAGAATAGATTTTGTACCTGTGTCATTAAACTGTGTTGAAAAAAGCAAGGGTGGCATGGTGGCTCAATGGTTAGCACTACTACCTCATAGTGCCATGTATGCGGGTTTCTTTCAAGCTTCGGGTGACTCTCTGCGTGGAGTTTGCACATTCTCACTGTATTTGTATGTGTTTCCTCTGGGTGCTCCATTTTCCTTCCACAATCCAAAGATGTATAGGTCAGGTGAATTGGCCATGCTAAGTTACCCATAGTGTTATGTGCATTCGTCAGGGTTAAGTATAGGGAAGGGGCATGGGACTGGGTGGGTTACTGTTTTAAGGGTCGGTGTGGTCTTGTTGTGCTAGACGGCCTGTTTCCATAATGTAGGGAATCTGTCAAAAAAACTATTTCTAAACAAACCTTATCTTTCCAAATGCATGCATATCTCATCCCTCAGATGTTAGGTTTCCTGGTCTATAGATCCCAGATTTTTCTTTGCTTCCCTTCTTGAATAATGGCACAACATTTGCTAATCTCCAATATTCTGGAACCTAACCTGTCGCTAACGATGGCGCAAAAATATCAACCAGGGTCCCCGTAGTTTCTTTGTAGCCTCTTGCAGTGTTCTTGGAAGCATCTGTTTAGGACCAGGAGATTTATCCACCTTCATACATTCTAATGCATCCAACGCATCTTTCCTGTGATATTGACTCACCCCAAGATAACACTACGACATTTGTTAACCTCCCAAGTTCCATGTATTTCTCCACGGTAAAGGCAGAGGAGAGATATTCATTGAGAATCTCACAAATCTCCTATGGTTCTAGACGTGCATGTCCATTTTGGACTTTGAGGGGTCATATTCTCATTTTGCTATTCTTTTTACTTTAATATACTTAATGAACCTCTTTGGATTCACCCTAATCTTCTCAGCCAAAGCTATCTTGTGTCCCCTTTTCACCCTCCTGATTTCCTTCAGTAAACTCCTGTATCCCCTGTATACCTCCAGGGATTCCCTCGATCCCAGCTGCCTGGACCTGAGCCACGCCTCCTTTTTTGCTGGTCTAAGCCTCAATATCTCCTGACATCCGAGGTTCCCTCTTCCTACCAACCTTGCTTTTAACCCTCACAGTGACATACAGACCTTGAACTGTAGACATTTCACTTTTAAAGTCCTCCCAATTGCAGGAGGTCCCTTCGCCTGCAAACAAACTCCTCCAACCAACCCCTTCAAGCTCCTTTCTCATTCCATCAAAATTCGCCTTGCCCCAAGTTTGAACTTGAACATGTGGACCAGTTTTGTCCTTCTCCATAAATATTTAAAAATTAATAGAACTATGTTCACGGGTCCCAGAGTGCTCCCCCCCCCGCCCCCACTTCACCTCAGTCACCTGCTCTGCCCTAGATCTTAGAGTAGGTCACGTTTTGTCCCTTCCCGAGTTGCACCCTCTACTTACTGCTTTAGAAAACTATTCTGAACACACTTAATAAATACACCCCATCTCAGTCCTTAATTCTCTGTCATTCCCAGTCTATGTTAGGAAAATTAAAATCTCCTACTAATGCAATCCTATTGGCCCTGCAAGTCTCCCCAGTCTGTCTACATATTTTTGTTCCCCTAATTCCTCGTTCATTATTTGGGGGCCTTTGTACAATCCAAATCCTATCACCATTCCGTTCTTATTTATTAGCTCCCCAGACAAATCCTCACTGGATGATCCGCCAGTTATTTTATCTCTGAGTACTGCTGTGTTACTCGCCTTAATCAAAAATGAAACTCCCCGTCCCCTCTTCCACCATCTCTGTCCCGTATAAAACACCTGTACCATGGTACATTAAGCTGCCGGTGCTGTCCCTCCCTTAGCCATGTTTCAGTAATGGCTATAATATCCCAGTCACACGCACCGATCCATGTCCTGAGTTCATCGGCCTTACCTGTCAGCCATCTTGCATTGAAACAGTTGCAATTTAATCCAGCAGGTATTCCTTGCTCCCTGTCGTTGTCTAGCCTGACCTCTCTCTTCATTTTACTGTTTCTGATTACTGTATCTCCTTTCAGCCTCGCACTTGCCTCCCTGCTGTTGAGGATCCCACCACTCCCCAACCCCAGCCAATCTAGTTGAAACCCTCCCTTGTAGAAGTTGCAAATCTGCCTGCCAGGATATTGGTCCCCTTCCAGCTCAGGTCCAATGCGTCCTTCCTGATCACTTCATCTTGCCCCACAAAAGATCCCAGTGATCCAACAATCTCTGCCCCCTGCACCAATTCTTTAGCCACCACTTCATCTGCCATATCCTCCTATTCTTACCCTCACTAGCACGGAGAACTGAAAGTAAAATGGATATTACCACTGTCTTTTATCCTTTTCCCTAGCTCTCTACAATCACTCTGCAAGATGTCACTATTTCTATCTGTGTCACTCTGTCCTTTGTAGAAATGTGCGCAATGACTTCTGGCTGCTTCCCGCCCACTCCCCCCCACCCCCACCCCCGTTGAGAACGTTCTGCACCCGCTCTGAGACATCCTGGACCCTGGGCATGTGGGAGGCTACTCACCATTCCGGATTCCCATTTGCAGCCACAGACTCTCCTGTCTGTCCCCCTCACTATCGAGTCGGATAATTACTTCTGTTGTTATTCTGCATGCACAGCCTTCTGACAGTCAGATTTCTTCATGAAACAGTTGAATTTTGCTGAATGGCTTTGCTTCAGCCAATGGGGAGATTCCAATGTATCCTCATCAGGAATTCTCCATTAGTGGGAAAGACGACTGGGCTTTTTTTCACTCCACACATTGCTGTGATGAGCGATAGGGAAACAGAAAGTGAGCAATAGAATGTTTCTCCACAGATAGGCTACATTTTCCAACTGTAAGTTAAATCAGTAACGTTATCAGTCCCACACTGGACCCTGTGAGCTCTTCTTGAACATTGTCCGAACTATATGACTCCATCACATTCTCGACTCCAGGTCAGTGCGTTATTGCAGAATCAATTCATTAACAATAAATTTTCCTACTTGTTTTGAAGATGTGTTAATATGTGCTTGCATAATGTAAAAATAAGCGTTTCATGTCTTCACAATATCTGTGTTAAAATGAATATTCTTAAACATATACAGTAATTGCTGGAAAAGCTCAGCTTGTCTGTCAGCAACTAGGAAGAGAATTCACAGTTCAATTTTACTGTCCAATGACCTTTCCTTTGAAACTGACTTATTCTTAAATTATTTCCCCAGTTTTATTCTCCCACACAAGAAGACATATCCATCCGGTATTCACCAACTACACTCTTCTCAAGGTCTTATATGGCCAATAAAACATCCCTCATTCTCAGGCCTAACTGTTAATTCTTCACAACGTAATGCCTTCATCCCAAGAATGCGTAAAGAGAAACATCTTTGAGACGTTTCGAAAGCAATTTTGCTTTTTTTTTCAGATTAGGCAGTTTTCACTACACATAATACAACAGATGTAATCTCAGCAATGCCCTGTACTGATGCAAAAAACCTCGCTAAGATCATACCCAACACCCCTTGCACGAAACAGGATCACGACATTTACCTTCCAAACCACTTGCTACATCCTCAGGTTAATTTGATGTGATTCATGTACTAAGACACACAAATCCCTCTGTAACACTGAGTTCTGCATTCTCCTTGCATTTAAATAAATTTCTGCTGTTTCGCCTTTTCCCCAAAACAGAAAATTTCCATCACATATGTATTGTACTGTTTTTTTTTCTGCTGAAGATTTGCTCACAGCCATCCTCTGTCTCTATGCCATTGCTTGTTGCTGTGCCCTCCCCCAGTCTGTATCCCATTGCAAACGCTCTGCCCTCCTCCTGTTTGTAACCCATTGCAGACGATCTAACCTTCCCCATCTGTATCCCATTACAGACGCACTGCCTTCAGCTGTCTTTATCGCATTGCAGAGGCTCTGCCCTTCCCCTTTCTGTATCCCATTATAGATGCACTGCCATCGCTCTGCCCTCCGCTGTCTGTATCCCATTACAGACGCTTTGCCTTCCCCTGTCTGTATCCCACTGCAGACGCTCTGCCCTCCCCTGTCTGTATCCCACTGCAGACGCTCTGCCCTCAACCATCAGTATCCCATTGCAGACACTCTTCCCTCCCCCTGCCTGTATCCTATTGCAGGCATGCAACCCTTCCCCAGTCTCTCTCCCTTTCAGACGCTCTGCTCTCCCCCTGTCTGTATCCCAGTGTAGACGCACTGCCTTCGCTCTGCCCTCCACTGTCTGTATCCCACTGCAGATGCTCTGCCCTCCTCCGTGCATATCTCATTGCAGATGATCTGTCCTCTCCTTGTCTGCATCCCATTGCAGACCTTCTGCCTGCCCCCTGTCTGTGTCCTATTGCAGACGCTCTGCCCTCCCCCCGTCTGTATCACATTGCAGACGCTCTGTCTTCTCCCTGTCTGTATCCCATTGCAGAAGCTCTGCCCTCCCCCTTCTGTATTCCATTGCAGATGCTCTACCCTCCCCCTGTCTGTATCCCATTGCAGACGCTCTGACCTCCTCCTGTCTGTATCCCATTGCAGATGCTCTCCCCTCCCCTGTCCGTCTCCCGTTGCAGACGCTCTGCCCTCCCCTTGTCTGTATCCCATTGCAGACGCTCTGCCCTCCTCCTGTCCCTATCCCATTGCAGACACTATGTCCTCCCTCTGTCAGTATCCCATTGCAGACGCCCTGCCATCCACATCTGTACCATTGCAGACGCTCTGCTCTCCCCTGCCTGATGAAGGGCTTTTGCCCGAAACGTCGATTTCGAAGCTACTTGGATGCTGCCTGAACTGCTGTGCTCTTCCAGCACCACTAATCCAGAATCTGGTTTCCAGCATCTGCAGTCATTGTTTTTGCCTCCCCTGTCTGTATCCCACTGCAGTCAGTCTTCCCTCCACTGTCTGTATCCCATTTCTGATGCTCTGCCCTCCCCACTGTAAGTATTCCATTCCAGACGTTCTACCCTCCCCCCGTCTGTATCCCATTGCAGATGCTCTGTCTCCATTTCACATCTTATTGAATGACTATCCTGGTGCATGAACAAACTGAGCCCCATCTCCTTCATCCGGTTCATTAGAATAGATTGTAATTTGTTGATGACCTCATACAGATCCCTGAAGATTTCCACTCGTTGCAACTTTCCAAACGCAAAATGAGTAATGATCTCTACTCTGCATTTCCTGACAGCTACCAGGATGTCCCTGCTTCTGCATAACAGCCTGGGATGGTTATATGGCGTCCTCCTGTGCTGTGTAATTGACTGAATACTTCATTCTGTTTGGTGGGGTCTGTTTGGTGCATCCCATTTTGCCGCAGACCCATTTAGGCGCAGAACTATTTCAGCGCGGCTCATATTTATTCCTTTACAGGCTTTGATCAAAGCATTAATCAAAGCAATGAAAATAAAAATAATGTTTATTCCCTTTAGTAAAAATGTTAAAAAGACACTTGAGTAAGTGTAACATTGACTCAGAGTTTTATTTCAGAGCGAAAATGATAATTGGCCTTGCATTTATTCAGATTGAAAACATTCATGAAGCTATTGAACATTTGACTGATGCGCTTCCAGATGAACTGCAACCGCTGCTGGACTGGTTCGAGGATAACTATGGAGGTAGAAGATTACGCAGAGGAAATGGTCGGCGTCCACCGCATTTTCCAGTTGGAATGTGGAATTTATATGAAAGGGCTTTAAACAATGAGGACAAAACAAACAATAATGCAGAAGCTACCCACAGGAGATGACAATGCGAACATGATGTGGAACATCCAGTTATTTGGAAATATATTGACAGTTTACGAAAAGTTAAGAGAGGAAGGGACATTTACGATGAGCATCTGATAGCAGGGCATGATATTCCGTTGAAATTAAAGAAGCAGACGCAAGAATACAAACACTGGTAAGAAGTTTTGTTGAGAGAAATTATGTCGAGTATTTATGAGGGAATGCCCACAATTTTGAATGAACGTCATGTTTTAGATTTTTCATAATGAACTTATTCCGTTTACTTTTTTTTTATTTTTAACATTTTTACTGAAGAGAATAAACATTATTTTTATTTTTAGTCTTTCATTAATGTTTTTAACTGAGCCTGAAAAGTGAGAGAGATGAGATTGGAACTGCCAGCAAGTTTAAATTGAGAATTGCTCTTTCCTGAACATTGCTGCTTACTTGGTTGGTGGGATATCAATGTTTCACAATCTCCACACAAGGTGTCCTGGTCCTCTGTGTCTCTTTCCAGGATCCCCCCCACATGTCGAGGTAGTGGGTGAGGGAACAGATATCGGTTATTCTTACACCCGGCTTGGCCCTTTATGTCCTATTCCAGGATGTTTCTCCTGGAATTGGTGAAGAGGAGGGACGGAGTGAGGGTGGGAGTGGGTACCCCTACGATTAGTGCTGGTGTAGTGGAAGGGGGAAGGGTGAGATGTCCGGAGGGAGTCTGACCACAGTGTTGTATCCATGAAGTGGTATTTGTGTGCGCGGCTATTGTGTCAGTGAGAGAAAACGTCGGGGAGGGAAGGTGCGAATTCAACAGTGAGTGTGGTCGTGCTTGAGCCTTATTTGGAGATAGAGTGTGAGCCTTGTTCGGGGGCAGGTGTTATAACAGATATACAGCGAGTGTGAGGGAGCAGAAGAATATGTTGACACTTATCCTGGCAAAGTTGGGGGAAAGAATATTGATGCTTGTCCTGTATTGCTGACCAATTCTTCAGATCATCTCAGCATTGAGGTGAATCTCCCTGAACGTCTTGTCCAAGTCTATCGCTAATAACGCCACAGACCTTTTCCATCACATCCAAAAGAATCAGTTTGGGTAGATCTTACAAATAGCAAGGTGAAGCAGACATTAGTGCGTTGTATATCAAACCCAAATCTATAACGCAAATACTTTACATCATATGTTCTGGAAATTAGGTGTGTAAGTATATGCAAGGGAAAGCAATGGCACAGTGAAATTATCTCTGGGCTCTTAGCCCAGAGACCCAGGTAATATTCTGGGTACATGAGTGCAAATCCTGTCATGGCAGATGGTGGAATTTGATTTCAACATGTATCTGGAATCAAGGGTTTATGATGACCAGGAATCCATTGTCGATTGTTGGAAAATCTCATCTGGTTCACTGATATTCTTGAGGGAAGGACACTGCTGTCCTTACTTGGTGTGGCCTGCATGTGACTCCAGACTCAAGACAACGCAGCTGACTCTTAACTGCCCTCTGTCATGGGCAATAAATGCTGGTTATCCAGCGACGCCCTCATCCTGTGAATGAGTAGCAAATAATCATGGGTGCTGCAGTAATACTGGATTGTCTCAAGTTGCACCGAAACTGCATTAACTAAGTGACTACTAATACTGTGAAGAATAACTTCCATAAGTGTGTATTAGGTCGGTTGAACAGTATGTTGTGAACCAAACTAGAGAGCAGGTTATTTCAGATTTGGTGTTGTGTGGTCAGGAGGACTAATTAATAACCTTTCTCTGAAGCAGCTTTGGAGGAATAGTGACATCAATATGTTGCATTTTTACACGGCATCTGAATACAATATCGAATGTTCGAACGTTCTGGTCACGCATCATGCAAGCCCGGCAGACTAGAGGGTTAATTACGCTTCAGTGAATTGGGGAAGTACAATACAACATTCAATGGGACAAGCAATGATTGTGAGAGTCATACAGTCCGACAGCACGGAGACAGGCCCTTCAGACCAAACTGGTCCATTCCGAACGAAATGTTAACCCCATTTCCCTGCCCTTGCCCCGTATCCTTCTTATTCTTTCCTATCCGTGTATTTGTCCAAATGCATTTTAAATTTTGTGAATGTACCCACCTCAACCACTTCTGCTGACAGCTCATTCCATGAGCATACCACCCTGTTTGTAAAAGAAATTGCCCCTCAGGTTTCCTTTTACTCTTTCCCCTCGGATCTTAAATTAATGCCCTCTGGTCCGTGGTTGCTCAACCCTGGGGGAAAAAGACAGAGTGCATTCACTCTATCCATGCTTCCCATGATCTTATACACTTCTATCAGATCCACCTCAGTCTCATACATTCTAAAATAAAAACTCCTAGCTTGCCCAACCTCTCACAATAACTCAGACCATTGAGTCCGGACAACATCCTTGTAAGTTTCTTCTGCACTATTTCCAGTTTAATAACATCCTTCCAAAAGCAAAGTGAACAACACTGAACATAACACTACCAGTATTGCATCACCAGCAACCTCTATAACTGCAACATAACTCCCTAATTTCGATACGCATTGCTCTGACTGATGAAGGCCAGTCTGACAAATGCCTTTTTCACTGCCCTATCTACCTGTGACTCCACTTTCAGAGGACTTTGAACCTGAATTCCAAGGTCCCTTTGTTTCAATACCCTCCTAAAGACCCTGCTGTTCAACATGAAACTCCTACCTTGCTTTGACTGTCTAAAATGCAAGAACTTACACTTATCTGTATTAAACTCCATTTGACATTTCTCGGCCCACTTCCTCACCTGATCAAGGCACTGCTGTAATTTCTGAAATTCCTGATAGTCTTCCTCACTGTCCACGACACCGTCTATTTTAGTGTCACCTTGAAACTTATAATTCATGCCTGTACATTCTCATCTAAATCATAGATGTGTGTAATATGTAAATATATACACAATAAACATGCATAAAACAAACAGTAATAGTCCCAGAATTGACCCCTGAGGCATTCCACTCATCACAGGCCTCGAGTCCGACAAGCATACTTCCACTATTACCCAATGTTTCCTACCATCAAGCAAATTTTGGATGTGATTTGCCAGCTCCCCCTCAATTCCATGTGATCTAAACTTCCAGAGCAGCGTACAATGTGGAACCTTACAGAAGGCCTTACTGAAATCCATATACACCAGGTATACCAAGTTACTTGTCATTTCACCAAAGCAATCTATCAAATTTTTAAGACATGATCCCCCATGCACAAAGCCATGCTGACTGCTCATAATCACACCCTGCCTTTCCAAATCCATGTATATCTTCTCTCTCAGAACCTTATCAAGAAACATACCTACTAGAGATGTCAGGTTTACTGGTCTATAGGTACCAGGTTTTTCTTTGTAGCTCTTCTTGAATAAGGGCACAACATTTGCGACACTCCAGTCCGCCGGGACCTCACCCGTTGGCTACCGATGATACAAAAGTACCTACCAGGGCCGTCGCTATTACTTCTCTGTCCTCCTGCAGTGTTCCTGAATATATCGGGTCAGGACCAGGAGGTTTATAGAAATACTGATATGTCTACTTATTTCAGGTGAAAACACCAAAGAATGAGAAAGTGACTTAATGATGATTAAATTAACAAATTAAAGAAGATATTAATCGCAGGAAGTGACTTCAGAAGAATTACAGACTTTGTGGAATCCTGAGAATTCTCAGAAAATTGCAATACAGAAAAGGAGGGTCATGAAACTGATCAGGAAATCAAAAAGCGAACATGCATGCAAACAAACAGGAACACAAAGTCTGCAAAAATCTACGATCTTTAGTTCAAAGGAATGAAAAACATAGTCAAATGTGGAAATTTGCAATTGGGAGAGACGACTTTATGGTTGATAACAGGGAAATGGCAAAGCAAATGACCAGTTATTTCACATCTGTCTTAAAGGAGTAAGATCCAGAAAATCACCCAGAAATACGAAGTGATCGTATAGGACTTGTGGAAGTAAAGACATAAAGTCAATTCATATCAGTAACAAGGCAATATTGAACATGCAGCTGGATTGAACATTGCTAAACTTGACAAACCAGATGTACTTCATACCAAAATCTTCAGAAATAAATCACAAATAGAAGTATTGATTGCATTGTCGATGACTGCGTTCTATTTTCCTGTACATTCTGCAGAGTCTGGAAGCTGGTGTAGATAAATGCACATGAGTAAACATGATCCAAGCACGATAGATGAATGGTAGGGATCCAAGAATCTACAAAGGGAAGAAGAGATAGTGTGGAGAACTGCTGACAAATTAACTTTACATTTGTGGGGAAACTGTTGGAATCTATTATATAGGATGTGATATTGGATACTTAGACATTAACAGCAATATTGGAGAGACTCAGTATGCATTTCTGAAAGGGGCATCATCCTTGACAAACTTTGGAATTGTTTGAAGTTGATTCTTACAGCATAGATAATGGGGATCCAGTAGAATTGGCATATTTTAGATTATCAGAAGGCTTTCTATAAGAACTCACACAGTGAGTTCGAAAATGCATTGATGTGAAGGGTATTTGGAGGAACATATGTAAATGGAAAATTAAAGTTTGGTTTGCCTTCCTTTAAGGGAGTCAGAATATAGATGTAAAGACATGTTGAAGCAGTTTCACAGAGTGTTGGTGAGACTGTACCTGGAATATTGAGAACAGTTTTGGTGACCAAATCTGAGAAAGAATATACTGACCACAGAAGAAGTGTAATGGACATTCTCCAGATAAATCCCTCAGGTAGGAGATTGCGTGATGAGGAAACTCAGCCTGTGTTCTCTTGAGTTTCAAAGAATGAGAGTTGGGTCACTGTCAACTTTATAAAACTCACAAAACATACGACAAGTTGGAAATTAACAGATGTTTATCAGGCTGTCTAATCCACATTCAAGGCAAGTAATAGCAGGATAAGGACAGAACATTGAAGACTGAAATAAGGAGGAAATTCTACACGTGGAAGGGACTGACTAACACAGGGGCAAGGCAGGGCAAGATTACGGAGAATCCCCAGACAATCTATAAGTGTGTCAAGCATAACAGAATAAGCAGTAAATAGGTAGGCCTCATTAGTGACTTGTCAAGTTGCATCTAAATCAACTTTTGTAGTAGGAGAAAGAGGGGAGTGTAGAAGGCTGTTTGTGTGACTGGGGGCCAGTGTACCACAGGCATCAGTGCTGGGTCCCTTATTATTTGTGATTCGGAGGTGTTAGTGTTGGGCTGGGGTGGACAAATTTAAAAATAGCATAACACCAGACTATAGTAGAACAGATCTATCCGGCAGCACAAGCTTTCGAAACACTGCTTTTTCATCAATGTGCACAACCACGTGATGTAACTGGTGGTGAGAGATTTTTAACCTTATTAATTGTGGTATTCATACTGATGTAGCTGTGAAAATGGATTTGTGTTTGATACAAAGATTGGCCGAGTGATTGGCAGTGAGGAGGATGGCCTTATGTTACAGGGTGATACAGATGGAATGGTCAGATGGGTGGATCAATGGCAGATGGAATGCAACTCTGATGACTATGAGATGATACACTTTGGGAGAAGTAACCAGACAGGGGAGTACTCAATGTATGGCAGCACACTAGGAAGCTCAGAAGGTGCTCCTCCACCTATCGCTGAATGTGATTGAACTGGTTAATACACAATTTGGGGAAGGATAGGGGAATATAAACATAGCCTTTGTTCATCTAGGCATAGATGATAAGAACTATGCAGAACTTTGATGAGGCCAAGATGGAATTCTGTGTGTAGTTCTGGGAACAACATTACAGGAAGTATGTGCTTGTACTGGAGGGGGTGCAGAGAATATTCACCAGGATGTTCCCTGGGATGAAGCATATCAGCTATGGAGAGAGGATGGATAACCTCAGGTTGTTTAGTTTGGAGGAGAGAAGGCTGAGAGGTCTGTGATTCAGAAGGATAGGATTACGAGGTACATGGACAGTGTGGATAGACACCAGCTGTTGCTTTTAGTCAAAGGGCCCCACTTTTAAAGTGAAGGGTTTGCGGTTCAGTAAAGATTTGAGAATTGTTTTTCAACCAGAGGGTGTTGGTGTCTGGAATGCACTTCTTGAGAGTACAGTTGTCATGGTAACCTCAACCCATTAGAAACGACACAGCTGTGCACTTCAAATACTTTTAGATTCACGGCTATGGTCATGTGTCGGAAAGTGGGCCTCATGTAGACAGTGCTGTATTTCTGGTAGTACAGAGTCTGTGCTTCTGTGATTGTATGGCTGTGGAAGGTCAATCATTGAGTAGCTTAAGGTAGGAATTGATGGGTTTCTGAAGAATATCTTAACAAAGTTGATAAGAGAGAACATGAAATATTTTCTGAAAATATGTCAAGGGCAAAATTAAGAGCAAAAAGGTGCAGATTTCTTACCGTCTGATACCAGATAATTGAGGACAGCGAAATAGCAGAACGATGGAGCAAATACTTCAGTTATGCCTTCACAGAAGAAAATAAAACAAGAAAGAAAACTTCCTAGTAATACGAGGAAACTTTATTCTGGTGAGAAAATGGGATAGAATGAAATTAGCAGCTAAACAGTTTAGAGAAAGTATTCGACTGAAATTAATGGGCATAGACAAAGTCAACAGAGATCTATGAAATGGAAACCATATTTGAGAAAGTGGCTTTTAGTAGAATTATGTAGAAGGTATCAATGCCATACGAATGGAATCTCAAAAAGAGTTTTGATAAAGCCCAAGCCTATTCTGCAAATTCGAATCCTGTGGAACTCAGGCTAATATATGGTCATAGGTTTAGAATGGGAGAGCTGGCAGGAAACAGTGAGGAGGAACTAAACAATGTTTTTTAATGGAAGGCTGGGAGGATATAGAAAGGATCATGGCTTGGGCTGCAGCTATTCCCAATACACATCATATCTTTGGGTGTGGAGCGCAACTGCAATATTCCCCAGTCTGCTGACAGCACTAAACGATGTCAGCCTTTGAGTGGATGAGGAGGATGTAAAAATGTTCCAAGGTGATTGAGACAAGTGGAATAACTGGGCAAATACGTGGCACATGGAGAGTAATGAAGGAGATGAAATGTTGTGTACTTTGATGGGACCAATTGAATGGCAGCCTCTCATTTGAAAAAGGAGTGGTTGAAAAATGTTGCTCTATGAATGAACTTAAGCTGCATTTTTGTTCATTTCTGTATAGCCCGCCGAGTCCATGTAGGGCAGTGAGTTCTGAAGCCAGAGGTCAATACTGGGGATGGCATTGGCACGCTGACTATTGTATATAGGCCCAGCAAGTGGAGAACTGTACCTTTGAAAGGAATCTGGATCTCCTGTAGAACAGTCACTGAAAGCAATATTGCAGGAGCAGAAAGCAGGTAGGAAGATAAATGCTGTATTCACTTTCATTTCAGGGGGATTTGAGTACAGGAGTAAGTGTATCTTATGCAGCTGCACAGGGCCTTGGTGAGACCCCATCTCGAACATTGTGCAGTATTGTGTGCAGTTTTGGTCTGTTTTCCTAACAGAGGACAAACCTGACATTGAGGGAGAGCAGTCATGGATGACCAGACACATCACTGGATGACAGACTTGTTGTGGGAGCAGAGTTTGGAGCGACTGGACCTGTATTCCATGGGGTTTAGGAAAATGAGTGGAAATCTCAGTGAAATATATAACACTCCGACAGGGCGAGACAGATTAAAAGCAGGGATGGTAATTCCCCTGGCTGGGACGTCTAAAACAAGGGGCCACAATACTAGGTACAGACAGGCCACTTTACATTGAGGTGAGAATAAATGCCTGCACTCAGAGAGTGGCGAACCAGGGGTACACTCTCCCAGATCAGGCTATGGAAATGAAGGGGCTGAATATAAATAAGGCTTTCTGGAAACTAAAGGGATAGGGAAAGAGCAGGAGTATGGTGTAAAGATAGAAAATCAGCTATCATTCCAGGTTATTCTCTAATAACGCAGTAACTGTGTTCCTTTGCAACTCTGTGTTGTAGAAAATTGTGCAATATTAATAATGGGGTCTTTGGATAAAAGAGGGTAAGTGCCGAATCAGTAAAAACCAAAAATTAAATTTGGTCTAACACGCATTCGGACAGTCCAATAAATATTTAAATTACATGTTGTAATGGAACAGTGCTGTAAATGTAACGCTTTCACACGACAGTCACTCACTAGAGCACTGTACCTTTCACCACAATCTTCACCAGAAAGTGCGCGGAGGCTGAGTGACCATGTGATGCCGATGGGGAATTCCAGTTCTCACCAAGATTTTACCCACAGTTTGAAATAAAGTTGTTTCTAAATATAAACTACAATTCCCAGTTTCAGGCTCAGTTTCAAGGCCAGCAGAGCGGATTGCATTCCTGTTTTAGCTGAACACATTGATTGTACCTTTTGTAGACAGAGGGATCTTGAGGCAAGGTTTGCTGTTCAGCTGGTGTCTGGGAAGGAATCGCATCACAGTGAACACGAGTTCACTTTATAGAAAAAGGTTCATTAATTGCATTGCAGCCAAATTGTATTTAATCAACACGCGTTATCGGCGAACTGCCTGTACATAGAATGGAGGCACAAAACTGATGGGCTGAATGGACTACAGCAGTTCTCATTTTATGTTTCACAACGTTTAAACATATTAAGGGTTATGAATATTGTATGGGGAAAACTGCATTGAGGAGATGTTCGGCCATTAAATAGAATAGGGAAAGCTCAATGAGTTGAATGACGTATTCCTTTCCCGATGCTTCTGTGCATTGTGTGGGAAAGCTCTGTAAATGTTGTCACAAGCTCTCAGCTGTTAGGAAGGAGGTCTCTGCAGGTTTGACAGGATTGTGTTTCCCATTCCCTTTTCTGATAACGAGGCGGGTGCCGGGTGTTCTCTCTGGGTTTATCCTTTAAAACATCGCAGCAGTTTGATACAATTGAGTGCCTTGCTTGGCCGTTTCAGAGACCATTGAAGAGTTTATAACATGTCTGTGTGTCTGGAGTCACTTTTACGTCAGACCAGGAAAGCACGGGAGATTCACTTCCTGAACGTATACTGGGGAAGGAGATCATCGTCTATAATCGACATTGAACAAATGATCACTATGACTGACACCAGGTATTAGATCTCGATATTTTATTAATTGTTTTTAACTTGCACCAGTTGTCAGAGAATTATCCTGGTCTGGATTAGCAATCCAATGACAATTCCACAACAGCACCATCTCCACATGGGGGCCTATCGGAAAACCACACTGAACCGATTATTTATGTGCTGTGTGACAGCTCTATCAAAAATAACCGCAATCAATTTTACTATCGTGATGGGACTGAGGGCGTGGTAATTGGTCCGATTGTAATTATTCCCTTCTTAGGGGATGGGACATAGTTGAGTAATTACCCACATTAGGAGAAAGTGAGGACTGCAGTTGCTAATTACCCACATTGCCAGGGAGTTGTCAAAGTTGGTGCTGGAATGAAACAGCTTCCTCAGGTACACGGCTTGTTGTGCAGCAAAAGTCCTCAGTCCTATTGCAGGAATGGTGTCAGGCCAAATGCCTTTGTCATATCTACAGTGTCCAGCTGTTGCTTCATGTCACGTGCAGTGAATTGAATTGTTTAAGACGGGCATCTGTGATTCTGAGTGTATCATATTGAGGTTGAGGTGGTAATCGACTCAACACTTCTGGCTGAGGATGGTGCAGATACTGCATCTTTTACATGGATGCACAGGGCTGTTCTATCATTTAGGCTGGGGATATTTGTGGAGTCCTCTCCTCCAGTAAGTTGTTTAATGGTTCATCGACTTTTATCCATGGATTTGACAGGACGACAGAGCTTAAATCTGATTTGTTAGTCTTGGGATCATCTCTCTGTCTGTATCAGATGTTAGTCCTGCTGTTCATAGTGTAACCAGTCAAGTGCAGTAGCTTTAATGTATTGTCATCAGCTTTAGGTGCACGTGATTCCGACCCGACCATGTTCACCCACACTTGTCACTGACCCATGGATCGGCTTGATGGAAATGGTAGACGGATGGACTATCCGGGGGAAAAAGTTAAAGATTGTCATTGAAATCTACAGCATCAGATGATAACCCAGTTTTAGCTGCAATATCTACAATTCAATACTACTGACTGGCCCCAGTTCACACCGAGACCCATTCACCCATCAGCCCTGTTCTCAGTGACCTACTCTGGTTTCTGATGCGGAAATATTTCCATTTTCATATTCTCATTCTGCTGGAAATTTTTCCTTGTGTGATGCCTCCAATTTATTACATAAACTATATCCATTTAAGGTACTAATCTGAATCTTTTCCTTTCAGTAATGGAATCTTCTGTATTTAAAATGAATGTGTTTCCTTCTGTTTTTTTCCCTTGACCATGAATCAGAGCTCTGCAGTATCAGTGATGCCAGACTTTTGCAGTTTCAGAGTCAAGGAACTTGTCACCATGTGTTGCTGTTCAGTTCCCAGTGTACGGCTCTCCATGATGGAAAGGATGTTTGGGCATCTTTGACAATATGTCGTTGGAAATTGTTCAACAAACAAATTGCTGAAGAAATGGCTAAAGATGTTGCAGAATTTTCTGGAGTGAATGCAGAGCTAAACTTCCAGTTCCAATGAACCTTCTATAAAGCTTTTTGTATTTTTATTTCCAGTATCCATAGTCATTTGTTCAATTGAAAAATTGTTCTGTGCCTATTCATTTCTGGAGAAACTCAGCAGGTCTGTCAACATCTGCAGAGAAAGAGTAACAGAGTTAGCGTTTCCAGTCCAGTGTGACAATTCTTCAAAACTGAATACAATTGCAAAATGGTACTTTTATCCCTTGTCAGAAGTGGAGGATGGGTGGCAGGAAAAAGAGGGTGTGGCAAAAGATAAATGGAGTTTTATCAGTGGGGAATGAGAAGATTCTGTATAACGGGTCGAAATTAAGGGTTACTCGGGGAAAGGGCATCTCTTTATTGAATGCAAGATAAAGAAGACACAACTAGACAACGTCATACGGAGGCCAGGAAGGAGAATGTTGACCATGTGGTAATATATAGATCTGGCCACAGATACGTTTTCACTGTCGTGATCATTACCCCCTTTAGACAAAGGAATTCAGGTGCTTGACTTCTTATTAGCACTAGTAAGCGTTTCATGCTGCCTTAATATTGTAACATGGAGAAAAACAAATCACAGTATGACGTTTGGGCTGAGTGTTGGTTACCTGTCATTTTTAATTTTGTTTAATTTTGCAGTGCTTATCTTTAAACACTTGTTCTTGAAGTTAGTATCAGATGGAGTGTAGGATGTTGAGGGGTGACATTATAGAAACTTACAAAATCATGAGAGGTATGGATAGGGTGAAGAGCCAAGGTCTTTTCCACTGGATAGGGGAATCCAAACATAGAGGGAATAGGTTTAAGGTGAAAGAGTGTAGATTTAAAAGGGATGAAGGGTCAGCGTTTTTAAGCAGAGGGCGGTGTGGGTATGGAATATGCTGCCAGAGGAAGAGTGGGAGATGCAAGGACAGCTACAACATTTAAAACGCATTTGGACAAACATATGAATGGGAAACATTTAGAGGCATATGGAGCAAATGAAAGCAGATGGGACTCGTATAGTTTGGAAGATCTGCCCAGCATGGACATTTAGAAAATCTTCACGCAGAGTCAGGGTGGTTTTGTGAAAGAGAAATGATATTTTGCCCTGTAAAATCATGCAAAGTATTTCTGGAGATGCCTGTAAATGTAACAAGTGGACTTGATAAAGGGGATCTGGTGGACACGAGGCTTTCCAGAGATTTTCCACAAGGTATTACAAAACAAAAGTTCTTACGCAAAACAGAAGCTCAAGGACGTCGGATACTGTATTAACGTGGGATGATGATTGTTTAACACAGAAATCGGAGAGTCAGGATTAATGGATCTTTATGGTAAAGGTGTATCTGCTGGAGTACCACAAATATCAGTCTGATAGCATCAGTTATTTGCAATCTAAGCTGACAGCTTGAAGGAGGGAGCTGAGTACAATATACATCCGAGTTTGAGGATGACACTGAGAATCAAAAGGCAAGCTGTTACTTAATGGAGAGAACTTCCAGAAAAGGAACAGTAAAGGCATTGGAGTCTTCCTGTGTATGAAACATAAAATCAGCTCGATGATGCAGCAAGGAACTCGGTTGGTACATTAGGGGGTTTCCGGGGAAGAAAGGGTTGTGATATTGAGAATCTCTAAGATGGTGAGGCGATAATTCATTGGGGTTTAAATGAATGAGGAGTGATACTGCTGAAACATACAACACACAGAAGGGGTTGGAGAAGGTAGATGTTGAGAAGTTGTTTCCATTGTTTGGCAAAGTGTCGAACTCGAGGATATAGATAACGAATAAGGAACATCGATTTCAATCTGAGATGAAGAGTAATGTCTTCTCTCCGAAGGTAGTGAATGTCTGGAATTCCCTAACCCAGAGAGGTGTGGAAGGATACAAGGAGTCGGCAAGAAAGTGGAGTTGAGCCCTGGAGTAGATCAGCCATGTTCTTATTAAATGACAGGGTTAGCTTGAGGGGCAGATTGACCTACTCCTGTTCCTATTTATTAATTTCACATGTTATGCTTTTGGAAAGTAACGGGTTATTTTGCTGAAAATTGTGTTGTACAATATTGCATTCAGGGAGAATAGAGGATTTGTTGTTTTAACTCTAGGTGGGGTATATAGCTGTATTCTGGGTCTGCAACATGACCCACATCTGGAGCAGAAGTTACAAAGAGGGGAAGCCTGGAAACAGGGATTGGGGGTGGGGGTGGTGGTCACTTCCTGATCCAGTCTGGATTTTCCAAGTACATTTCCAAAACTCCACCGAACCATCGGAGTGGCCTTGATCGGCCCCTGTTTAGCATGTCTGAGGGCTGAATGGAACATCAGAACATTGGGCTGAGGGACACAAGTGGGCCAATCGGCCCTTTGACACTACTCCACTAATAAATAAGGTCATGGCTCATCTCATTGTGATCCCAGCTGCACGTTTCTTTCCATGCACCATTATCCCTGATTCACCGGTCTATGGAAAATCAGACAAAGCCAGCTTACATGTAATTTAAAGATCCAGCCATCCCAAACTTCTGGGTGAGAGGATTTCCACTTGACTGAAATCCTACTTTGTGTATTTCTCCTAATTCCTGCTCTGATGGAGGTTGGAGGGTATCACTGTTTCCTTTTCTCGTCCCATTGCTCCACTGCTGACACATAATTTTAAATGTAATCAGGTTGGTGAGATGGCCGATGAGAAAGTTCTCAGACTGAGTCAGGTTCAGTGACAGGAACAAGTCAGGAAGATTTCTTTAGTCAGCCACAAGTAACTAATATAACTAACGGAAGTGCATGGTGGATCTGCGGTTAGCACTGCTACCTCCCATCACCAAGTAGCTGCGTTCAATTCCAACCTCGGGCAACCCTCGATGTGGATTTTGAACATTCTCCCCATGTCTGTGTGGGTTTCCTCCCAGTGTTCCAGTTTCTTCCCAGTGTCCAATGGTATCCAGCTTAGAGCGGATTGGCTATGCTAAATTGCCTACAGCGCCCAGGGATGTGTTGGTTAGATAGGTTAGTCATGGGAAATGCAGGGTTACATGGATAGAGTAGGAGGGCAGGTCCGGCGGGGCGGGGGGGGGGGAGGATACTGTTACGTGGGTCAATGTGGACTTGATGGACGGAATGCCCTGCTTCCACAATGTCGAGATTCTATAAAAACAACAAGAAGTTTTACTATACAAACACCCAGTGGGTATCTATCTGATCGCTCTCCTCTAGGTTTTGTATGTTTCAATAAGATCACCTCTCATTCCAAGAGTAACTTGTGAAAGCCTTCATAATATAAGACCCTCATCCCTGGAATACATGAAGTGACATATCTATGAACTGCTTCCAATTTGATTATATCCTTTCTCAGGTAAGGAGACAAAAATAATCTCATACACAGATGAAGTTATTTTTTGTTTTCTCAGTGGTGAGAGTATTTGGAAATCTCTTCCCTGCAGAGTTCTGGAGGCAGAGATATTGAACATGTTTGAGGCACAGACAGAATGTTCATAAAGAATAAAGGAGTCAAGGATTATCGAGGAATGGCAGGAATGTGCAGTGTTGGGGAAATGCTGACAGTGGTAAAAAATCACATTGCTCCAGAACATCCAGGAATATAATGCAAAATGAAATGATAATATCGATAAAATGATAAGGGGAAATTCAAGATGGCAGCGATCTGGAAGGTCTGCTTTGTTGGGCTCTGCATCACAGCACGGGAAAAGTGGTTCCCTCACCCACTCCATCCCAGCCATTTACTTAAAATGCTTAGTTCTGGAAAGATTTGAGATTTGGCAGTTGTAGTAGTTTTAGTTTGTGTAGTTTTTAAGCTCTATGAAAGTTTGTTTATTAATGATCAGTAATTCGAGTTGTTCGTCTCTCGAGTTCAAATGTTGCTACAGTGTGTTCTGGGTAATGATGTGCTTAAATAGTGTATCTGGAGCATTAAGGGGAGCCATTAGCCAGAAAAGAGGAGAAATTTACTTTCTAGTCTTAAAAAGTGAGGATGGATGTTGTCCTATTGCAGGAGATGCACCTTGATGACAAAGAACATTTGACTTTCCAGCAGGTCGCGTTTGATCGGGTTTATTTCTCCTCTTTTAATATTACGAGTTGGGGAGAAGCCATAATGGATTAAAAAGAATCTTCCATTTAACCTACTAGATTGTATTTGATACTCAGGGGAGGCTCATAATCCCCAAAGCCTTGAACTATGGTAAATAATACAGAATTTTGAATGTTTATTGCACCCCCTCCCTACCCACCCCCGGCGCACCCTCTTAAAATCCTGGTAGATGCATTTTCCAAATTCAGTTATCTTGCATCGTGGCACATTATTGTAGAAGACTTCAACTGTCGTATGGACCCCACGGTGGACAGAATGTCCAAAGGTGCCCCAATACCCTCGTTATAATGTAAGCAATTAGTGGATTTGTGCAGAAGGAGAGCTGGTGGATATCTGGAGGCAGATCCACATCACAAGTAAGGATTTTATTTTCTTCTTTAACCGGCATAAATGCCACACGAGTGTTGATATCTTCCCCATTCCTGCAACAATCTTAGATTCGGTGGCATCCTGCACAATTAGGAATATTACCATTTCCGACCATGAAGCAGGATACTTATTGATTAAGATTAAGGGCAATATAACAGCTTCGAGACACTGGCGAATCAATCGCTTTAGTATTAAGACTAGTTGGTTAATTGAGTATTTAGATTAGATTACTTACAGTGTAGAAACAGTCCCTTCGGCCCCACAAGTCCATACCGACCACACGGACCCATTCGCTGACATTTACCCCATTCACCTCACACTACAGTCAATTTAGCATGGCCAATTCACCTGACCTGCACATGTTTGGACTGTGGGAGGAAACCGGAGCACCCGGTGAAAACCCACGCAGACACAGGGGTAATGTGTAAACTCCACACAAACTGTCACCTAAGGCAGGAATTGAACTGGGGTCTCTGGTGCTGTGAGGCAGCAGTGCTAACCACTGTGCCACCGTGCCACCCACTGCAATGAATTCAGCTCTTTCTTAGCCATTAATTCAGATTTAACCAGTAAACCATCCATTCGATGGGAAATTGCTAAGGCGTCTGCCGAGGGAATAATTCATCCTTAGGATGTCGCAGAAGGGGGAGCAGGAACGCTGGTTTCAGGCAGAGTTGAGTCCAGCCAAGAGGGCATACAGTGATAGACCCTCAGTGACTAAGCTGCAGAGGATCACAATGCTTCAGGCTACAGTGAATTCCTCGCTCACACAGACAGCCAAGAAGGTACTTACTTTTGCAAAACAAAGGCTGTTTGAACATGGTGATAAGCCAGGCAGGTATTTATTCTATGTTGCCAGGAAAACGAACGCCCCTCTTAAGCCATTACCTCAATTAGGGAAGGTACTGGGATCCTTACCTTCAATTCCAAAAAGATTGATGCCCCCTGTCTGAGATTTTTCACCAAATTATTCCAGCCTGAACATTTTGAGGATAGATGGATTAAGATGGAGTCATTTTTCAAGAACCTGGGTCTTCCAGGAGTAACCCCTGAATAAGTGTTGTGGCTTAATGCACCATTGTCAGCACGGGAAGGTGTGAAGCAACTTCACAATGTAAAGGTGCACGTTCCTGACGGATTTCTGACTGAATTTTATAAATAATTTATAAACCTATTGTCAGGCCTGATGTTTAACATGTTCTGTCACTCAAACAGTCACGAACCCCTCCCTCCATCCTTAAGAGAGGCTCATACCTCTCTGATGATGAAGAAATGAAGACCCCGGAGGATTGTGCTCCTTACACGCCAATCTCACTTTTAAATGTTGGTATCAAAATCCCGTCTGAAACCCGTGCATTAAGCTGGAAACGTTGCTGCCTTCCATTACCAAAGAGGACCAAACAGGCTTTATAAAGGGCGGCAGATTTTCCTACAATGTTAAAAATTTACTCAATATGATCCAAGAGTGTCAACATCAATCTGTCCAGGGATTATTGATCTCTTTAGATGAGAGAAGGCATTTTATTGGGTTGAGTGGCCGGATCTCTTCTGTGCATTAGAACGGTTTGGTCTACGCAAAGTTTTTATCAAGTGAGTGAGGGTCATTTACCGTGATCCTCTGGCTGCAGTTCTCACTAATGGTGTGCCAACCAGTAATATTAATATTTCTCCAGGCAGCCGACAAGGTTCACACCTTTCATCATTGTTGTTTACGTTGGGGATTGAGCCACTGGCGGAGGCCATCCGTAGGGATGTCAACATATCTGCCCCAAAGGTGGGATATAAGTCACGAAAGATTACATTGTATGCAGATGAGGGTGTTACGTTTTTTGTCAAATCCCACAATTTCAGTAGGTCATGTGATGCAATGCATTAATTTGCTTGCTGCCTTTCCGGGCGATAAGATTAATTTTACAAAGTTGGAGGCCATGCCTATGGGAGGTCTTAGGGAAATACCTGATACTGAGGCTTAATCCTGGTTTCCTTTTAAATGGTCACGGGGGTGGTTTCCCTATTTCAGTATATCCATTACATCTGTCTTTGATCATTTATGTAACGTAAACTATGACCATTTGTTGGACAAAATTAAACAAGACCTTCAAAGATGGGAGGCATTTCCAAAATCCTGGCTAGGTCGTATAGCTGTTATTAAAATGAATGTCCTTCCTCATTTCCTACACCCCGTGTGAATGCTTTTTTTGATGTTTCCCAGACAAATGAGGCATGTGGCCTGCACTGTGGCACAGTGGTTAGCACTGCTGCCTCATACTGCCAGTGACCCGGTTCACTTCCCACCTCAGGTGACTGGCTGCGTGGAGTTTGCACATTCTCCCCGTGCCTGCGTGGGTTTTCTCTGGGTGCTCCGGTTTCGTCCCACAGTAGAAAAATGTGCAGGTTAGGTGAATTGGCCACGCTAAATTGCCCATAGTGTTAGGTGAAGGGGTAAATGTAGGGGAATGGGTGTGGGTGGGTTGTGCTTCGGTGGGTCGGTGTGGACTTGTTGGGCCGAAGGGCCTGTTTCCACACTGTAAGTAATCTAATCAAAGGTCTTTTTTTGAAAAAAATGGCTGGTTTAGCTCTTTTATTTGGCACCATAAGCGATTCTTTATCAAGCTAACAAATTTGCAACTGCCCCAAAGATTGTGGGGAGTTGATATCCCCGATTAATAGCAATCAATTATTTTTTTTTTTCAGCGTATTTGAGTGCCTGTGCCACTGAGGTCTTGGCGTCCATATGGCTAGACATTGAGCCCTCTCAGACAAAGTGAACCCTTTTAGTCTGTCGTTCTTAGATAAATTGACAACATTTATGGAGTATTGTCAGAAACTAATGATGATTAATACTGTTAAAGCATGAAGGACAATCCGTCAGATTGAGGGCAATACAGCCAAAACCATGTTTCCTAACCCCTATAATTGGTATACCAGGTTGTCAACCAGGGATAATGGATTCCAGGTGTAAACTGTGGGCAGCGAGGGGGATACCTTGCTTGGGTGATTTAGAATTAGTAGAATCCCTGCAATGTGGAATCAGGTCCTTGGGTCCAGCAAGTCCACTTCGACCCTCTGAAGAGTAACCCACTCAGACCCATTCCCCGACCATGCTATATTTACCCTGGTTAATGCCCCAACTTACAGATCCTGGAACACTATGAGCGATTTAGGAATGACCAATTCATCTAACCTGCACATCTGCGTGACTGTGGGAGGAAACCTACGCAGACACAGTTGAGAATATACTAACTTCGGACAGCCAGTCACCCAAGGCTGGAACCAAACCCTGAGGGAGAAACAATTATATCGTTTGGTCAAATAATTCGTAAGTATGGGCTACCCAGTAGAGACTCCTTCTGTTTTTTTCCAAATTAGAGATTTGATTAAAAAATAACTTTTAACAGACACTTATAGATCCGATATAGAGAAGTGGGTTCTTACTGCTAAGAATACACTCTCTGTCAGTACCCTTTATCATTAGTTGGATAGTGTCCGCTCAGACAAGACTGTGCAGCTTCGTGACGTCTGTGCGAGAAAGTTGGGGGTTTAGATCTCTTCGGAGACATGGGATGATATTTGTGAAAATGCTCGAAGGATGTTGATCTGAAATAGGACCCATCCCATGCAGTTGAAAATTCTTCACAGGGTCTATCTGACCCCCGATTTTCTCTCAAAATTCAAAGTGAGATTATCTTCAGCATGTTCTAAATGCAGAATGACTACAGGCACTCTTACTCATTGCATGTGATCCTGCTGCAGGCTTCGTATATATTGAAGCACTGCGTTAGTTGTGCTAGAGTGGGTCATGGGGACCGAATTGGAGGTGGACCTGGTTTCTGTTTTCCTGGGCCTGCCCAGAGTATCTTACACAGATGCACATGGGAAAGAAAATATATCCTTACTTTCTGGGCTAGTGAAAATATTATGTTGTATTGTATGTCTGAAAACTCCCCGGATCTGTTGGGACTTTGTAAACTCATCATGAAGAATATGCCTTTGGACTATCACAACAGATGGTACAACAAAAAAACAGAGATTAATATAAGTCATAGAGTCATAGAGTCATAGAGATGTACAGCATGTACACCCTTTGGTCCAACCCGTCTATGCCGGCCAGATATCCCAAACCAATCTAAACCCACCTGCCAGCACCCGGCCCATATCCCTCCAAACCCTTCTTATTCATTTACCCATCCAAATGCGTCTTAAATGTTACACTTGTATCAGCCTCCCTGACATCACCTGGCAGTTTATTCCATACACGTACCACTCTCTGTATGAAATAGTTGCCCTGTAGTTCTCTATTATATCTTACCCCTCTCACCCTAAATTTATACCCTCTCGTTCTGACGCCCCGACCCCTGGGAAAAGACTTTACCTATTTACCCTATCCATGCCCCTCATAACTTTGTAAAACTCTATTATGTCAGCACTCAGCCTCCGACGCTCCAGGGAAAACAACCCCAGTCTGTTCAGTCTCTCTCTATAGCTCAAATCCTCCAACGCTGGCAACATCCTTGAAATCTTTTCTGAACCCTTTCAAGTTTCACAACATCTTTCCGATAGGAAGGAGACCAGAATTGCACGCACTATTCCAACACTGGCCAAACTAATGTTCTGTACAGCTGCAACATGAACTTACAAATCCTGTACTCTATACTCTGACCAATAAAGGAAACACCTTCATCACTATCCTATCTACCTGCAACACCCCTTTCATGGAGCTTTGAACCTGCACTCCAGGTCTCTTTGTTCAGCAACACTCCCTGCGACCTTACCATTAAGTGTAAAAGTCCTTCTAAGGTTTTCTTTCCCAAAATGCAGCACCTCGCATTGATCTGAATCAAACTTCATCTGCCACTTCTCAGCCCATTGGCCATTTGATCAATCTGAGGTGACCCTCTCCGCTCTCCACTACACCTCCAATTTTGGTGTCATCTGCAAACTTACTAATTGTACCTCTTATGCTTGCATCCAAATCATTTATGTCAATGACAAAATGTAGTGAATTCTGCACCGATCCTTGTGGCACTGAATTTGTCACAGGCCTCCAGTCTGAAAAACAACCCTTCACCATCACCCTATGTTTTCTACCTTTGACCCAGTCCTGTATCCAAATGGCTAGTTCTCCATGTATTCCATGAGATCTAACCACGCCATTCAGTCTCCCATGGGGGACCTCATCAAAACCCTTACTGAAGTCCATATAGATCACATCTACCCCTCTGCCCTCCTCGAACCTCTTTGTTACTTCCTCAAGAAACTAAATCAAGTTTGTGAGACATGATTTCTCACGCACAAAGCCATGTTGACTATCCCTAATCAGTCCTTGCCTTTCCAAATACAAGCACATCCTGGCCCTCACGATTCCCTCCAACAACTTGCCCATCACCAACGTCAGGCTCACTGGTCTATAGTTCCCTGGCTTGTCCTTAACACCCTTCTTATACAATAGCACAACGTTAGCGAACCTCCAGTCTTCCGGCACCACACCTGTGACTATCCATATTACAAATATCTCAGCAAGACGCCCAGCAATCACTTCTCTAGCTTCCCACAGAGTTATGGGGTCACCTGATCATGTTCTGGGGATTTAGTCACCTTTACCTGCTTCAAGACATCCAGTAACTTCCTCGTCTGTAATATCGACATTTTGCAAGGTGTCACCATCTATTTCACTACAATTTATATCTTCCATATCATTTTCCACAGTAAATACTGATGTAAAATACTCGTTTAGTATCTCCCCCATACTTCATGTGCTAGGAAGAATATTCTGTTGTGTTGGATGTCTGAAAACCCTATTGGGTCTATTGGGTCGTTGTAAGCTCGTCATGAAGAATATCCCTTTGGACGTTCTCATTAGTATGATGCACCGAAAAGCAGAGATTTATGCAAGATATGGCAACCCTTTCTGGATTACGGCGATGCAGGCTTATCTGCCACTCTAAAAATGTCTTTTATATAGCCATGACGATATTGTCTAATGAATCACATATTAGGAACTATGAACGTATGAATGTGTATCAGTTGATGTTCTCGAAGAACGAGAGCTATCACTTTGTTATTATTTATTTGTTTGTTTCAAAATTACTTACCTGTAGCGGGCAGCGGTGTTTTTTTTTTCTCTTCACAAAAAGAGCGGGAGCAGCAGAGGAAGTGACGGCAAACAGAGGGGCAGCCGGGAAGGAGAACGGTGAGTATAAATAGTCACCCTTTAATCACCAACAGTCATTTGAGTGGGAGCAGCGGCCGAGGAAAAACGAACCCGGGAGACTACAGCTAAGGTAAGACAGTTTCTTTCAAAATTACTTACCTGTAGCGGGCAGCGGAAGTGAGGTTGGAGCGCATAGCTGGGCGGGAAGGCAAGTGATTAGTATTTGAGTGGGTGTGTTCTAGACCCCAGGTCCTATTTTCGTAGGGCCTCCTCTAACCTAACTTTAAAGTCCACAGGTTATTGATTCAGTGTTCTTGTTTTTGGAGACAGTGTACAGTCATGGCAGCGCAGGCGGTGGAATGTTCCTCCTGCAGGATGTTTGAGGTAGGGGTGACCACCGATACTCCTGCCGACTTCGTGTGCAGGAAATGCAGTCAGATCCTGATCCTCACCGAACGAGTTAGGGAACTGGAACTGGATCTGGATGAGCTGAGGATTATTCGAGAGGCTGAGAGGGTGATCGATAGAAGCTACAGGGACATAGTTACGCCGGTGAACAGAGGTAGCTGGGTAACAGTTAGAGGTGGGAAGGGGAAGAAGCAGGCAGTGCAGGGTTCCCCTGTGGTCGTTCCCCTAAAAAAAAAATAAGCTTACAGCTTTGGAAACTGTTGGGGGGGGGACAGCCTTGCAGGTGTAAGCTGCAGTGAAGGGGTCTGTGTCTCTGAGATTCAGAAGGGAAAGGGGGAGAAGAGGAGAGCGTTAGTTATAGGGGACTCTCTAGTTAGAGGGACGGACAGGCGGTTCTGTGGACATGGGCGAGACTCTCGGATGGTTTGTTGCCTCCCGGGTGCTAGGGTCCGAGACGTCTCGGACCGTGTCTTCAGAATCCTTAAGGGGGAGGGTGTGCAGCCAGAGGTCGTGGTACACATTGGCACCAACGACATAGGTAGGAAGAGGGGTGGGGAGGTCATTCAAGAGCTCAGGGAGTTAGGCGGGAAGCTAAAAGCTAGGACAGACAGAGTCGTCATCTCTGGGTTGTTGCCGGTGCCACGTGACAGAGAGGCAAAGAATAGGGAGAGTGCAGTTGAACACGTGGCTGCAAGGATGGTGTAGAAGGGAGGGCTTCGGATATTTGGACAATTGGACTGCATTCTGGGGAAGGTGGGACCTGTATAAACAGGACGGGTTGCACCTGAACCAGAAGGGCACCAATATCCTGGGGGGTAGGTTTGCTAGCACTCTTTGGGAGGGGTTTAAACTAATTTGGCAGGAGGATGGGATCCGGACTTGTAGTCCAGCAAGTAAGCTAGCTGTGCGTCAGGATGTCCAAGACTGTAGAGAGGCTGTGGAGAAGGTAGCACTGACAGGGACTACTTGCGGACACAGAGATGGGCTCAAGTGCGTATACTTCAATGCAAGGAGTATCAGAAATAAGGTGGGTGAACTTAAGGCGTGGATCGGTACCTGGGACTACGATGTTGTGGCCATCACGGAAACATGGATAGATGAGGGACAGGAATGGCTGTTGGAGGTTCCTGGTTACAGAAGTTTCAGTAAGATTAGGGAGGGTGGTAAAAAAGGAGGGGGGGTGGCATTGCTAATTAGAAATGGTATAACGGCTGCAGAAAGGAAGTTTGAGGGGAATCTGCCTCTGGAGGTAGTATGGGCTGAAGTCAGAAATAGGAAAGGTGCAGTCACCTTGTTGGGTGTTTATTATAGGCCCCCCAATAGCAGCAGAGATGTGGAGAAACAGATTGGGAAACAGATTTTGGAAAGGTGCAGAAGCCACAGGGTCGTAGTCATGGGCGATTTCAACTTCCCAAATATTGATTGGAAGCTCTTTAGATCAAGTAGATTGGATGGGGCGGTGTTTGTGCAGTGTGTCCAGGAAACTTTTCTAACGCAGTATGGAGATTGTCCAACCAGAGGGGAGGCCATATTGGATTTGGTACTCGGTAATGAACCGGGACAAGTGGTGGGCTTGTTAGTGGGTGAACATTTTGGTGATGGTGACCACAATTCTGTGTCTTTCACCTTGGTTATGGAGAGAGATAGGTGTGCACAACAAGGAAGTTTTTACAATTGGGGGAAGGGAAATTACGATGCTGTAAGACAGGATGTGAGGAGCATACGTTGGGAGCATAGGCTGTCAGGGAAGGATGTGGTGGAAATGTGGAACTTTTTCAAGGAGCAGATCCGACGTGTCCTTGATATGTATGTACCGATCAGGCAGGAAAGAAATGGTCGTGTGAGGGAGCCTTGGTTGACGAGGGAGGTTGAATGCCTAGTAAAGAGGAAGAAGGAGGCTTACATAAGATTGAGGAAACAAGGTTCAGACAGAGCAGTGGAGGGATACAGGATAGCCAGAAGGGACCTGAAGAAAGGGATTAGGAGAGCTCAGAGAGGGCATGAAAAATCCCTGGCGGATAGGATTAAGGATAACCCCAAGGCATTCTTTGCGTATGTGCGAAACCTGAGAATGACGAGAACGAGGGTAGTTCCGATCAAGGACAGTGGTGGGAGACGGTGTATTGAGTCGGAAGAGATAGGAGAGGTCTTGAACAAGTACTTCTCTTCAGTATTTACGAACGAGAGGGACCGTATTGTTGAAGAGGAGAGTGTGAAACGGACTGTTCAGCTAGAAGAGATACTACTTAGGAAGGAAGATGTGTTGGACATTTTGAACAACTTGAGGATAGACAAGTCCCCCGGGCCTGACGGGATATATCCTAGGATTATGTGGGAAGCAAGAGAGGAAATTGCAGTACCGTTGGCAATGATCTTCTCGTCTTCACTGGCAACGGGGGTGGTACCAGGGGACTGGAGAGTCGCGAATGTTGTGCCCCTGTTCAAAAAAGGAATAGGGATAACCCCGGGAATTACAGGCCAGTTAGTCTTACATCTGTGGTAGGCAAAGTAATGGAAAGGGTACTGAGGGATAGGATTTACGAGTATCTGGAAAGACACTGCTTGAGTAGGGACAGCCAGCACGGAATTGTGAAGGGTAGGTCTTGCTTTACAAGTCTTATTGAATTCTTCGAGGAGGTGACCAAGCATGTGGATGAGGGTAGAGCAGTGGATGTAGTGTACATGGATTTTAGTAAGGCATTTGATAAGGTTCCCCATGGTAGGCTTATGCGGAAAGTCAGGAGGCATGGGATAGAGGGAAATTTGGCCAATTGGATAGAAAACTGGCTAACCGGTCCAAGTCAGAGTGGTGGTAGATGGTAAATATTCAGCATGGAGTCCAGTTACAAGTGGAGTTCCGCAGGGTTCAGTTCTGGGTCCTCTGCTGTTTGTAATTTTTATTAATGACATAGAGGAGGGAGTCGAAGGGTGGGTCAGTAAATTTGCAGATGATACAAAGATAGGTGGAGTTGTGGACAGTGAGGAGGGCTGTTGTCGGTTGCAGAGGGACTTAGATATGATGCAGAGCTGGGCTGAGGAGTGGCAGATGGAGTTCAACCCTGCCAAGTGTGAGGTTGTCCATTTTGGAAGAACAAATAAGAACGCGGAATACAGGGTTAATGGTAGGGTTCTTAGTCAGGTGGAGGAACAGAGGGATCTTGGGGTCTATGTACATAGATCTTTGAAGGTTGCCACTCAGGTGGATAGAGTTTGTAAGAAGGCCTATGGAGTATTATCGTTCATTAGCAGAGGGATTGAATTCAAGAGTCGTGAAGTGATGTTGCAGCTGTACAGGACTTTGGTTAGGCCACATTTGGAGTACTGTGTGCAGTTCTGGTCGCCTCACTTTAGGAAAGATGTGGAAGCTTTGGAGAGGGTGCAGAGAAGATTTACCAGGATGTTGCCTGGAATGGAGAGTAGGTCGTACGAGGATAGGTTGAGAGTTCTCGGCCTTTTCTCGTTGGAACGGCGAAGGATGAGGGGTGCCTTGATAGAGGTTTATAAGATGATCAGGGGAATAGATAGAGTAGACAGTCAGAAACTTTTTCCCCGGGTACAACAGTGTTACAACGGGACATAAATTTAAGGTGAAGGGTGGAAGGTATAGGGGAGATGTCAGGGGTGGGTTCTTTACCCAGAGAGTGGTGGGGGCATGGAATGCGCTGCCCGTGGGAGTGGTAGAGTCAGATTCATTGGCGACCTTTAAGCGGCATTTGGATAGGTACATGGATGGGTGCTTAATCTAGGATAGAAGTTCGGCACAACATCGTGGGCCGAAGGGCCTGTTCTATGTTCTATGTTCTATGTTCTATGTTCTATGTTCTATGTTCTATGTTCTATGTTCTATGTTCTATGTTCTATGTTCTATGTTCTATGTTCTATGTTCTGATACATGCACATGGGTGTAATTTTGTTCAGTTATTTGAGTTGTTTTGTTATTGGTTTAATATAATAATAAAAATATCATTTTCAATAAAAAATTTTGCTAAAAATTCAAATGCTAATGTGGATAAATTAGAGTCCCAAATAACTCTCATTAGAGAGACCACTCGTGGTGGTTTATGTTGAAGGTCACCACACGGGTGATGGGGTAAGGTTCAGAGAGGATCCCCTTCATGGTAACATCTGGGGAATTGTGGGGAATTGAACCTGCACTGGTGGCCTCCCTCTGCATCACAAACCAACCATCCAACCAACTGAGTGGGAGACTGTGTAACTGTTACACACAGAATCAGTCACAGAAAAAGGGCAAGAGAAATTTTAATGACAAGGAAAAAGGTGTATTTGAGACAAAAATGTTCTCTGCTAGAAATTTTATTTTACAATGAGACAAGTGTTTGGAAGCTGTCTTTGGCTGAATACAATAAGGTGAGACAAGTGAAATAACCAGAATGTCTAATTGTGATTGGATATCGATAACCATAAAATAAGTCCATGTTTTTGATTGGTCTGTGGAAAGCTTGCTGACTGTTGCATGAATTTATAAATCAGATGAAATATATTGAAAGGACATTCTGTCCCCATGGGAAATGCCTTCTGAACACATGCTAGAAGAATCCCGGGGTATGAAGTGTCTGAGAATCGTCTGCTCGGTAACAGGAACCTGGGGGTTGAATGACTGGAAGTTCCTGTAACATGGAGTTGAGAAAACCATCAGATCACCCCCAAACGTATTGAATGTTGGAGCATATTTGAAGTACTGAATGGCCTCATGATGTATTTTAATTGTGTGTGATTTGAAAAACGTACATCTCTACTCCATCTTCTTACGTGTTATACACTGGGGCACAGCCGTTTTCCTGAAACTGGGAATAAGTTGGAACAATACCTGGAAATTTCCATAATTGGCATTCCCAGGAATATTCTCTAACTATGTGGGGGGCATTAGAAAGGCAAGAGAGAAAGAGAGGGGAGGTGCTGCATGCAGTAGTGAGTGGTGGAGCATGAGCCTTGTTCGGGGGTCGGTGCTATAACAGATAAACAGTGAGTGTGAGGGAGGAGAGAGAATACGGCCACCCTTACCCTGACATAATGGGGAAGGTTATTGATGCTTGTCCTGTATTGCTGGACATTTCTTCAGACTGTAGATACTGCACTGAGCTGGGTGGAGAGAGCAGACCATGCTCGGTGGGTCTGGGGGTGTGATCCCTCTGGGAAGAGAATGGTCTCCCTCTGTACGAGCCCATCCACCAGGACCTCCGTGCCTCTGTTGACAAACCGTGGTGTAATTTCCCCTTAGCTGCTATGCTCGGGGTAAACTGTGCAGGGCAGTTCTGAACTGAGAAAGCACAACCATGTACCCATTGGCTTTTTAAAGATGGCACAAGTGTCAGGGGTCACAGAATATCCGGGGCATCCCGGCAATGGTGAGTACCTCCAGTCTTGATGGGTTGGAGAATCAGGCTGGCATTGTATGAGAGGGACATTATGGAGTGGGGTGGGTAGTTAATGAGGTGAGTTTGGTAAGATAGCACCATGAAACTAGCTCGGCCTTGTGCAGACAACCCCTCTGTCACACTTAATTAAAATGTCACTGCGACAGTTTTTTGTTAGATTCAGCCCAGTGAGGCGAAGACTCTGCTGTCTTCACACCTAGTTACGAAGCTGCAGAACAAATGCTCATCCAAAACTCTCCATCGCCTGAACTTACAGCAATATCCCTTTCACTCATAATTCTTCGAAATACTGACCCGTGTTGCATGATACTATCGAAATGTCTTCATTCTGAAACCTGTGAACATATCCTTCCATGACATTTTATCTCAGTCTCTCCACCCCCCCCCCCCCCGCATCCTATCTCCACCCCAAAACACACATATTTACAGTCATATTGCACGAGACTGCCAGTATGACTGGTAATTTGGCCTAGCTGGTCCATGGCAACCAAAATGTACATCCAGACTCACCCCATTTCCCTGCCCTTGTTCTGTATCCCTCTAATCCTTTCCTATCTGTGCATTTGTCCAATTGCCTTTTCAATGTTGTTATTGTACCCACCTCAATCACTCCCACTGACAGCTCAGTCCATATGTGTACCACACTCTATGTAAAAAAGTTGCCCCTCAGTTTCCTTTTTTATATTTTTTATCCTTTCCAAACATTAATGGATGTCCTCTCGTCATCGATTCACCAAACTTGAGAAAAAAGTTTGAAGTATTCAACCCATGCACGCCTCATGATTTTATAAGGGCTACACTTCTATAAGAACCCCCTTGGTTTCCTCCGCTGTAAAGAAATAAGTTCTAACCTGTCCAACCTCTGCCTATAACTTAGAGCTTTTAGCCTAGGAAACATCTTTGGAAATTTGTTCTGCATAATTTCTCGTTCAATAATATCCTTTCTAGAGCAAGATGAACAAAACTGAACACAATACTCCAACTGCAGCCTTACCGACATCCTGTACAATTGCAGCATATCGTCCCAACTTCTATACTCAATGCGTTGATGAAGGCCAATGTGCCAATAGCCTTCTTCACTGTCCTGTGTATCTGTGACTCAAATTTCAGACAACCGTGCACCTGATCTCCAACGGCCATTTGTTCCACTACACGTCTTAAGGCACTATCATTCGTCATTAAACTCCTACCTGGATTTGACTTTCCAAAATGCAAGACGCCACACTTATCTAAATTGAATTCCATTTGCTATTTCTCAGCCCACTTCCCAAGTTGATCAAGGTACTGCTGCAATTTCTGATAACGTTCCTCACTGTAAATGATGTCTCCTAATTTAGTGTCATCTGCAAACCTACTAACGTTGCGTTGTGCACGCTGGTCCAAATCATTGGGATAGATAACAAACAGCAATGGGCCCAGCACCGACCACTAAGGCACTCCACTAGTTACAGGCCTCCAGTCCAACAAGCATACCTCCACCATAGCCATTTGTTTCAGAACAATTAAGCAATTGTGTCGCCAATTTGCCAGTTTACATTGGAGTCCAGGCGATCTAACGTTCCAGAGCGGCCGACCATGTGGAACCTTATCAAAGGCCTTACTGAAATCCATATAGACTCTCTCCACCATCTTTCCTCGTCAACCTTCCAAGTCACTTCCTCAAAAATCTTGATCAAAATTTGTCAGGCATGATCTGCCACGCACAAAGCTATGCTGACTGCTCCAAGGCAAACTCGGTCTTCCCAAATGCATCTATATCTTATATCTCCGAACCTTCTCAAGTGGTTTCCGAAACAGATGTGAAGCTTACTGGTCAATATTTCCCAGGTTTTTCTTTGCAGCCCTTCTGAATAAGGGCACTACATTTACTACTGCCCAGTCTTCCGAGACCTTGCCCCTGAACTACCTTCTCTCGCCTTGTGCAGTGCTCTTAGATATATCTGGTCAGGACCAAGAGATTTATCTGACTTTGTGCATTCTAATATGTCCAACAGCACCTCTACTGTGATATGGACTGTACCAAGATATCACAACTCACCTCCCAAAGGTCACATGTCTTCATGTCTGTCTTCATGTCTTTCTTCATGATTACCACAGAGGGGAAATTGAAGACCTCACCCATCTCTTGAGGTTTTACACATGCATGCCTATTTTGGATTGTAAGGCGTCCTATCTCTCTCTAGTTGTTCTTTTTATTTACTATACTGAATTTGGATTCATCTTAATCTGCTCAGCCAAGGCTAACTCATACCCCATTTTAGCCCTGCTGATTTCCTTCTTCAGTAAACTCCTGTAACCCCTGTGTACCTCCAGAGATTCCCTTGCAACCAGCTGCCTGTACTTGAGTGACGCCTCCTTTCTTTCTGGTCAGAGCCTCAATATCTCTTGTCATCCAGGGTTCTCTCTTTCAGCCTCACTTTCCCTTCACTCTCTCAGAAACATGTAGACCTTGAACTCGAGCTACCTCACTTTTGAAGCCCTCCCACTTTCTCGGGATCCTTTTACCTGGAAACACACTACTCCAATCAAGCCCTGCAATCCCCTGTCAAATTTCAACAAAAGTCGCCTTGCCCCAATTTAGAACTTGAATCTGTGGAACAATTTTGTCCCTACCATACCTATTTTAACATTAATACATCTCTGGTCACTTTTCCCAAAATGCTCCCCCACTTTACCGCCGTCATCTACTTTCCCAACAGTAGGTCGCCCTTCCCCAGTAGGACCCTGTACATGCTGCTTGTGGAAGATTTCCTGAACACACTTAACAGATTACGTTCCATCTAAGTTCTTAACCCTCTGGAAGTCCCAGTCTATGTGAGGATAATTAAAATCACCTATTATGACAACCCTATTGCTCCTGCAAGTCTCACCAGTCATCCTGCATATTTGGTCTTCTTATTCCAATTGATTATTTGATGGCTTATAGTGCAACCACTATAACGTTACCAACCCCTCTTATTGTTTGCATCATTTACAAAATCTCATTGGATATTATCTCAGTTATTTCATCTTTAAATATTAGTGATACGTGCCTTAATCAGAACTATTGGCATTTAAATTGTTTCCATCGATATCTCTTCCTCGCACTAACTTTCACATTCGCAGCATCCCTTGTCAAGGCACAGTGGAGATATGGAGCTGTAAATGGATGGGAGCTGTACATCCTGTCAGTTCCAACATTGGTTGCAAGTTTCCCCACACTGAGCTGCGATCTAACAGTGTTACCGAACAATGCAACAATCTGGGTTTATATATGAATGAACCAGTGCGGACTGCACAGCCCCCCACGCTGGACATTTAGCCTAGGATTATAGATCCAGCATTGGTGTGGACTGCAGAGTTTCACTCTGCACATAGCTGGGTTGCATTCAGCAGACACTAGCCGGATCTACACTGTGGTCCATCCTGAATATGTAATGGTTATGTGAGTTAGAGTGCGAATGTGAGAGAACTAAACATCCGGCTATGTCTTTATTTTTGTTTTAATTCTTGTGATTGGACTCTTCAAATCCTGACTCATCCAGTTAGACCCGACCCTCTGGATGAGTCATGGTAACTGTTGTTACAGTATCTGTGTCGGCAACATGACCAACAAATGGAGCAGAGGCTGCAGAGAGGACAGTCTCTGTAAAATGGAATGAGGGAATCACCATCAGATCAGCCGTGGTCTTAGTGAATGTTGGGGCAGGATTGAATGGACCACTGATGCAACTTATCTTATATTTCTGTTTGTTCCAAGCAAACTCCCCTTCTCTCCCAGTGTCCCATCCTGGTGGGGATTGAGTCACCTCCTCCTGTTCCTGCGTAACAGGATCCTCTGGCCTCACTAGCCTCCAGATTTCCCTGTGCCCCAGTTCTGAGCAGTTGAATAACTGGCTCCTGTTCCTGTGTCCCAGTCTCGAACAGTTGAGTGACTGCCTCCTGTCCCTGTGCCCCAGTTCCAAGCAGTTGAATGACTGCCTCCTGATCCCAAGTTTGTGAAAGTAGATGTCCTCCTCCTGCTCCTGAGTAACAGGCTCCAATAGCTCTGCTCACCTGCTGCTCCTGTGGAATGGAGGTGAGGGACTGAACGGCCTCTTCACATTCTTTACAGCTTTTTCTTGACTAAAGGCCTTTTCCCGTTTCTGTAAAACACCATCAAAATCTGAATGATGTATTTTTGTATTTGATTCTCTGTGATTGAGCAAACAAGCCGACTGGCAGAATTCAGATGCTGAATAGCCTCCTCCTGTTCCCATGTTATACACTGAAGAGTCAATAGACTCTCAGAGGTACAGCACGGAAAAAGATCGTTCTGTCTGGTCATCCATACCGCCAAATATCCAAAAGTAATCTCGTCTCCCTTGCCAGCACTTGGCCCATCTCCCTCTCCACACTTCCCATGCATATATCCATCCAAATGCCTTTTAAATGGTGTAACTGTACTTGCGTCCACCACCTCTTGTCTGTTCAATCCATACACACAGCGGTCTCTGTGTGAAAATGTTGTCCCTCATTTCCCTTTTTAAATCATTCTCCTCTCACCTTAAACTTTTGTCTTCTAATTTTGGACTCGTCTATCCTGGGAAGACATTGACTGTTTACCTTCTCTATGCCCCTCATGATTTTATAAACCCCTTTAAGGTCCCCCCTCAGCCTCAACACTTGAAAATAGCCCCATCCTATTCAAACTCTCCCTGTAACTCTAACCCTCCAACACCTGCAACATTCATTTAAATCTCTTCTGCACCCTTTCAAGTTTGACAACATCTTTCCGACAGTAGAGAGACCAGAATTAAAGGCAATATTACAAAAGTGGCCAAACCAATGTCCTGTACAGATTTAACTTGTCATGCAAATGCTTCGACTCAAAGCACGCACCAATAAAGGGTAGATCACCAAATGCCTTCTTCACTACACTGTCTACCTGTGACGGCACTTTCATGGAACGGAGAACCTGCACCACGAGGCTAGCTTTGCTGCCTCACAGGGCAGTGACCTGGGTTTAATTCTATCCTTGAATGACTTGCTGTGTGGAGTTTGTACATTCTCCCCGAGTCTGTGTGAGTTTCCTCCGGGTGCTATGTTTTAAACCAACTGTATAAACATATACAGATAAGGATAGATTGGCCATGCTAAATTGGGAAATGCAGGCTCAGACTGATAGGGCAGGTGTCTGTCCAGTGGGATACTGTTTAGAGGTTCGGTGTGGCCTCGATGGGCCGAAAAGCCTGTTTCCCCACTGTAGGGATTCGATAATTTCAATGGAGTACTCCTTCACTGGCAGCTTTCGATAGGGCACTACCTGTAAGTCTTACCTTGATTTGTCTTGCCCAAATGCAACACCTCATATGTAACTAAAATATACTCTATCTGCCACTCCACGGTTCACCTCAGCAAAATCCCATTATAGTCTGAGAGATCATTCCTCACTATCGACCACACCACCAAATTTGGAATTATCTACAAACTTACTGACCATACTTCATATACTCAAATGTAAATGATTTGTATCAGTGACAAAAGGCAGTGGACCCACTATTGATCTTTGCGGCACGCCACTGGTCACAGGTCTCCAAGTTTAATGAACAAATGTCCATTGTCACGCCCTGTCTCCAATATTCAAGAAAATTTCGGATCTAAATGGCGAGTTCTCCCTGGATTCCAGCCAGTCTAACCTTGCTAACCAGTCTACCATGTAGAACATTTTTGTAATCTTACTGAATTCCATAAAGACAACATCCACTGGCCCGTCTTCATCAATCTTCTTCATCACTTCCTCAAAAGATTACACCGAGTCAGTGAAACGTGATCTCCAATGCACAAAGCCATTTTCAGTCCTTGTCTTTTCAAATGCATTTACATCCTTTCCCACAAAATCCCCTCCAACAATTTAGTCTCCATTGACGTCAGGCTCAGCGATCTATGGCTACCTGTTTTTTTTTCCTTACTTTCTTAAATAATGACGCTATGTTAGCAGCACTCCAGTCTTTTGACACCTCACCTGTGGAAATCAATGATACAAATATATCAGCAAAATGCTGACCAATTTCTTTCCTAGCTTCTCACAAACATTTGGATACAACTGATCAGTTTACCTTTGTGTTTTAAAATGTCAAACACCTCCTTGTAATATAGACACCTTTCAATGTTTCACTGTATATTTATTCATTCTCTCGCCCTTGTAACCTCCTCCTCATTAAATACTGAGGAGAATTTTTTGTTTCATATCCCTCCAATCTCGGGTGGTTCCACAGATAGGTAGTCTTACTGATCTTTAAGGGGCCCAGTTCTCCCCCTAGTTAATCTTTTACCATTAAAGAATTTGTAGGATTTCTTCAATGCCTCGTTAACCCTATTTCTAAAGCCACCTCATGTCCACATTTTTCTGGCCCGAATTCCCCGTTGACTATACAGTTATTGCCCTTATATACCTCTCGGGATTCACTTGATCTCAGCTCTGTTTACCTGATATATGCCTCCTTCCTTACCTTGACCAGAGCATCAATATATCTAGCCATCCTGCACTCCCTGCACCCACCAGTCTTGCCCCATCTCACTAATAGGAACACGTTGGCTCTGGACTCTCTGAAACCACGTTTTGATGGCCTTGCATTTTCCAACCATCCCTTTCCCTGTGAATAGGGTATTCCAATCAGCCTTTCACAGGGCTCGCCCAACATTTTTTAAATTGGCCTTGTTCAAAGTTAGAACTTTAATGTTGACATCAGGTATTTCCTATTCCACAACTAATTGAAAACTAATATTTATGCGAAACAGACTTGAAAGTTAAATCAACACTTCCTGCCCCTCTATAATGGGCTCGAAAGTCTGACTAGGCTCCTCCTGTCCCTCTGTAATAGACTCAAGAGGCTTAATGGCCTCCTCCAGTTGTTCTAAACACACTCGAGAGGCTGCATGGCCTCCTCCTGTCCTTGTGTAACAGATCCGAGACACAGCAACCCATGGATTACGACCAGCCGGTAAACTGTATCTGATGGAGGTCCATCCTTTCTCAGATACAGAAACACAGACAACACAATGTACTCCAGGTGCCCTCTCAGTTACACTTTATGCAGCTGCAGCAACACATCTCTTTGTTCTGAATGATTCTGTTGACAAAATGTGCCAATATTCCAGCTTTACACCTTTTCAAGTAGCAACAGGCTAATATGGGCTGATTGGTCTTCTCTTCTCCCTCTGTAAGAGGCCCATTGGGAGAGAGTTTCTTCGGCCTGTTCCTGAGCAGCAGTTCCAATGCTCTATCTCAAGGTTATGAAAGGATTTGATAACAGGACATTAAAACCAGGATTGGCCGCACACTGGTCAATAAGCACCGTACTTTGTGTTCAGGTATCAAGAAACTTGCCCACACCCACCCCCTTTTTTATGCAGCCGATCTGTTATTTTATAACTGCCTCCTTTCATAAACAGAATGGAACATACATAGACCCCTGCAGTGTTCTGTTAATACTCTCATATACAAGGAAAAAAAGATATAAAATATTGAAAGATTTATGGACCGTCCCTCAGCAACCCTCATCCATTGCATCCAGTATATGAAAAGTGATTTATTGAAGTGGTTAACTGAGCCTATTTGTTCAGTGACTGCGATTAATGCCACTCTCCATGGATTGTAATTATCCCAATGGAGGGTTTCCATCTTTTAATGATAAATGGGCTTCGTTCAATGTGTCAACCCATAACATGAGCAGAGCATCACCGACAGCACTGACAGGGATCAGCAGATCCAGAGAGAAGGGGAGGAGAGATCAGAATCTGAGAACATGAGACCGGAACGTTCCAACAATAGATCAGAATTTGAGAATATTTGACTGAAATATTCCAACAATGGATCAGAATCTGAGAACATTAGACATGAATATTCCAACAATAGACAGGAGCTTAGCCGATTATGTTTGGTATCTTTCTGCATTTGATTGGATGTCATTATCATTGCGGATCTATTACGCTCTTCTCATTATTCAATCCTTTTATTATCCCTTCCTGGCTATCGTTGGTGTTCCTGGTGAGTGTCACTATCCAGATTTTGTTTTTTATAAACCAGTTATGACTGTATTATAATTATTTCATATCGTCCACACTTCCTGCCACTATTATTGTTCCAATCCAATCCAATCTCTCAATCTAGATATTCACTCTACAGACCACTGCTAACTGCATCAATGAAGGTGTTCAATTACTGCCTCGCTCTCTGCTCTGGCAGTGTTACTCACGGGTCTCTATGTTGAACTATTCAGTTTCAGGGGAGAATCATAATGCATCGTATCATTGCCTTTGCTGTTAAGAGCATGGAGGTCACCGTCTACTGTTCTGGTTACAAACTCCACTTCCTTCCACTGTTTCCATCTCATCCCTGGCCAATATCTGCAGCTGAAGCAGACAAGTCACAACTGTGGGAGATCCCTTTGACAATGAGCTGATTCTTGACACCATTCCCGGACATTTCTAACTTGAAATACTCACTACTCCAGAATATATCTCACTGGTTTATTGCATCTGCTGTTTGAACCTTGAGCTATGAAGTACAGGCTTAATGAAGCCAATAATCTGCTGCTGACGCTCCAGGCTTCAAACCTGCCGAAGCAAATCTGATTCGACCTCACACCAAACTCCCATCGATCTGTCATTCATGTGCACGCCGATGTATATTGCTGTTTTGTCTGGCAATGCCTTTATTTTAACATTCTCAAACACTTTACCTCATCTGTCCATGAAACTTCCCTCGTTCTCTCTATTGATAAACAAAAAGCCTGCCAGCTGTTCTTATTTAAAATTGTTTTCTCCATGTGCATTCCTTCTCAAACAATGAGTTTCGCATTCAACCACGCCTATCGCGCACACTGTCTCAGTCTCTGATGAACACACAGAGAGAGCAAACCTTCCCATTATCGGCAGTAATCTGATGAAAGTATAGTTAGCATATATTAGTATAGTTTTCAATACTCTCCAGATAGTGCAGTTCACTGAGCAACACACTAGCGTGGTGTGCACAGCTCTCCATGCTGGGCTGTCATCTTGTCCCAGTTTATGTTTGTTTGTGGTGTTCTTTGAAGCAGATTCAGAATTTGATGTAACAAACCATTCAGCTGATCTGAAAATGCCGGTATTTAATGTTCTCATTCTTGTAATTTTACGCACGAAGAGCTCACTTCTGCAGTTAGCCCCACTGCCCTGTCTTTTTCCCCATATTTACACAGCATCTTTTCAGTTAATTAACTGCCTGTTTCTGTCTTTAATGTGAATCTCTCTGACCCTTTGTATCTTTCACTGGCCTTGGGTTTTGTCTCCCGAGTGTATCGTTGCTGGCATTGTGTAGCTCAGAAATAATGAAATGGCGTGTGTCAGGCTGTTGTTCACTTCCTGGTGTGTCCCATGTGATGGTTCATGGAAAGGCGTGTTTCAGACGTTGAGACACATCCTTGTACCTTGGTGTGTACCTGTGGCTGTCCCTTTCAGGTGACGTTGTGATCAGTAACACGAGGAAGACCACTGAGTAAAGGACCAGGCATCTAAATTGCCTGACAATGCTGTCACTTTTTTAATAAAAGGTTATTTTTTCCTTATTTTTAGTAAGAGGTCTTAAAGGCCAAACTTCTTACTGAAAACGGCTCAAGTAAATAACTTACGGGGATTTTAGGGTTTTTAATAAATAGTAGTAACAATGGCCAGCTCGCATAGACTAGGCTTTCTAGGTTTCTTTTCATTGGAGCAATAACAATCACCAGGTGCTTGGGGTCCCAGAACGGGTGTAAGTTTTAGTAAATTATCCCGAGCTGCTATTCTCTCTGGAAGCTCATTTGATGCTCTTTCCTCCTGGATTAGAGAACTGTATGCAAGAATGCATGTTTGAATGTTCCTTTTTGCCAAGGGGTGTGTTTAGGTGATTGTAGTATATTGGAACAGTTCATTTGTAGAAGGTACTGTATCCATGGTTCTGTTAAGGTTTCCAATAGTTAAGTTAGTCTAAATTCCTCTTCATTGTGTATGGACTTTGATCAGAGTGTTTAAATACATTGTGTTTTGCTTTATGGTGAGTTATTTGACGAGTACCATCACATCTGGAACACCCACTTCACATCTACCTTTAAAATAAGAAAAGGTTCGCATCCAAACTACCTCCTTAAACTAGTTTGAGTCAGTCTGGTTGGTCTATTGCAAACTGGGGACTCTTGTCTGGTTCTAAATCGATAATACCAAATTGGGTTTAGAATTACAATCCCTACAGTGTGCAAACAGGCCATTAGACCCAACAAGTCTACACTGACCCTCCGAGGAGTAACCTACCCAGACCCATTCCTCTACCCTATTATTACACATTTACCCCGACTAAGGCACCTAACCCACACATCCCTGAAAACTACAAACAATTTAGGATGGCCAATTCACCTGACATGCACACTTTTGGATTGTGGGAGGAAACTAGAGAATCCAGAATAAGCTCATGCAAACACTGGAGAGTATGCACTGGGAGGCTATTGGGTTAAAAGGTCCCGTATGGTACTTGTTAGTGTCTTTGGTTCTGGATGTAGAATTCGGTTGGTTTAAACAGTGTGTTGAGTATAAAGACAATTTCAGTCACGAAGAGTTCTCTGGGTGTGGAAGAAGTAAAGTTTTACAAAACGTAATGAAGGGAAGCTGTAGGAATTGACAAACAAGCTGGAGTTGGGGTTGTGTTTGTGCGAAACTGAGAGATAATTACAGCTATAGCTCGGCATTTACATTTGGTGGAACCGCCATCAGAGTCTTTGGAAATGGCGAGAATTCAATTTCAAATGAGGCACCTTGAACATGAAAAGGAATTGAAGCAGTTTGAATTGTGATGAAAAGTAGAAATAAAAGAAAAGGAAATGAAGACGAAAGAGAGAAGAAAAGCAGAGAGTTTCAACTTCAAAATTTAGTAATTAGAGAGGAAAGTTGACATAGAAGGTGAAGATGAAGGCAGACAGTCGGCTGGATAAGGAGGATGAGCAACCCTATATAGCCAAAGGTCTGATGGGGATCTGTTTAAATACATCCAGGTATGATCTAAATTTGAGAATGATGGAGGGAGCCTTTTTAATATCATTTCAGAAAGTGGCTAAACAAATGCAGTTGCCAGAGAACATGTGGATTTAGTTGATTCAAACAAAGCGGATAGGCATTTGCATCCCTATCAGAGGAGGCATCTGCTGAGTATGAGGAGGTAAAGAAAGGCATTTGAATTGCATATGAGCTTGTGCCAGAAGCTGACAGTGTTTCATGAATCTAAAATAGCATGCCTGGTTAAACGTACGTTGTGTTTGAAAGGATCAAACAAATTTTGAAAGATGGGGAAGGGTATTAAAATATAGCAAACCTATGACCCTTAGAGAGATTCTTATTTTCGAGAATTTCAACAATTTACTTCTTGCAGTCATGAGAACTCATTGGGAGAGCAGAGAGTAACAATGGGAAGGTTAGAAGCTGAAATGGCTGATGATGATGATTGAGTTCAGAAATCAGTTTGGTTTCTGTGAGGGATTGAGAAGATTGTGAGAGATCTTCTTAAAACATATCCCTGTGAGGGTAAGGTTTATTGGCATAGGCCAGGAGTAGCAGGTAAAGGGGTTAGAGCATTAAGAGGTACAGAAGCATGTAATTCTTTTCTACTTCATTCAGAAGGACTATTGGAGAGATGAGAAGTGCTCCATTATGTAACGTGTGATTGGAGTGTCCAGTGGAAACATCAACAGACTTATTCCACAATGGGGAAGGGGGCCTTGAGCTTGGTGTTGGCGTTACAACATTTCAGCATTTAAATTACAAATAACGTATCTGAGTCAAATCGTTTTCACTGATCCTGAACCCATAAAGTTTTTGGAGACGTTTTGGGAGAAACGTACCAGTCTGTGTCGACTGAGCTTATTATTTCCGCCATTAAATATGAAATTATACATGTGACAGGCTTAGAAAACCTAAGTTTTGACACGTTGTGGAAACTTGAGTGAAGAAAGACAAAGGCATTCTGTGGCAGGAGTAAAATGACTGAAATCGAATCTCGTTGTGAACATTTGTATGCTCAGAGTCAATGTAACATATGTGTATGGCAGTCAATAGACAATAGTCAATAGGTGCAGGAGTAGGCCATTCTGCCCTTCGAGCCTGCACCACCATTCAATATGATCATGGCTGATCATTCCTAATCAGTATCCTCTTCCTGCCTTATCTCCATAACCCTTGATTCCACTATCTTTGAGAGCTCTATCCAACTCTTTCTCAAATGAATCCAGAGACTGGGCCTCCACTGCCCGCTGAAGCAGAGCATTCCACACAGCCACCACTCTCTGGGTGAAGAGGTTTCTCCTCATCTCTGTCCTAAATGGTCTACCTCGTATTTGTAAGCTGTGTCCTCTGGTTCAGCACTCACCCATCAGCAGAAACATGTTTCCTGCTGCCAGAGTGTCCAATCCTTTCATAATCTTATATGTCTCAATCAAATCCCCTCTAAACTCAAGGGTATACAAGCCCAGTCACTTCAGTCTTTCAGTGAAAGGTAATCCCGCCATTCCCGCCAGTCTAATCATAGAGGAAGATTAGTAGGTCTAAAATGAATCCCTTTTTGTATATTGATGGATCATTTTATAAAAGGTGGAGTTGTGAGTACACTATCACTATAAAAAAGTGATTTTCTCTTGGGATTTTTTTTTGAAGAGAGGTTATAAAGACAGAGGTGCAGAACTGCTGTCTGAAAACAGTTTAAGTAAATAATTGAGAAAGCCTTTAGGTTTTATTAAAACATTGGTAATAATGGAAGGGCTGCAGCCAGCTCTCCCAGACCAGGTTTTTTCAGTTTGCTTTTAGCTGCAGAATTCAGAAGCTGTTGGGGATCCCGGAAAGGGTTGGAAGTTTCAATACATGATCCCCAGCTGCTTTTCTCTGAGATCTCTGTTGATGTTGATATCTCTTCGATCGGAAAACTGCATGTGAGGATCTGTATTTGAATATAACTTTGTGCCAAGCGGTGTATACCAAGAAAGTACGGTATCTATTGTTTGTGTAAGTGTTCAAACATATAAGCTATTTCAAAATGTTCTTTTCTTTAACTGTATTTTAACTAAAGCATTTGAATCGATTATATTTTGCTTAATGTCGAGTGGTTTGACCAGTCAAAACATATCAGGAACGCAAACTTCACATCTATTTTTAAAATAAGGAAAGGTTTGGGTCTAAGCGGCCTTCTTAAAATATTTTGCAGGGATCTGGTCTGGTCCACAACACTTATAGATGAGGATTTTCTGACTGACCCCTCTTATTGAAAATTTAGTGGAGGGGTTGGGGGTGGTTTGCTGGAGGTTGTGCTGTGAGCTGCCTGAGACATTCAGGGAGACATGAGGATTTGCTGACCCATCTTTGGGTGGAGCCTGGGGACTGTAGTTACAGCATCTGGGTCAGTAACATGAGCAACGAATGGAGCAAAGGTTACAGAGTGGGGAAACTCTGAAAACACAGTTAGTGAAACTTCTCTCGTTCTCTCTCTGTTGATTAACAAAAAACCTGCCAGTTGTTCTTATTTAAAATAGTTTCCTCCATGTGCGTTCCTTCTCAAACAATGAGTTTCGAATTCAACCACGCCAATCGCACACACACACTCTCTCTCAGTCTCTGATGAACACACACACAACAAACTTTCTCATTGTCGACATTGCAGTAATTTGATGCGAGTATCGTTAGCATATGATAGTAGAGTTTGCAATACTCTCCATGCTGGGTAGATAGTGCAGTTTACTGAGCAACACACTAGCATGCTCTGCACAGCCCTCCACGCTGGGCTGTCATCTTGTCCCAGTTTGTTGTTTGTGGTGTTCGGTGACGCAGATTCAGAATTTGATGTAGCAAACCATTTCAGCTGATCTGACAATGCCTTTATTCAATGTTCTCATTCTTGTAATTTTACTCACGACGATCTCACTTCTGCAGTTAGTCCCACTGCCCTGTCTTTTTCCCCATATTTACACAACATTTTTTTCACTTAATTAACTGCCTGTTTCTGTCTGAAATGTGAATCTTTCTGTCCCTTTGTATCTTTCCCTGGCCTTGGTTTTTGTCTCCCTAGTGTATCGAGTGCTGGCATTGTGTAGCTCAGAAATAATGAAATGGCGTGTGTCAGGCTGTTGTTCACTTCCCGGTGTGTCCCATGTGATGGTTCATGGACAGGTGTGTTTCAGAAGTTATGAGACACATCCTTGTAACTTGGTGTGTACCTGTGGCTGTCCCTCTCAGGTGACCTTGCGATCAGTAACACGAGGAAGACCACTGAGTAAAGGACCAGGCATGTAAATTGCCTGACAATGCTGTCACGTTTTTAATAAAAGGCTATTTTTTCCTTATTTTTAGTAAGAGGTCTTAAAGGCAAAACTTCCTACTGAAAACGGCTCAAGTAAATAACTTACGGGGGTTTTAGGGATTTTAATAAATAGTAGTAACCATGGCCAGCTCGCATAGACCAGGCTTTCTCGGTTTCTTTTCATTGTAGCAATAACAATCACCAGGTGCTTGGGGTCCCAGAACGGGTGTAAGTTTTAGTAAATTATCCCGAGCTGCTATTCTCTCTGGAAGCTCACTTGATGCTCTTTCCTCCTGGATTGGAGAACTGTATGCAAGAATGCATGTCTGAATGTTCCTTTTTGCCAAGGGGTGTGTTTAGGTGATTGTAGTATATTGGAACAGTTCATTTGTAGAAGGTACTGTATCCATGGTTCTGTTAAGGTTTCCAATAGTTAAGTTAGTCTAAATTCCTCTTCATTGTGTATGGACTTTGATCAGAGTGTTTAAATACATTGTGTTTTGCTTAATGGTGAGTGGTTTGACAAGTACCATCACATCTGGAACACCAACTTCACATCTACCTTTAAAATAAGAAACGGTTGGCATCCAAGCTACCCTCTTAAACTAGTTTGAGTCAGTCTGGTTGGTCTATTACAAACTGGGGACTCTTGTCTGGTTCTAAATCGATAATATCAAATTGAGTTTAGAATTACAATCCCTACAGTCCGCAAACAGGCCATTCGACCCAACAAGTCTACACTGACCCTCCGAGGAGAAACCTACCCAGACCCATTCCTCTACCCTATTATTACACATTTACCCTGACTAAGGCACCTAACCCACACATCCCTGAAAACTAACAATTTAGGATGGCTAATTCACCTGAGATGCACACTTTTGGATTGTGGGACGAAACTAGAGAATCCAGAATAAGCTCATGCAGATATTGGAGAGTATGCACTGGGAGGCTATTGGGTTCAAAGGTCCCGTATGGTAGTTGTTAGTGTCTTTGGTTCTAGATGTTGAATTCGGTGGGTTTAAACAGTGTGTTGAGTATAAAGACAATTTCAGTCACCAAGAGTTCTGAGTGTGGAAGAAGTAAAGTTAGGGGTATTAAAGGGAAGCTGTAGAAATTGACAGACAAGCTGGAGTTGGGGTTGTTTGTCTGTGAGAAACTGAGAGATAATTACAGCTATAGCTCGGCAATTACATTTAGTGGAACCGCCATCAGAGACTTTGGAAATGGCTAGAATTCAATTTCAAATGAGGCACCTTGAACATGAAGAGGAATTGAAACAGTTTGAATTATGATGAAAAGTAGAAATAAAAGAAAAGTAAATGAAGACGAAAGAGAGAAAAAAGAGAGAAGAAAAGCAGAGTTTCAACTTCAAAATTTAGTAATTAGAGAGGAAAGTTGACATAGAAGGTGGAGATGAAGACAGACAGTAGGCTGGATAATGAGGATCGTGAGGATGAGCAACCCTATATAGCCAAAGGTCTGATGGGGATCTGTTTAAATACATCCAGGTATTATCTAAATTTGATGAGAATGATGGAGGGAACCTTTTTAAAATCATTTCAGAAAGTGGCCAAACAAATACAGTTGCCAGAGAACATATGGATTTCGTTGATTCAAACAAAGCTGATAGGCATTTGCATCCCTATCAGAGGAGGTGTCTGCTGAGTATGAGGAGGTAAAGAAAGCCGTTTGAATTGCATATGAGCTTGTGACAGATGCTGACAGACAGTGTTTCAGGAATCTGAAATAGCAAGCCTGGTTAAACGCACGTTGTGTTTGAAAGGATCAAACAAATTTTGAAAGGTGGGGAATGGTATTAAAACAGAGCAAACCTATGACCCTTAGAGATTCTTATTTTCGAGAAGTTCAAAAATTTACTTCCTGCAGCCATGAGAACTCATGTGGAAGAGCAGAGAGTAACAATGGGAAGGTTAGAAGCTAAAATGGCTGATGATGATGATTGAGTTCAGAAATCAAAGTTTGGTTTCTGTGAGAGATTGAGAAGAATGTGTGAGGTTTTCTTAGAACATATCCCTGTGAGCGTAAGGTTTACTGGCATAGGCCAGGAGTAGCAGGAAAAGAGGTTACAGCATTAAGAGGTAAAGAAGGATGTAATTCTTTTATGCTGAGACATGAGGAGCTATGTCATTCAGAAGGACTATTGGAGAGATGAGAAGTGCTCCATTATGTAACGTGTGATTGGAGGGACTAATGGAAACAACAACAGATTTATTCCACAATGGGGAAGGAGGCCTTGAGCTTCGTGTTGGCGTTACAACATTTCAGCATTTAAATTGCAAATAACGTATCTGAGACAAATTGTTTTCACTGATTGTAACCCCTTAAAGTTTTTGGAGAAGTTTAGGGAGAAAAATACCAGTCTGTGTCGGCTGAGCTTATTATTTCCGCCATTCAATATGAAATTATACATGTGACAGGGTTAGAAAACCTTAGTTTTGACACGTTGTGGAAACTTGAGTGAAGAAAGACAAAGGAATTCTGTGGCAGGAGTAAAATGACTGAAATCGAAGCTCGTTGTGAACATTAGGCGGCACGGTGGCACAGTGGTTAGCACTGCTGCCTCACAGCGCCAGAGACCTGGGTTCAATTCCCGCCTCAGGTGACTGACTGTGTGGAGTTTGCACATTCTCCCCGTGTCTGCGTGGGTTTCCTCTGGGTGCTCCGGTTTCCTCCCACAGTCCAAAAATGTGCAGGTCAGGTGAATTGACCATGCTAAATTGCCCGTAGTGTTAGCTAAGGGGTAAATGTAGGGGTATGGGTGGGTTGCGCTTCGGTGGGTCGGTGTGGACTTGTTGGGCCGAAGGGCCTGTTTCCACACTGTAAGTAATCTAATCTAATTTGTATGCTCAGAGTCAATGTAACATATGTGTATGGCAGTCAATAGACAATAGTCAATAGGTGCAGGAGTAGGCCATTCTGCCCTTCGAGCCTGCACCACCATTCAATATGATCATGGCTGATGATTCCTAATCAGTATCCTCTTCCTGTCTTATCTCCATAACCCTTGATTCCACTATCTTTGAGAGCTCTATCCAACTCTTTCTTAAATGAATCCAGAGACTGGGCCTCCACTGCCCGCTGGGGCAAAGCATTCCACACAGCCACCACTCTCTGGGTGAAGAAGTTTCTCCTCATCTCTGTCCTAAATAGTCTACCCCGTATTTTTAAGCTGTGTCCTCTGGTTCAGCACTCACCCATCAGCAGAAACATGTTTCCTGCTGCCAGAGTGTCCAATCCTTTCATAATCTTATGTCTCAATCAAATCCCCTCTTAGTCTTCTAAACTCAAGGGTACACAAGCCCAGTCACTTCAGTCTTTCAGTGTAAGGTAATCCCGCCATTTCCGCCAGTCTATTCATAGAGGAAGATTAGGAGGTCTAAAATGAATCCCTTTTTGTATATTGATGGATCATTTTATTAAAGGTGGAGTTGTGAGTATACTATCACGATAAAAAGGTGATTTTCTATTGGGATTTTTTTTGAAGAGAGGTTATAAAGACAGAGGTGCAGAACTGCTGAATGAAAACAGTTTAAGTAAATAATTGAGGAAGCTTTTAGGTTTTATTAAAACATTGGTAATAATGGAAGGGCAGCGGCCAGCTCTCCCAGACCAGGTTTTTTCGGTTTGCTTTTAGCTGCAGAATTCAGAAGCTGTTGGGGATCCCGGAAAGGGTTGGAAGTTTCAATACATGATCCCCAGCTGCTTTTCTCCCTGAGATCTCTGTTGATGTTGATATCTCTTCGATCGGAAAACTGCATGTAAGGATCTGTATTTGAATATATCTTTGTGCCAAGCAGTGTATACCAAGAAGGTACGGTATCTATTGTTTGTGTAAGTGTTCAAACATAAAAGCTATCTCAATGTTCTTTTCTTTAATTGTATTTTAACTAAAGCATTTGAATAGATTATATTTTGCTTAATGTCGAGTGGTTTGACCAGTCACAACATATCAGGAACGCAAACTTCACATCTATTTTTAAAATAAGGAAAGGTCTAAGCGACCTTCTTAAAATATTTTGCAGGGATCTGGTCTGGTCCACAACACTTATAGATGAGGATTTTCTGACTGACCCCTCTTATTGAAAATTTAGTGGAGGGGTTGGGGATGGTTTGCTGGAGGTTGTGCTGTGAGCTGCCTGAGACATTCAGGGAGACATGAGGATTTGCTGACCCATCTTTGGGTGGAGCCTGGGGACTGTAGTTACAGCATCTGGGTCAGTAACATGAGCAACAAATGGAGCAAAGGTTACAGAGCGGGGAAACTCTGAAAACACAGAGTTAGTGTATGTGTGGAAAGGGATCCGTTGGACCCACCCGAGTTTTTCATTAACAGCATCGCAAGCTACACTTAATCCAGGAGCAGAGTGTGAGGGGTCACTTATTGAACAAGGAGCTGGTCACAGAGCAGTGTCACCTCCTTTAACGCGTCCTGCAGCTTCACCCCAGGGGAAAGGACGGTGCTGCCAGTGGCTGTTAGGGTCACAGTTTCATTCAGCTTCTATGTTCTGGAACTTTCCAAGCAGGCCTGGGTGACATAGCCATCATCTCCCAGTATGTTGCCATCAATGTAACCATTCGGTGATGAAGGATATATATGGTGGATGAGGTAAATACATCGTTTCCACCACAGCAGGGAGCTGCCGGGCGTATCCAGTATAACGGGATTCCCGATGGTGTACATGGCATCTGCAGAGTACCCATGTCAATGGGGAGAGGTAGAGGAACTGAAGGAGCTCCCTCTCTGTTAATGTTACCGTGTGTCCATGCACAGTACACTATGTTGGTGAATACCTCTTGTACTGACAGCAGCCACAGTTCCTTCATTCACAAGCAGACAGCATTCCTATCGTCTTCGGGTCTCCATGTGGAAATGAATGAATGTATCTTGGATAATGGCCGTCCCCTTAATACATGTTTGAAAACAGCATCCCCATCACCAACCCAACACTTCAAAATATGCCATGTGTACGGAGAGCAATGGGGTCACTTGGAGTGTCTGGGAGCAGACGATCAGGGATGGAGCAAAACCTCCAATGTCTGAACGGGGCTGAGTGAACCCCCCAGTACACGGTATCATTAATCCCTGTAATCCCTCTCCATTTCAGTAACATACTGCCTTCCATTATTCCTGTAAATGAAATGATAGAGTATATCATGTTATATTGCACCTGCCAAATTATTCTCCATTGCATTTACCTCTCTGTATCTATCTGTAGACCCTCCACCCTCTCTTGATAATTTAATCTCTTGCTTATCACAACAACATGACCAAACTCAGTATCTCTATATCTGTTCCATCGTCCTGATCATTGATATAGATGGCAAATAGTGGAGGACCCAGCACTGGTCACTGTGATTCCACTGGTGACGTTCTGTCAAACTGATTTATCCGGAGCGCCTGCTTCCTGTTTGATACACAGTCCTCTCCCATGACTGTGTAACAGTGGAAAATCTGAATATGAATGAGGAGAATCAGTCACGAATCCAACCCCTCGAATCTGCTCCGCCATGGAATACAATCATGGCTGATGTCATCGCGGCCTCTGTTCCACATCCCTGCTATCTCTTGATCGTCAAACTCTAGTCTCTTGTTGGAGATTGCGGCTGATGAAAAAAAATATCCACTCCACATCTACTTTTTCAATGATATTTCGCATCTTACAGACCTCAAAGAACTCTCCTTTCATTCTTATAAAATCGAGAATATAGGCCTGAACTGCTCAATTTCTCTTTATAAGACAAACACTTCAAATATGGAATCAATCTAATGAAGCTCTTCTGAATTGCCTCCAATGGAAATACCTCATTCTGCAGGACACCCAAACTGTACTCCAGTTGCAGCCTCACTAATGCCTTGCTTAGCTACAGCAACACTCCCTATCTTTCTACTCTATCAATTTACAAATAAACGATGAAGTTATACTTGCATTTCTCAGTATTTGAAGTACCCGCAGGCAGGTTTTCTGTGATATGCAAGCAGGCACCCAGATCCCTCTGAACTTAAGCACTTTGATGTTTCTCACCAATTAGATAATAATTTGCCTTTTTATTAGGCTGGCCAACTTGAATAACCCCATATTTATCCACTTTAATTTTCATTGCCAAATGTTTGCCCATTCACCCAACCTACTCATATAGTTTTTAAATCTCTTGCATCATCATTCCGAAGTAACTTTCCACCAATGTTAGTGTCATCTGAAAATGTAGCTATAAAATTTTCTATCCTGTCAACCGAGTAATAATATCGATCCCAAATGGTTGAGGCATGAGAACCGAAATCTCTGGCACCCAACAAATTGCATTTTCCAATATAAAATGATACATTTAATTCATCTGACTGCATTTTGTTGGTTAACCAAGCCTCCATCCAAGCTAATAAATTACTCCTAAACTGCTGTCTGATCTTACCACTCACTCTTTGGAGAAGCGACATATCCAATGCCTTCACGAAGACCAGATATATTCCATCTCCAGGATCCCCACTATCCACCTTGTTTGTCACATCTTTAAATAACTCAAGACAACACTTCAATCATGGTTTATCTTTTGTAAAACCATGTTGAGTCCGATGGTTTGTGGTTTATGTTTGCAAATGTCCTCAACAATGGATTCTAATAATTTGCCTTAAATTACAATACTTTATTGTTACATTTTACTCCATAATGTATTCAGTTATTATAAGTTCTTCCCTTTTGAAAACCTTTACGTTTTCTTTGAATTCCTGTTTGATGGGCAAAAGGGTTTTAAGAGATGTGCTCCAATTGCTGCATAAGTGATATGGATCGGTACCTGGGACTACGATGTTGTGGCCATCACGGAAACATGGATAGATGAGGGACAGGAATGGCTGTTAGAGGTTCCTGGTTACAGATCTTTCAGTAAGATTAGGGAGGGTGGGAAAAAAGGAGGGGGGGTGGCATTGCTAATTAGAAATGGTATAACGGCTGCAGAAAGGAAGTTTGAGGGGGATCTGCCTCTGGAGGTAGTATGGGCTGAAGTCAGAAATAGGAAAAGTGCAGTCACCTTGTTGGGTGTTTACTATAGGCCCCCCAATAGCAGCAGAGATGTGGAGAAACAGATTGGGAAACAGATTTTGGAAAGGTGCAGAAGCCACAGGGTCGTAGTCATGGGTGACTTCAACTTTCCAAATATTGATTGGAAGCTCTTTAGATCAAGTAGATTGGATGGGGCGGTGTTTGTGCAGTGTGTCCAGGAAGCTTTTCTAACGCAGTATGTAGATTGTCCAACCAGAGGGGAGGCCATATTGGATTTGGTACTCGGTAATGAACCGGGACAAGTGGTGGGCTTGTTAGTGGGTGAACATTTTGGGGATGGTGACCACAATTCTGTGACTTTCACCTTGGTTATGGAGAGAGATAGGTGCGCACAACAAGGAAGATTTTACAATTGGGGGAAGGGAAATTACGATGCTGTAAGACAGGATTTGAGGAGCATACGTTGGGAGCATAGGCTGTCAGGGAAGGATGTGGTGGAAATGTGGAACTTTTTCAAGGAGCAGATCCGACGTGTCCTTGATATGTATGTACCGATCAGGCAGGAAAGAAATGGTCGTGTGAGGGAGCCTTGGTTGACGAGGGAGGTTGAATGTCTAGTAAAGAGGAAGAAGGAGGCTTACATAAGGTTGAGGAAACAGGGTTCAGACAGAGCAGTGGAGGGATACAGGATAGCCAGAAGGGACCTGAAGAAAGGGATTAGGAGAGCTAAGAGAGGGCATGAAAAATCCTTGGCGGATAGGATCAAGGATAACCCCAAGGCATTTTATGCGTATGTGAGAAACCTAAGAATAAAGAGAACGAGGGTAGGTCCGATCAAGGACAGTGGTGGCAGACTGTGTATTGAGTCGGAAGAGATAGGAGAGGTCTTGAACAAGTACTTCACTTCAGTATTTACGAACGAGAGGAACCGTATTGTTGAAGAGGAGAGTTTAAAACGTACTGTTCAGCTAGAAGAGATAGTTCTTAGGAAGGAAGATGTGTTGGACATTTTGAACAACTTGAGGATAGATAAGTCCCCCGGGCCTGACGGGATATATCCTAGGATTATGTGGGAAGCAAGCGAGGAAATTGCAGTACCGTTGGCAATGATCTTCTCGTCTTCACTGGCAACGGGGGTGGTACCAGGGGACTGGAGAGTCGCGAATGTTGTGCCCTGTTAAAAAAAGGGAATAGAGATAACCCCGGGAATTACAGGCCAGTTAGTCTTACTTCTGTGGTAGGCAAAGTAATGGAAAGGGTACTGAGGGATAGGATTTACGAGTATCTGGAAAGACACTGCTTGAGTAGGGACAGCCAGCACAGATTTGTGAAGGTAGGTCTTGTCTTACAAGTCTTATTGAATTCTTCGAGGAGGTGACCAAGCATGTGGATGAGGGTAGAGCAGTGGATGTAGTGTACATAGATATTAGTAAGGCATTTGATAAGGTTCCCATGGTAGGCTTATGCAGAAAGTCAGGAGGCATGGGATAGAGGGAAATTTGGCCAATTGGATAGAAAACTGGCTAACCGTTCGAAGGCAGAGAGTGGTGGTAGATGGTAAATATTCAGTCTGGAGCCCAGTTACAAGTGGAGTTCCGCAGGGATCAGTTCTGGGTCCTCTGCTGTTTGTAATTTTTATTAATGACTTAGATGAGGGAGTCGAAGGGTGGGTCAGTAAATTTGCAGATGATACGAAGATAGGTGGAGTTGTGGACAGTGAGGAGGGCTGTTGTCGGTTGCAGAGGGACTTAGATATGATGCAGAGCTGGGCTGAGGAGTGGCAGATGGAGTTCAACCCTGCCAAGTGTGAGGTTGTCCATTTTGGAAGAACAAATAAGAACGCGGAATACAGGGTTAATGGTAGGGTTCTTAGTCAGGTGGAGGAACAGAGGGATCTTGGGGTCTATGTACATAGATCTTTGAAAGTTGCCACTCAGGTGGATAGAGTTTGTAAGAAGGCCTATGGAGTATTATCGTTCATTAGCAGAGGGATTGAATTCAAGAGTCGTGAAGTGATGTTGCAGCTGTACAGAACTTTGGTTGGGCCACAGTTGGAGTACTGTGTGCAGTTCTGGTCGCCTCACTTTCGGAAAGATGTGGAAGCTTTGGAGAGGGTGCAGAGAAGATTTACCAGGATGTTGCCTGGAATGGAGAGGAGGTTGTACGAGCATAGGTTGAGAGTTCTCGGCCTTTTCTCGTTGGAACGGTGAAGGATGAGGGGTGACTTGATAGAGGTTTATAAGATGATCAGAGGAATAGATAGAGTAGACAGTCAGATACTTTTTCCCCGGGTACAACAGAGTGTTACAAGGGGACATAAATTTAAGGTGAAGGGTGGAAGTTATAGGGGAGATGTCAGGGGTGGGTTCTTTACCCAAAGAGTGGTGGGGACATGGAATGCGCTGCCCGTGGGAGTGGTAGAGTCAATCATTGGCGACCTTTAAGCGGCATTTGGATAGGTACATGGATGGGTGCTTAATCTAGGTTAGAAGTTCGGCACAACATCGTGGGCCGAAGGGCCTGTTCTGTGCTGTATTGTTCTATGTTCTATGTGTGGCTGATTGGACTCATCATCCTGCTGGTGTACAAAATCGATGGGATGAAGTCTTTCTGGGGTTCCCATGTTGTCATCTCCAAGGCCAGAATGACCACCTCCTGTTGATGCGTTAGAGAGGTGGGGGATTATGGAATCTTCCCGTTGCTGTGTAACATTTTGAGGGGCTGATGGGTCTTCTCATATTTCTCCATAATCGGTGGAGATACGGAACGGTCTCCTCATGTATCCCAGAGTTGGGATGAAGGGAGCGATTGGTCTTCTCTTGTTCCCATACAACAGACACGTGTCTGAATTACCTCCTCCTTTCTCATGAAAAAAGTCTCAGATAGTTTTTATCCTAACACATTTCCCTTGCAACCGATTCGGTGGGTCTGAATGGCCTCCTGTTATCCCAGTGTAACAATCGCCAGTCACTGTGTGACCACTTCCAGTTCCTATGTTACGGACTTGAGGAGGCTGAATAGACTGATCCTGTTGCTGTGTAACAGGATACTGGTGCACCTTGGCCTACACTGGGTCCAGTATTATATATTCGAGGGGCTGATTGGCCTCCTCCTGTAAATATACATCGGGCTCGAGGGGCTGAACAGTGTCGTCCTATTCTGGTGTAACAGGCTCGAAGGCCTGAATATCCTCCTGTTGTTCCTGTGTAACAGGCTGGAGAACGGAATGGATTCCGCCACGATCTGTGTATATTCTCTATGTTGAAATAAGATCATCCTTTATTTTTGTAAACTCCAATGGCTATTGGATGAACCTGATCATCCTTTCGTTATAAGCTAGCACCTTCATTGCAGGAATCAGCTGAGGGAACGATCTCTGAGCTGCTTCCAATATAACAACATCCTTTCTTCATTGAAGAGATTAAATCTGTACACACTAATCCAGATGTGATCTCACTAAGATCCTGTACAGCAGCAGCAATGCTTTACCAGCCTGTTGTAATGTTCCCTCCCAGGTTAGAGCAGTCTCAGCTCTCTGGGGGATATACAGAGCATTTATGAACGATCATTGTCCTTCTCTACTCCACGAGCATAACGGGAGATCTGGTGAAAATGTCACAATGATGCTTAAGAAGATCATAAATGATGTGGCGAGATGATCTCTACCATTAATCACCCCAAATCCCACATCGCTCAGATTCTCCAGAATCTAGTAAGGTGGAGTGCAAAAACAGCAAGGAGAAGGAAACATTGATGGGAGTTATATATCAAAGTGAAAGCTGCAATACAAATGCTGGACATGTTATAAAACAGGGAAATGGGATATACACATTTGTGGCTACTGCAGTAATAACATATTGTTTACATTATATGCAAACTGTGTTAACCCAACTGAATGCTAATGCTGGGAAAAATGGATTTCATGAGCATGTGTTAGATGATGGCATTAACATTTTGTCGAGCACTGAGCTAGAGATCAGGTTATTTAGAAATCGATGTTGGATGATCAAAAGAACTAATTGAAAACTTTGCTGTAAAGGACCTTTTGGGAACAGTGACCACAATGCATTGGTTTTCTTTTATGCTGTTTGAGTACACGGTAGTTTTTGTTTTATTTGAAGTAACTGTCATAAATCTGAATCATGCAAGCCCTGAAGGTGTGAGGAGAAATTGGGGACTGCAGATGCTGGAGATCAGAGTCGAAGAGTGTGGTGCTGGAAGATCAGTGTCGAAAAGTGTGGTGCTGGAAAAGCTCAGTCAGGCAGTGTACTAGGAGCAGGAGAATTGACGTTTTGGGCATAAGCCCTTCATCAGGAATGAGGCTTATGGATGAAGGGGGCTGAGAGATAAATGAGAAGGCGGTGTGGCAGGAGGGAGGTAGCTAGGAATGCGATAGGTAGATGAAGGTGGGGTTGAAAGTGATAGGTGATGAAGGGAGACAGAACGCCTCATCTACTACATACATTAAAGCCAGTGTGGTCTTCTCTACACTGGTAAGGCAGGGGGACCATTTCAGAGAACATATCTGGGATAGCCACATTGACCAACTCCACCGATTTGTGGCTGAACACTCTAACTCCCCTTTCCACTCTGCCAAGGACGTGAGAGTCCTGGGTCTGCTCCATCGCCAAACCCTAACCAGCCGAAGCATGGATGAAGAAAGGTTCTTCTTCTACCTTGGGACCCTCCAACCACAGGACATTAATGTAGGTTTCACCAGTTTCCCCATTTACCCTAACTCCACCTTATCCTAGTCCAATCTTCCAACTCAGCATCCTCCCCCCTTTTGAACGTTCCTATGTGTTCATCTTCCTTCCGATCAATCTGGTCCACCCGCCTCTCCGACCTAACCCTTTCGGCCTCACCCTCAACTATCTATTAGATCACTGGAATTAGCTGAGAAAAATGTCAAGTACCGTAGTAAGCCAGTGGATTCGGAGAAATATAGGACCCAGCAACGGATGACCAAGAAAAGAAAATCAAAAAGCGAAAAAGCATACAAACAAAAGAAAAATATAAAGACTGCTAAAAAAAAAGTACATCAGTGTATGAAACAAAAATAAAAACAAGGTCAAATATGGAACAGTGGGTGTGCGGACAGAATAATTTATTGAAGACAACAGAGAAATCACAGGGAAAATAAACAGTTTCTTTGTGTCTATCTTCAAGGCAGAATATCCAGAAATTCTCCCAGAAATACCAAGTGACCATGGGACTTGTGTAAGTAAAATCTAAGATCATTCTTATCAGTGTTGAGGTCATCTTTTAAAAGAAAGCTGGATTGAGTATTTATAAATCTGACAGATCAGATGTACTTCATACAAGAATTTCAGAGGAAGCAGCAATTGACGTATTGATTGTATCGTAGATTATCACGTTGTTTTCCAATACATTCCCGAAAGATATTTAGCCAGTCTGGATAAGGCAAAGTTTATAAATGTTATCCAACAGTTTAAGAAAGGATGAAGATGGAGAGTGGTGAACTACAGATCAGTAACATGTCATCCGCGGTCGGGTGTCTGTTGGGCAGGATTATAAAGAACGTATTACTGGATATATAGAAGGTCATGGGAAAACGAGGGAGGATGATAATGCATCGATGAAACGAAAACCATAAGTGGCAAACATTTTCTGGAATGGTTTGAAGATGATTCTTGTGGACGTAGGCAATGAGGAGATAACGGATAACATATAGTTGGATATTCAAGAGGATCTTTTTTTTTAAGAACTCTCCCACTAACATCATAAGAAAAGTTAAAGTGAAAGGAATTGGGTAGAATTGGGCGGCACAGTGGCACAGTGCTTAGCACTGCTACCTCACAGCGTCAGAGACACGGGTTCAACTCCCACCTCAGGTGACTGAGTGTGTGGAGTTTGCACATTCTCCCCGTGTCTGCGTGGGTTTCCTCTGGGTGTTCCGGTTTCCTCCCACAATCCAAAGATGTGCAGGTCAGGTGGATTAGCCATGCTAAATTGCCCGTAGTGTTAGGTAAGGTGTAAATGTAGGGGCATGGTTGGGTTGCGCTTCGGCGGGTCGGTGTGGACTTGTTGGGCCGAAGGGCCTGTTTCCACACTGTAATGCAATGTAATCTAAACACAAGCAAATAGGAAACGAAAAATTAGGTTTACATTCATGTGAATGTAATCGAAATATAGAAGATGCCATGCGCCAGCTGCACGGAGTGTTGCTGAGACTAAACTGAGAGTATTGTGTACCGTTTGGAGTCCCGATCTAAGATAGAATATACTACAGACGAACTGCAAAAAGGTATTCTCCAGATTAATCCCTAAATTGGCAAGATTGTCTGATGTGGAAACTCAGCCTGTGATCTCGAGTTTCAAAAGATGAGAGGTGATTTTACTGAAACTTAGAAACATAGAGTGGAGAGAATAACCGAGGGACATGGAGAAGGGCAAGCAGGAGAGATGAGGGAGAATCCCATGATATTCTACACGGACAAGTAGAACAGAATAATCAGCAACAGTTAGTGTCCATTAGAAACCAAAGGGGCAATCTGTGTGTCAACCCGGAGAACATTGATAGATTGTGACACGTAAACATAACAGCTGTTTTACTTGGGAGAAGGAGGATGCAGGTACAGAATTCGAGAAGATGGACTGGAAAGCTCTTGGAAAGAGATTGATGTTAAATACGAGCGGCGGATTGAGGCTTTGTCTGGTATAAAATTGGACCAATCTGCAGGTCTGGATAATGTTGGAGTCAAGGGAGGAAAGGCGCGGACTGGAAATTTCAATTAGAATCTGACAATAGGGAAGGTGCCAGAGGACTGGAGAACAGCTATTATGATTGCACTTCACAGTAAGGGTGGTAGAGATAGACCAGGAAACTATAGACGAGCGAGTATTAAATCACTGTTCGGGAAACTACTGGAGAAAATAGAGAAGGAGAAAATTGAACTCCAATCAGAATGGCAAGGTTTGATCAGGGATAATCATCATGACTTTATCAGAGTGAAGTCACACTAATGGAGTTGATTCAATTTGTTTGAGGAGGTCGCTTATTTAGTTTTGATGCAATGCCTTTGACAAAGTTCCGCATGGGAAACTGAAAAAAATAAAGTGAAATCTCAGAGTATCAAGGATAACTTGAAAAGTTACAGCGAAAATTGTCTTCGTGTCAGGAGGCAGATGGTGGTGGGAGAAGGCTGTTTGTGTGACTGGAGACCAGTGTCCCCTGGTGTACCACAGGGATCAGTGCTGTGTTCCTTATTGTTTGTAGCATTCATAAATGGTATAGATGTGAATCTGGAGGGGGAGTGGGTGGAGGGGTGGGAGTTGTGATAATTAAGTTTGTGTTTGACACAAAGATTGGCCGGGTGGTTGGCAGTGAGGAGGAAGGTCTGATTTTACAGGAAAATACAAGTGGAATGATCAGATGGGCAGATCAATGGCTGATGGAATGTGATCCTGATAAATATGATGTACTTTGGAAGGAGGAACCAGACATGGGGTGTACACAATGATTGGCAGCACATTAGGGAGCTCACAGGGTGTTTCTCCACACATCCCTGAATGTGACTGAACAGGCTAATGGACTAGTTAAGAATTGAACCTTGGGTGGAGCGTTTATTAACCAGGGAATAGATTATAAGTGTTATACAGGGCTTGGTTTAGTCCATGATGGAGTACTGTATGTCGTTCTGGGAGCCTCATTATAAGGAAGGATGTGATTGTACTCGAGGGGGTTGCAGAGGTGATTCACCAGGATGTTCCCTGGGGTGGAGCATATCAGCTATGGAGAGAGGCTGGATAAGCTCAGGTTGTTTACTTTGGAACAGAGGAGGCTGAGGGGGATGTGATTTAGAAGGATAAAGTAACGAGGGGCATGGACAGGGTGGATAGACAGCAGCTGTTCCTTTTAGACAGAGAGTCATGAACAAGGGAGCACACTTTTAATGTGAAAGGTTTGAAGTTCAGCGAGGATTTAAAAATTACTTTTTTTCACCCAGTGTGTGTTGAGGTCTGGAATGTACTTCCTGAGAGGGGAGTTTTCACGGCTAATCTCTCAACCGTTAAGTGTACTTGGACAAGCATTTGGAAGTGTCATAACATTCCAGGCTATGTGCCTGGTGTTAGAAAGTGGGACTAATACAGATAGTGCTGTATTTCTGTTGGCACAGAGACTATGCTCCTGTGCGTGTATGATGCGGAGCTGAGCAGCTTAACACAAGAATTGATAGGTTTCTGAAGATAATGTTCACAAAGGTTATAAGAGTGAACTGTTATAGCTTGTCAAATTATGTCAATGTGTGAAGTGTAAGAAGAAACAGTGCGGGTTCCTTCTAGTTTGAAACCAGAGAATGGAGAATGGGAAACAGGGAAATGGCAAAACTATGAATCCACAACTTCAGTTCTGTCTTCACACAACTTTCTGACAATACCAGGAAAACCAAGTCCGGTATGGAAAACGAAATAGTACATGGAACACAGAACATAATAAGCAAATGGTTTGGAAGAAATTATTGGGGCTGAAAGTAATGGTCATAGACAACACTAACATAGATTTATGAAATGGGTATTATGTATGAGAAACAGACTGGGAGACAAATGAAAAAGAAGCAATGGAAGTAAAACACGTGGATTTTCAGAAAAATTTTGGTAAAGCTCCCAGCCTAGTTTGCAAAATCAAATCTTAGTGGATTGGAGCGAATATATGGATATGCTTCTAGAATGGGACAGCTGGCAGGAAACAGTGAACAGAAATAAACAGACTTGTGAAACAACATCCTGACATTGTATTTAAGGTCTGATTCTGTGAGTATGACCATGTCCAGACACCCCATCACCTTCCCGGATATCTCTTGTTTCACCAGCAGGACAGACAAAGCAGAAGTGGTGGCACAGTGTGAATACAGTTGGAAGGGAATTGTTCTGGGAGTCCTCAACAGTGACTCTGTATCCCATGAAGTCTCATGGCGTTAGTTTACACATGGGAAAGGAAACCTCCTGCTGATTACCATGTACAGGCTCTCTCAACTGATGAGTCAGTACTCCTCCAAGCTGACCAACACTTGGAGGAAGCACTGAGGGTGGCAAAGGCACAAAATGTACTCTGGGTGGGGGATTTCAATGTCCACAAGAAGAGTGGTTCGGCAGCAGCATTACTGATTGAGCTGGTTGGGTTCGAAAGGATATAACTTCTCGACTCGGTCTGCGGCAGGTGGTGAAGGAACCAAGAAGAGGGAAAAGCCATATTTGACCACAGCCTTACTAACCTGCCAGTTGCAGAAGTTCCTGTCCATGACAGTATCGGTAAGAGTGACCACCGCATAGTCATTGTGGAGACAAAGTCACACCTTCACATTGAGAATAACCTCCACCATTTTGGGTGGCAATATCACCGTACTAAATAGAACAGATTTCGAACAGATCTAGCAGCTCAAATCTGGGTTTCCATAAGGTGCTGTGGGGCATCACTAGCAGCAGAATTGTATTCCAGCACAACCTCATGGCCTGGCATATCCCCATCACAACAATTACCATCAAACCAGAGGATCAACCTTGGTTCAATGGAATGTGCAGGATGGCAGGAGCAGCACCAGGCATACCTGACAATGAGGTGACTACCATGACTACCTGTGTGCCAAACAGCATAAGCAGTAAGTGATAGAGAGAGCTAAGTGATCCCACAAGCAACGATTCAGATCTAAACTCTGTAGTCCTTCCACTTCTAGTTGAGAATAGTTATGGACAATTAAACAAGTCATTGGAGGAGGACATTCCACAAGTATCCCCATCCTTAATGATGGAAGAGCCCAGCACTTCAGTGGAAAAGATAACGTTCATGCATTCGCAACAATCTTCAGTCAGAAGTGCTGAGTGGATGATCCACCTCAGCCTCCTTTAGTCATCCTCAGCAATTCAGTTACCAGTCATCAACCAATTTGATTCACTCCACGCAATATCCAGATTCAGTTGGAGACACTGGATACCCCAGAGGGTACATACCCTGACAACATTCTGGCAAAAGTACTGAAAAGTTGTTCTCCAGACCTTGTCACTGCCCTAGCTAAGCTGTTCCAAAATCATTACAACAATGACATTTCCCCGATTACGTCGAAAATTTCCCCAAGTATCTCCTATGCATAAAAAGCAGAACAAATCCAATCCGGCCAATTACCACCCCATTAGTCTACTCTCGATCATCAGTAAAGTGGTGGAAGGTGTCAGTGCTTTCAAGCAGCATCTGCTCAGCAATAACGGGGTCAATGACGCCCAGTTTGGGCTCCACCAGGGCCACTCAGATCCTGACCTCATTACGTTGGTTAAACATGGGCAAAAGAGCTGAATTCCAGAGGTGGGGTGAGAGTGACAGCCCTTTAAAACAAGGCTGCCTTCGACCAAGTGTGGCATCAAGGGGCCTTAGCAACACTAGAATCAATGGGTATAAGGGGCAAACTCCGTGCTGGTTAGAATCATACCTGACACGTAGGAAGATGGTCATGCTTGATAAAGGCCAGTCAACTCAGCTCCAGGACAAGTCTTTAGGAGTCCCTCGGGCAGTGGACTAGGCCCATACATCTTCAGGACTTCTTCATCAATGGCCTTCCCTCTATTATAAGGTCAGAAGTGGGGACGTTCGTTAATGATTGTACAATGTTCAGCAATGTTTGTTGCTCCTCAGATACTGAAGCAGGCCATGTCCAAATGCGACAAGATTTGGACAGTATCCAGGCTGACAAGCGCCACACAAATGCCACACCGTGACCATCACCTCTAAAATGCAATCTAACCACTGCTGCTTGGCATTCATTGGTGTTACTGTTACTGAATCCACAGTGGACTGCAGCGGTTCAACAAGGCAGCTCACCACCACCTTCTCAAGGGGCAACTAGGGACAGGCAATAAATGCTGGCCCAGCCAGTCACACCCAGATTCAGGAAATAAATATTATTTTTCAATAAGATAACAGAGGAAGGTTGCTGGGATATCACAGAGATCGGTGCACAGGCCCCACCTGTTCACAATACTCATTAAACATTTGGTTGTGGGAATCAAATTCAGTATATCCCAACCTGCTGACAGAACTAAAGGATGTTGGATTGTGAGGTGGTGAGGAGGTTGTAAAAAAGCTTCAAGGTGACTAAGACAAATGGACTGAATGGGCAACTATGTGGCAGATGGAGAACAATGTGGGTAGAGGTGACGGTGTGCCCTTTTCTGGGAACAATAGACTAGAAGCCTATCCTTTGAAAAGAGATTGTTTGAAACATGTTGATCTACAAAGGGATGTATGCTCCTTTTTGTTGTTTCCTTCTGCATAGCCCTCTGAGGTCCCTGCAGGGCAGTGAGGTCTGAACCCAGAACTCAATACTGGGAATGGCACTGACACACTGACCAGTATGCATAGACCCACTAAGTGGGGAGCTGTAACATTGCAAAGGATCTGGATCTCCCTGTACAGCATTCACTGAAAGGAATGTTGCAACAGCAGAAAGCAGTTAGGAAGATCAATGAAGTGCTGACCTTTATTTCAGGGGGATTTGATTCCAGGAGTAAGCGTGTCTTACTGCAGTTATACAGGGCCTTGGTGACTCAGCATCTCAAACAATGTCCAGTATTGTGTGCAGATTTGGTCTCTTTACCTCATAAAGGACAAACCTGACATTGAGGGAGAGCAGTGAAGGATGACCAGACCGATATTTGTGATGACAGGTTTGTTGTGGGAGCAGAGATTGGGGCGACTAGGCCTGTATTCTATGGGGTTTAGGAAAATGGGAGGAGATCTCAGTGAGATATATAAAGCTCTGACAGGGTGAAACGGATTGGAAGCAGGGATGATAATTCCCCTGGCTGTGGTGTCTAAAACAAGGGTCCACAGTATTAGGTACAGACAGACCATTCTGCAATGAGATGACAATAAATGTCTGCACTCAGCGACTGGTGAACCTGGGGAATGCACTCGAAGCTGGAAGCCAAGACACTGAATACAAATAAGGATTTAGAGACAGTAAAGGAATGGTGGGAGAGCAGGAGTACGGCATAGAAATAAAGGGCAAGCCATCATTATATTGAATTGGGTAGCAAACTTGATGGACCAAAGGGACGACTGCACTTCCTATTTTATAGCTTCCCAAGGTTACTCACTTAACGGATATATTCATTGTGTGGGATAAGTGCATTGTGTAGATGTTTGAACATGAACAACAATGAGGAAGGCTCAATGTGCTGTATGGCCTACTCCATTCCTGATGTTTCTGTGCAGTCTGTGGGAAAGCTCTGTAAATGTCTGAGAGGGAGAGGGTACAGTTGGAAGTGACAGTATTTCTGTTGAATAAAGGGAACTATGGAACTATGAGGGAGGAGCTGGCCAAAGTTCAATGGTGCAATACCTTAGCAGGGATGACCGGGGAGGAACAATGGCGCATATTTCTGCGTAAAATGCAGAAGTTGCAGGATCAGTTCATTCTAAAAAGGAAGAAAGATCCGAGGAGGAGGCATGGGTGGCCGTGACTGGCGAGGGAAGTTAAGAAATATATAAAGTTAAAAGAGAAAAAGTATAACATAGCACAGATAAGTGGGAAAACGGAAGACTGGGAAGCTTTTAAACAGCAACGGAGGATTACTAAGAAGGAAATACGCAGAGGAAAAATGAGGTACGAAGGAAAACTGGCCAATAATACAAAGGAGGATAGTAAAGGCTTCGTTATGGTATGTGCAAGGCCAAAAAATGGTTAGGACTAAAATTGGATACTTGAAGACAGAAACTGGGGCATATATTATGGGGAACAAAGAAACGGCAGAAGAATTGAATTGTTACTTCAGATCTGTGTTCACTGGGGAAGACACAAGCAATCTCCCTGAGGTAACAGTGGCTGAAGAACCTGAACGTAAGGGAAATTATATTTGCCAGGAATTGGTGTTGGAGAGACTGTTAGGTCTGAAGGTTGATAAGTCTCTGGGGCCTGATGGTCTACATCCCAGGGTACTGAAGGACGTGACTCGAGAAATCGTGTATGCGTTGGTGTTTATTTTCCAGAGTTCGATAGATTCGGGATCAGTTCCTGCGGATTGGAGGGTGGCTAATGTTATATCACATTTTAAGAAAGGTGAGAGAGAGAAAGCAGGAAATTATAGACCAGTTAGTCTGACCTCAGTGGTGGGAAACATGCTGGAGTCAATTATAAAAGATGAAATTATGACACATCTGGACAGTAGTAACAGGATATGACAGAGTCAGCATGGATTTATCAAATGGAAATCATGCTTGACTAATCGTCTGAACTTTTGTGAGGATGTAACTCTGAAGATGGATGAGGGAGATCCAGTAAATGTAGTGTACCTGGACTTTCAGAAAGCTTTTGATATAGTCCCACACAGGAGGTTAGTGAGCAAAATTAGGGCGCATGGTAATGGGGGCAAAGTGCTAGCTTGGATTGAAAATTGGTTGGCTGATAGGAAACAAAGGGTAGTGATAAACGGCTCCATTTCGGAATGGCAGGCAGTGACCAGTAGGGTACCGCAGGGATCCGTACTGGGACCACAGCTTTTTACAATATATGTTAATGATATAGAAGATGGTATCAGCAATAACATTAGCAAATTTGCTGATGATACAAAGCTGGGTGGCAGGGTGAAATGCGATGAGGATGTTAGGAGATTACAGGGTGACCTGGACAAGTTAGGTGAGTGGGCAGATGCAGTTTAATGTGGATAAGTGTATGGTTATCCACTTTGGTGGCAAGAACAGGAAGGCAGATTACTACCTCAATGGAATAAATTTAGGTAAAGGGGCAGTACAGAGCGATCTGGGTGTTTTTGTACACCAGTCAATGAAGGCAAGCATGCAGGTATAGCAGGTAGTGAAGAAGGCTAATAGCATGGTGGCCTCCATAACAAGAGGGATTGGGTATAGAAGCAAAGAGGTGCTTCTCTAGCTGTACAGAGCCCTGGTGAGACCACACCTGGAGTACTGTGTGCAGTTCTGGTCTCCAAATTTGAGGAAAGTCATTCTGGCTATTGAGGGTGTGCAGCGTAGGTTCACGAGGTCAATTACTGGAATGATGGGATTACCTTACACTGAAAGACTGGAGCGACTGGACTTGTATACCCTTGAGTTTAGAAGACTGAGAGGGGATCTGATTGAGACAGAAAAGATTATTAAAGGATTGGACACTCTGGAGGCAGGAAACATGTTTCCGCTGATGGGTGAGAGCCGAACCAGAGGACACAGCTTAAAAATACGGGGTAGACCATTTTGGACAGAGATGAGGAGAAACTTCTTCACCCAGAGAGTGGTGACTGTGTGGAATGATCTACGCCAGAAATAGTTGGATAGAGCTCTCAAAGATCGTGGAATCAAGGGTTATGGAGATAAGGCAGGAAGAGGATATTGATTTGGAATGATCAGCCATGATCATATTGAATGCTGGTGCAGGCTCAAAGGGCAGAATGGCCTACTCCTGCACCTATTGTCTATTGTCTATTGTTGTCACAAGCTCTCAGATGTTTGGAAGGAGGTCTCTGCAGTGTCAACAGGACTGTGTTTCCTGTTCCCTTTTTCCGATACTGAGGCTGGGGCTGGGTGATCTGTCCAGGTTTATCCTTTAAAACCTCAGAGCAATTTGATACAATAGAGTGTCTTGCTTGACTGATTCAGAGATCATTGAAAAGTTTTATCCCATGTCGATGTGTCTGCAGTCACAGATAATCATATATAATCATAGATAACAAACAGCAATGGACCCAGCCTCCAGTCTAACAAGCATCCTTCCACTAAACCCTCTGTTTCCTATCAACAACCCAACTGTGTATCAAATTGGCCAGTTGCCCCAGCATTCCACGTGATGTAACGTTCCTGAGCAGCCTACCATATGGAACCTTATCAAAGGCCTTACTGAAATCCATAGAGACTACGTCTACCGCTCTGTCCTCGTCAATCTTCCTGGTCACTTCATCAAAGAACTCTAAGAAATTTGGCAAGCATGATCTCCCACTCCCAAGTCTATGCTGATCGGTCCGAATCAAACCCTGTGTAAGTAATGGGTGCAGACAATGGTATGCTGTGCTTCATTGTAAGATGATTCGAGTACATAAGTAAAGCCATCTTCCTGCTGTTGTAGAGCCTTCCTGAGAGAGCATTTGGGGCACTCTCTACAGATTTGATCTCCTTTGTAAGGAATGATCTCCTTACCACAGACACGGGGGATGGTAACATGAGGATAGAGTGAATAAGCTGAGTGTTTAATCTGTAGTGCTGTGAGAGATGAAGAAATGGTGATGCTGAAACACGAGGAGTGGCAGCGATCAATTATTTCCAAAAACAGACATTGGCAGGGAGACAAATTGCATACTTTACACAGGATTGATAGGTTTGATTTATTGTCACGTGTACCTCAGTATAGGGAAACACTTTATTTATGAGCAGTGGAGGCAGATCATAGTAAGCATGGCCAGACAGATCATAGGGTGGAAATAGACTTGGACAGAGTAAGGCATACAGGTTACACTGAACAGGACGTGCACTCGACAAGATCAACATGAACAAGATCAGCATTATTTGATCTTAGAGAGTCCATTCATCAGTCTAACGTGACTTTCCTAATAGTTTATTTGCCTAAATTAACTCTCCCCATGTTATTGTGCAGTCGGCGTGTGAACCTGTACTGAACGTCCAGGTTATTCACAATCCCCAACAGCAGCCACAATACCTTCCATCGGAAACAGGTAGCCATTCCCACCAGCTTCCGCCTTACATAGAGAACACCAGGCTATCTTCTTGGAGATGGAAGGTGCATTCTTGAGACTTCACACAAGACATATGGCTTCCCTGCTCACCACTAGAAAACCACGTTAAAGTCCCACGTGTGGATCATAAGCAACAGAGCCAGGAGGAACAACGTGGAGCAGTCTGTCTGTGCAGCCTCTGCTCCACTTGTTCATCATGTTGGAGCATCAATCTGGAGACACATAAGACTGCCGATGCTGGCGATCAGAGTTTCCAGCATCTGCAGTCATTGTTTTTACCTAGTTGATTTTAACCCTACTGCGAATCCTCTTGCAAGGATGCCTGCCTTAAAGAATGATTCCGCGATGCCGGTGTTGGACTGGGCTGTATCAAGTTAAAAATCACACAGCACCAGGTTAAAGTCCAACAGGATTAATTGGAATCACACTAGCTTTCGGAACGATGCTCCAAACACCTGATGAAGGAGCATCGCTCCGAATGCTAGTGTCCTTCCAATTAAACATGTTGGACTATAACCTGGTGTTGTGTGATTTTTGACTTGCCTTGAAGAAGTTTTCCTCCTCGAAGGGCTTTTGCCCGAAACGTCGATTTTAGTGCACCTCGGATGCTGCCTGAACTGCTGTGCTCTTCCAGCACCACTAATCCAGGATCAGAGTAGAGCGTCGATTGCTGGAAAAGCACAGCAGGTCAGGCAGCATCCGAGAAGCAGGAGAATCGACGTTTCGGGAATAAGACATTCATCAGGAATCAGCATCAATTACCTCATTCTGCCCCCTGTGTAAGTGCATTGAGGTGGGAATGGCCTCCTATTGTTCCTGTATAAGTGACTCAAGGGACTGATGACTTCTTCCTCGTCTGATTGGACAGGGCCAACGGCCTGACTGGTTACCCCTAGTTCCTGTTTGATAGCTCGATGTACTGACAAGTGTGATGATGCTGTAGCTTTAAGAGGTTATTTTGTCCTGGTTACTTTTAAGAGAGAGATTGAACAATCATTACCACTTGGGTAAACAGCGAGGGAGGCCTTAGGTAAATTTTAATGCAGCCTGAATGTGTGTGACCAGCTCTCACAGATTCGGATCACTGGGTTTTGGTTTCTCAGTAACATCAAAAACTATAGGGGTCTCCACAGAGTTGGAAGCTTCAGGGAATTTTTCCTGGCTGCTACTGTCTCTGAATTTTCTCTTGATGCTGTCACATTGCATCTGGAACAGACACTTTACATTCCCTTTAAAATAAGAAAACATTAGAATCTAGGCTATTGCCTTCAAATATTTTCGAGGGGCTCTCGTGTGGTCCATCACACTAGACTCCTTCTCTTCCTGAGTAATAGGCTGGAGGCACTGAATGGGCTGTCCCTGTTCTTCTCCAATAGTGTCAATGGGCTGAATAGTTTCCTCATATTCCTGTGACACCGGCGGGAGGTGCTGAATGAACTCTTGTTTATTGTGGCAATAGGCAGTGTCAGGCAGTGCGTTCCATGAATGTTACTGACACGTTAACAGCACAACTCTCAATGGAGTCTGGGCCTTGCTGCACATGGACACAGACCAGTTCAGGAGCTGACTGGGGTACAAAATGTTCTGAACATTGTGGAATTTTCAGTGACCATCCCCACTTCTGATCTTATGGTGGGGAGGGTGGGGAGGGGAGACATTTATGAAGCAGCTGAACATGTTTGTGAAGAGGAAGCTACCCTGAGGATCTCGCACAGAGGTGACCCAGGACTGAGATGATGAACATCTTCCTTTGTGCCATGTTTGACACCAAACACTGGAGAGTTTACTCTGATTCCCATTAAGTCCAGTTTTGTTGAGCTCCTTTACGTCAACAGAAGTTAACCATTGCCTTGATATCGGGGCCAGTCATTTTTACTTGAACCCTTGTCTCAACCTCTTTAGTTCATCTCAATAAGCCATGATATAGGAGCAGCAAGTGTTTTCTTCAAACAGGTGGGATTGAATGTCAGGATTTCTGTTCTCAAGAGTGTTCGGGGAGAGAGATGACTGAAAGTATTTGAAGAAGAGGCAGATGGATATTGATCTGTCAGAGAGTTGAGGGCTATGAAGAATTGGGTATGAAAGAGGATTTCAGACCAAGAGCAGATCAGCCACAATCTTAGTGAAGGACAAGGCAGGTTTGGGGAGTGAACGACCTGTCCCTGTTTCTGATGTTCTCCCATTCTGTTATAGGAAAGTTAGCGGGTGTTATTTTCATGGATGTTCTGGTATTGCATATTGCAGTCAGGGAGACCAGATGATTTTGTGACCCATCTCTGGGAGAGGGAGAGGGGCTGTAATCACATTGAATCTGGGTGTACAACATGACCAACAAATGAAGCACACGTTGCAGATAGGGGAAGCTCTGTAAAAAGAGATGAGAGGCCTCTTTCATACCCAGACTTGGCTTTCCAATTACATTTCCCAAATCACCTCAAAGCGTGTGGGACAGTCGTGAAGGGCCGAATGGTCACCTCTGTTTCTGTGCATCAGTTTATAGGAATAAGTGGCCTCCAACTGTTCCTGTCTAGCAGGTCTGAGGGGCTAAATGGAACACAGGAACATGGGAGTGAGGAGCAGAAGTGGGTCATTAGATACTTTGAGCCTTCTCCACCAGGCAGTAAGATTGTGGCTGATCAGGTTGGGGTCTCAGCCCCACTTTCCTGTCTATATCCCATTATCTGTGACTCACTTCTTTGTCCAATATTTAACTAACACAGCTTTCAATCAATGTGAACATAGAGGCACGATAAACTTCCACTGAAGAGAATTCCCACTTGAAAGGTCCTTTCAGAAATTTTCATCATCCCTCTTATAGAATCAGAGAGTCATGCAGAACGGAAACAGACCCGTTAGTCCAATCTGTTCATTCTGATCAGATATCAAATCTGATCTAGCCCCATTTGCCAGCATTTGCCCAATATCCCTCCTCTTTCAGATACATTTTAAATGTGCGATTTTAACCGCCTTCAGCACTTCCTCTGACAGCACTTTCTGTACACACACCACTCTCTGTGTGAAATATTTACCTTCAGGTCCCTTCTAAATCATTCCCCGTCTACCCTCCAACCTATGCTGTCTTGTTCTGGATTCCCCTACCCTGGGGAGCAGAACGTGGCTGTTCAGAATATCCATGCCCCTGATGGTTTATAAACCTCTATAATGTCACCCCTCAGCCTCTGACACTCCAGGGGGAAACACCTCAAACTAATCAACCTCTCCCGAGAGCTGAAACCTCCAGTCCTGGGACTCCCGTGTAAGTCATTTCTGCAGAAAACCGAGTTGTATGCAGTATTCTTAAAGCAGCCTCACCAACATCCTGTACAGATACAACATGCCACCACAACTCCTATACTCAATGCTCTGACTGATTAAGGCAAATGTGCCAAATGTGTTCAGCACCACACTGTCTAGCTGCGACTCCACTTTCAAGGAACTATGAATCTGCAGCCCTATGTCCCTTTGTTTCAGAACACTCTCCAGGACCTTACCATTAAGCGTACTATTCCTGCCCTGGCTTGCCTTCCCAAAATACAAAACCTCGTATTTATCTAAATTAAACTTCATCTGTCACTCCTTGTCCCTTTGTCCCATCTAATTGCCGTCTTGTTGTACTCTGAGATAATCTACTACACCACGTTTCTGATGTCATCTGTAAACTTACTATCTATGGCCCCGATATTCACATCCAAATCCTTAACATAAATGATGAAATGCAGTGAACTCAGTCCTGATTCTTACAGCACACTGCTGCTCACAAGCCTCCAGTCTGAAAAATATCCCTCTTCCTTCAAGCCATTTGTGACCAGCTTCCTCTGTATCCCTTGTGACCAAACCTTACTTATCTGTCTAACAATAAGAATGAAATACTAGCTAGGAAGAGAGGCTGAGTAGGTTAGGTTTATTTTCACTGGAAAAAAGGAGACTTGGGGGGGGGGACCTGATTGAGGTTTACAAAATCATGAAGGGTATAGACAGGGTGGATAGAGAGGGGCTTTTTCCCAGAGTGAAGGATTCAGTAACGAGAGGTCGTGCTTTCAAGATGAGGGGTGGAATGTTTAAGGGGGATACACGCAGTAAGTACTTCACAAAGAGAGTGGTGGGCGTTTGGAACACATTGCCAGCAGAGGTGGTAGAGGCAGGCACGGTCGATTCATTTAAGATGCGTCTGGACAGATGCATGAGTAGGTGGGGAGCAGAGGGATACAGATGCTTAGGAAGTGCACGACTTATTTAGACAGTACATTTGGATCGGCTCAGGCTTGGAGGAAGAAGGGCCTGTTCCTGGGCTGTAAATTTTCTTTGCTCTTTGTTGTTTAAATGAACACATTGCTGAAGTCCATATAAACAATGTCTACCAAACTGGCTTCATCAATCTTCTTTGTCACCTCTTCATAAAACTCAACCAAATTAATGAGACATGTTTTCCCATGCAGAAAGCCACGTTGTCTACTCCAATCAATTACTCCAAGTAATCAATTTGCCTTCCCAAATGTATGTAAATGCTATAACTCAGAATCCCCTCCAACAACTTACCCACCACTGACATCAGGCTCACCAATCTATCGTTCCTCCGCTTTTGGGGTCACTGTTTCCTTTTCTCATCCCACTCCTCCACTGCTCACAACAAATGTTAAATGTAACCAGGTCGGTGATGTGGCCGATGATATCAGTCTCAGACTGGGTCAGGGTCAGTTTTAGCAACAAGTCAGGCTAGTTTCTTTAATCTGCTAAAACAACACGTTTATGATCCAGAGCAATGTTACTCAAAGTATGGTGGAAAGATGAATGGCAAACTGTTTGGGTCTTGCAAATACATAATCAATGGTTTGGAAAGGATGGATGCTAAGAAATTGTTTCCGTTAGGCGAGGAGACTAGGTCCCGTGGACACTGCCTTAGAATTAGAGGGGATCAATTCAGAACAGAAATGCAGAAACATTTCTTCAGCCAGAGAGTGGTGGGCCTGTGGAATTCATTGCCACGGAGTGCAGTGGAGGCCGGGACGCTAAATGTCTTCAAGGCAGGGATTGATAAATTCTTGATGTCACAAGGCATTAAGGGCTACGGGGAGAATGTGGGTAAGTGGAGTTGAAATGCCCATCAGCCATGATTAAATGGCAGAGTGGACTTGATGGGCCGAATGGCCTTACGTCCACTCCTATGTCTTATGGTCTTATGGTCTAATACTTCCCTTTCTAAACCCACACACACACATACAGACATACAAACACACGCACACAGATTAACAAAATTTTTGCAATTTTAATTTGAAAGAGGTTTGTCCAGATATTAATGGAACTCATGACAAAAGTAAAAATTGAGATTGTCCAAAACGTTATTCTGCTTCTGAAGATATTGTACTCACACAGCTGCTAGCAATGGGATTTCATCCTGGGAGAGTCGGATTTGGCTGAATTCCCTTTGCTTTAGGCATTGAGTAGATTCCAGTGAATTCTGGTCAGGGAGCACCCAAAGGGTAGCACGGTGGTTCGCACTGCTGCCTCACAGCACCAGGGACTTGGGTTCGAATCCAGTCTTGGGTGTCTGTCTGTGTGAAGTTTGCACATTCTCCCCTTGTCTGTGTGAGCTTCTAATGGGTGATCCTGTTTCCTACCACAAACTGTGTAGGTTCGGTGGATTGGTCATGCTAAATTGTCTGTAGTGTTCAGGGAATTCTAGGTTAGGTGCATTAGTTAGGGGAATGGGTTGGGAAGGTTGGTATGGACTTGTTGGGCCGAAGGGCCTGTTTCAACACTGCAGGGATTCCATAAAAATAATAATAGTAACGATAACTGTAGAGGTTTTTTTTTAGCTCGCACACATTGTTGTGATGAGGGACAATGAAGGAGGGAGAGTGCAATAGGCCATTCCTTCTCGGGCAGATTACATTGTCTCCCTCACTGAGTTGAATCACACAGTAATGTCATCCTCTCCCAAACTGGGCCATGTGAGGTCTCCTTGTACATTGTCCAAACTATGTCTCCATCACATTCCCTGCTCCATGTAGGTGCATCATTGCTGCTGTCATACACAGAGCCATTTCCTGAGCAGAAAAATGGTCTCGGCCAATTTGAAATATGTTTACATGGCCCTGCGTCATTAAAAAAATAAAATATTTAATGTATTCAGAATATCTGTGTTAAAATGCATGTATTTTTTAAAGAAATACATACAAAAATTGCTGGAAAAGCTCGGCAGGTCTGTCAGCATCCAGATGCCTTTTACATGCTGTATTTGTACCAGCCTCCACCACTTCATCTGGCAGCTCATTCCATACGTGCACCACCCTCTGTGTGAAAAGGGGCTCTTTAGGCCTCATCAAAACCTTTCCCCTCTCACTTTCCACCAATGCCCTCTAGTTTTGGACGCCCCTAACCTGGTTAAAAACCCTGACTATTCGCCCTACCCATGACCATTTTGATTTTATAAACCTTTACTGCTGCGAAATGTGACTCCAATCAACACGAATGGCTGTACTTTCAGTCATCCCGGGCCTAAATTCTGAAGTGCCATACTGACACCTCTCCCTTCTCCATCAAGTCACAATTCTAAATCCATTTTAATCAGTTTATTCAGATGTGTCATGAGACACTTCTGTGGGCTTTACACCTAGACCTTTGTGCCCACAGGTAGGGACTAGCATCACTCAGCAATACCCATAAAGCTGTAAGAGTATTCTCCTGTGTGTTTGCTCATCAGCCTGTTCTGACATGCTGGGACATACCTCTGCAACAGGCAGGACTTGAATCCAGAACTTCTAGTCCAGAGCGAGGATAACTACCACATAAGTTCAGGAATTGGAATCAAATCCAGACCTCTGGCTCAGAGACAGGGACATTGCCCACTACAACTACCATACCCAGATTTTGGGTCATATTTTAAGTGTCAGCTTTCAGCTCGGTGTGGATTCATTATAATCAGGTTACCATTACTGAATTACACAAAACACTTTGTATTGTTAAACAAATGCAAGATATTTGTCTCAACTGTAGGATATTGAGGGTACGTGCTATGCCATTGAAATTAACTATGAACAGCTTTAATCGCTGTTATTTGAAGTCTGCAATATTAGGGAAAGAAATCCTGCAGACACACTCTGCACAATGAAGGGTCTCAAATAGATATTTATTACTGAACACCAGAGACGGAAGAAGTGTTTAATTTCTGATCCCAAAGCATCGATCACTCTTAGCCACCTCCAACGTGCGACTGCCCTTTTCCTGGCCGATGATGACTGTCCAGCCTCTCCTCCCCACTGACTGTGTCAGCAATCTGTCCCTCCTCCCCCTAACCACACAAGGCAAACCCAGCTCAGGGTCTTTGTGAAAATCAAGGCCGGAGTGTGCAGGCATCCTGGAGACGGGTGGGCATTTTAAAATTGAAGAGGGAGGGTGAGGTGACAGTAATATCACACTCACTGGGCTGAGGGGTGGCAGATGGAGTTTGGTTTTGATAAATGCGAGGCATTGGATTTGGTAAATCAAACAAAAGCAGGAACTATACAATTAAAAGTAGAGCCTTTGGCAAGTGCTGTAGAACAGAAACCTAGGCCGTCGGGTATAATTCTTTAAAATTTGCATTTCATATAGATAGTGTGGTTAAGAAGGTGTTTAACACACTTGTCTTCATAGGACAGACCGTTAAGTATCGGAATGGGGATGTCATGTTGAGGTTGTACAGGATATTGGTGAGACCTCTTCTGGAATACTGTGTCCAGTCTGGTCATCCTGCCCGCTCACTCCATAGGCACACCACCCTCTGTGTGAAAAAGCTGCCCCTTAGGTCACTTTTAAATGTTTCCCCTCTCACCTTAACCCTATGTCCTCTTGTTTTGGTCTCCCCGTACCCTTAGAAAATACCTTTACTATTCACTTTGATATTACTGACCTTGATATTATTAAGCTGGAGAGGGTTCAAAAGAGATTAACCTGGAGGTTGTTGGGAATGTAGGGAGTGAGCGAAAAGGGGAGGCTGGGTCTGCTGGGACTTTTTTCACTGGGGAGGATAAGATTAAGGGGTAACTTTACAGAGGTTTATAAAATCGTGAGGGGGACAGATAAGCTGAAGGGCTGATGTCTTTTCCCTAGAGTTGGGGATTCAAAACTGAGGGATATTTTAAGATGCGAGGAAAAAGATTTACAAAAATCATGAGAGGTAATTATTTTAGACAGAATCTGGCTTGTGTATGGAATGAATCTCCAGAGGAAGTGGTGAAAGTGTTTGCAGTTACAACGTTTAAAGGACATTTAGATCAGTCCATGGATAAGACATCAGTTTGGATGGTGCGGTGAACAGCTGCCCTCTCCCTCCCCCTCTCTGAATGAATCCCTGTTGGTTTTCACCCTCTGCCAATGCCTGTGCAGTGGCGTGTGGAGGCCAGCAGAGGGTGGCATTGCATCACTTTAAGCACCACAGAGGCAGCCAGACCTGCCCCACACAGAGACACACAGATACACACACGGGAATGGTTAGGGCACTGCGTGAAGCTCATCTAGTAACTTAAATTAAACATTAAAAAATGCTCAATTCGCCTCATAAACTGTTAAAATATGAGTGTCCCAGAGAACTCCCAAATTCCACTGTTTAAATAAAATCATCAATTTATTTTTTCACTCTGAAAGTGAACATTTTACATGAACTATTCACAACTCTGGGACCTTCTTTCTCTTAACTGCTTATTACCCGACTCCAGCTCTATAGCAATATACTGTGTGTGGGTCTGCCATCCTCTCATATCACAGTTGCTTGTAAGCTGTTCAGAACAGCATTCCCTCTCTCTTAAAGGTACAATACACGCTTTCAACTTCATCATATTATACCCTGATGAATATCGATAAGTGGGACCTATCCGGATTTGTCTTGCTCTGTGGTTTGTCAATATTTCATTCGCTCCGTCTGGTATGTGTCAAGATTTTTGCTGCTCCATTGATAGCACGTCATTATTCGATTCCATCCGTGTGAATGTATCAGTATTTCACTTGCTCACACTCGCGAGTGTGGGGCAGGATTTCAGTTGTTTCATGGGGACTGTGACGCTTTAACAATCTCAATGTTTGTAGATAGCACCGAACCTGGAAGAACTCTGAAATCTACGGAGAACAGTGTGGAACTCTGACAGGACAGTGATACGTTGGAGTAGTTTTCGGGCAGATGGGGATCAATGCAGAGCAGTGTGAGGTGATGGACTGTGGTAGGAAGGAGATTGAAAGGCAGTTTGAAACAGGCCGCACCATTATAATGGGGCTGCAGGAGCAGATGGTCCTGCGTGTATATGAGAACAGAATATTGAAGATGTCAGGACAAGTGGGGAGAGCTGTAACTCTCACAGATTAGTTTCAGTATCTGATCTGTTTACAGGAGGAGGTACAGGAGGGAGTTTCCGTGCTCCCTTCCTGGGAGGTGGTGGTGACGATGTGTTGTGAGCCCATCCTCCTGCCCACCGAGACCATGGGGATTCCATTTGTACCAGCTCGACACAAAAGGGAGATGGCATCAGGGCCACGGCTTCTAAGTTGTGCCGGGGGGAAACGGAGCTGCCAGTGGGTTTAAAGTGAGAATTGCCCTTCACTGAACATTGCTCCTTACTTGGTCGGTGGGACGTGGATGTTTCAGAATCTCCACACGAGGCGTCCTGGTCCTCTCCGACACCTACCAGGGTCCTCCCAACATGTTGGTGGGGGGGGGGGAAGGGGAGTGAGGGAACGGATATGGGAGAAAGGGGGGGTGGGAGGGAGGGAGTGAGTGGGTGGCCCTGTTGTTAGTGCTGGTGTAGGTGAGGGATGGGGAGAGTCAGTCCACAGTATTGTATTCATGCAGTGTTATTAGTGTAATGGAAGGGGTGACAGAGAGAGAGAGAGAGAGAGAGAGAGAGAGAGAAAGAGAGATGGGGATGTGGGGGAAAGACGGTGCATGCAGCAGTGAGAGTGGTTGAGCATGAGCCTTGTTCGGGGGTCGGTGCTGTAACAGACATACAGTGAGTGTGAGGGAGCAGAGAGGACACAGTGATCCTCATCCTGACAGAGCGGGGAAGGTTATTAAAGCTTGTCCTCTATTGCTGGACATTTCTTCAGACCGCAGATTCTGCACTGAGCTGGGTGGGGAGCTCAGACCGTGCTCGGTTGGGGTGGTGGTGTCGCCCCCTCTGGGAAAAGAATGGTCCCCCTCTGTACGAGCCCATCCACCAGGACCTCCGTGCCCCTATTGACAAACCATGGTGTAATTGTCCCTTATCTGCCAGGCTCGGGGTAAACTATGCAGGTCAGCTCCAAACTGAGAAAGCTCAATCGGGTGCCCATTGGGCTTTTAAAGATGGCCTCAGTGCCAGGGATCACGGAATATCCAGGGGCATCCGGGCGATGGTGAGCACCTCCAGCCATGATGGGTGTGAGAATCGGGCTGGTATTGAATGAGAGAGACATCATGGGGTGAGATGAGTAGTTAATGAGGTGAGTTTGATACGATAGCACCAGGAAACTACCTCAGCCTCGTGCGGACGATCCCTCTATCACACTCAAAGAAAATCAAACAAAGATAAATTATTGTTATAATCTGCCCAGTGAGTCATAGATTCTATTGAAACCAATTCCAGTTACAAAGACACAGAACAAATGCTCATCTGACCTCACACCAATATCCCATTTTCCCATCGTTCCTGGGAAGACAGGCTCATGTTACAGGATGTTATCGAAGTGTCGACATTTCAGTATTCTGCAACCTGGGAACACATCCTTCCATGACACTGTCTCTCAGTCTCCCCCTCTCTGTGTATACCCCAAACCCCTCCCATGTGGTGATATTTAAACTGATTCCCCTGCCATCTCTCTCTGACAGTGATGTTCACACCCACAGCACCCCCTTGTCATGGCACAATGGAGAGATGGAACTGTAAATGGATGGGAGCTGTACATCCTGTCACTTCCAGCCCGGGCTGCAAGTTTCCCCACACTGGGCAGGGATCTAATACAGTGTTACTGAGGAATACAGTGGGTTGGTGTACACAGTCCTACATGCTGGGGGGGGGGGGGGGGGGTAACTGCTCCTGGGTTACAGATCAATGCACTGGGGTGGTGTACACAGTCCTACATGCTGGGAGGGTAACTGCTCCTGGGTTACAGATCAATGCACTGGGGTGGTGTACACAGTCCTACATGCTGGGGGGGGGGGGGGGGTAACTGCTCCTGGGTTACAGATCAATGTACTGGGGTGGGGTACACAGACCTACATGCTGGGAGGGTAACTGCTCCTGGGTTACAGATCAATGCACTGGGGTGGGGTACACAGTCCTGCATGCAGGAAGGGTAACTGCTCCTGGTTTACAGATCAATGCACTGGGGTGGGGTACACAGTCCTACATGCTGGGGGGGGGGGGGGGGTAACTGCTCCTGGTTTACTGATCAATGCTCTGGGGTGGTGTACAGAGTCCTACATGCTGGGAGGGTAACTGCTCCTGGGTTGCAAATTAATTCACGGGTGATCACTGCACAGATCGCTCTGCAGGTCAGTCATTCGGGTTGAGGTTTATAGATACTGCAATGATGTAGTCTGTACAGCTCCCCACGCTGGATGGATATTTGTTTTAGGTTTGCAAATTAGTGCCCTGCTGTGGTCTGCACAGCTCCCCGTCCTGGACAGATATCTAGTCCGGGTTTATAGATCAATGCACTGCTGTGGTCTGCACAGCTCCCCGTGCTGGACAGATATCTAGTCTGTGTTTATAGATCAATGCCCTGATCTGATCTGCGCAGTGTTCCACTCTGGACAGATCGTTGGGTTGTACTGTCCCAGTGTAATGGATGAATCTGGACAGATTGCTGGGTTGTAGTGTCCCAGTCTAATGGATGAATCTGGACGGATTGCTGGGTTGTACTGTCCCAGTGTAATGGATGAATCTGGACAGATTGCTGGGTTGTACTGTCCCAGTGTAATGGATGAATCTGGACAGATTGCTGGGTTGTACTGAGCAGTACACTGTCCTGGTCTGTACAGTGTTCCACGGTGAACAGATATCTCCTCTGGGTGTATGGTGTCTGGGCTGGTTCTATGAGGTGGATTGAGAATGTGGTATATCTCACCATTTCAGCTGATCTGGGAATGCCTTTAGTTCCCATTCCTGTGATTGGACCCTCCGTCTCTCACCCCATTAGTGTTACAGTGTGTCCAGGCACAGTACATCATGTTTGGTGGGGTGGGTAGGGGGAAAGGTGATGGACAGGTCAAGGGGTTCTTCGGAACGTTCTGTCCCCAACATTCCGTAACTGCCATTTCCCGGAACGTTCTGTCCCCGACATTCTATAACTGACATTCCCCGGAACGTGCCGTCCCCGACATTCTATAACTGACATTCCCCGGAACGTTCTGTCCCTGACATTCTATAACTGACATTCCCCGTAACGTTCTGTCTCCAACATTCTATAACTGACATTTCCCGGAACGTTCTGTCCCTGACATTGTTTGTGAATGGCCGGACGTCAGTGAATTGAACAAACGATAAGATCCCGAGGGAAGAGATCCCGTTCCAGGGAGAAGGAGACACTGTTCCGAAGGCCCCTCAGGCAGTTAAAGGGGTGAATACGTTTTCCCTGCGTTTACATTTCTCCACGACACAGGATCGACCACAATTTAGACCAAAATACAGGAATTCCCAAACTCCGTTTGCCTTCAGGAAACTGGGAGAGAATCTTTCAGGACAGCAACGTTCCCACCCTCCGTATTAGGAACTGGGAAGGAGTGACCTGTGTCTGCTCTCAAGTGATCGAGTGTGTGGGAATGTTCTAGAAACCATCTGTCATTATGGATGTGTCTCTGTGTGTTTGGGGAGGGAGGGTTTCTTGTGGTTTATGTCACATTTTTTGTCAGTAATTCCCACCTTCCCATTTGTTATTCCAGGTCCAATTATTTTAATAAATCCCTGAATACAGGGACACATTTGAAAATCTCACTGGGTCCCCGATCAAACGGGTCCCTTTGCCTCCAGGCTGATGGATAATGGGTTTGTTTTCCTTCCTCACAGTTAACGTAGTGACCATCTACGTCCTGCTTTATAAAGATTGTGGATTGTCTCCATGTGTCAGACGTTACCTGGGGGCCATGGCAGCGGCGGATCTCTTGGTCATTATCCTCGACCTGATCCAGAGACACATTCCCATTGTTTATCAGGAACAGTTTTATTTCCTGATGGACTCCGTCCCCGTGTGTAATATCCACGCCGTCCTGCTTTATGCAGCCACTGACTGGTCTGTCTGGTTCACCGTCACTTTCACCTTTGATCGGTTTGTGGCCATTTGTTGCCAGAAGCTGAAAAGTAAATATTGCAGTGAAAAAACGGCGGCTGTGGTTCTGGGAGCAGTGACTGTGCTGAGCTGTTTAAAGAACATTTCCTGGTATTTTATGCTCACGGCTCGGTATCGGCTGTGGAACGACCCCTGGTTTTGTGATGTAACACTCGCTGTTCTATTGTCCAGTGTCTGGGTCACAATCGAGTTCCTCCACCACATTCTAACCCCGAGTGTCCCATTTCTCCTGATTCTGCTGCTCAATGTTCTCACCGTCAGACACATTTTAGTGACCAGCAGAGCCCGCAGGAGACTCCGCGCTCACACCAATGGGGACGCTCAGTCTGACACTGAAATGAGAAACCGAAAAAAATCCATCATTTTACTGTTTGTGATCTCGGCCAATTTCATCCTGTTATGGTCAATGTTCATGCTGTATTCGATATGGTTCCGGATGTGGGCGATTGGGTATCGGTCTGTGTATCTTGATCCTTTTGTGCGGGAATTGGGCTTCATGCTGCAGCTCCTCAGTTGCTGCACAAACACCGCGATTTATGCCGTGACCCAGACTAAGTTCAGGCAGCAGCTGAACAATGTGCTGAAATATCCCTTCACCCAAATCCATCCATCCATCAAATTCCCTCATTAATCAATCCATCCGGGATTTTCTCATTTCAGTTCAGTGTTTCAGCGATGGATCAGCCTGTCGCTATGGTAACAGACTGAGGGTAGCGCTGGTTTGTCCATCCTTATCCAACAGGAGGGTTACAGGTAAACATTTCAATGTTTCTCACAACTCAGGGGCCAGTGAGAAAAGGCACCATCCCACTGACTGTATCCATCACTTCCATTTGTAACCAATAAAAATGTTGATTAAAGTGTACCGAGCAGCAGAGTGACCAATGTTGTTGTGTGTCTTTGTGTTGGAGAAGCTGAGCTGGAGAGAGACAGACTCAGCCCCAAGTCCTGGTCCTCAGGGAAGGGGAGGGCACCGCGCCCTGAGCTCAGGAACTGGTTTTAACTCCCTCTGTCCCACCACTGCAGCCTGGTCTCCCCATTTCAGCTTCCCCCCCACTTTCTACTCAAATCTCTCCCTCTCTCTCACCACTCCTCCTCTTCACACTCCCTCGTTCCCCCTCTCACACACACACCCAACCCCGGTTTCTCCACCTGCCTCCACTCTTCCCTTTCCCCTCACCCTCACTCTCTCTGTCCTGCCGTCTCTGCCTCCCTCCAGCAGTTCCATCTATACCCCATTATCCCTTTCTCCTACCTCCCACATCTCCCACCCCCCACCACAGGCAGCCTCACGACCAATCATCCCCCCAACCTCCAGTCTCTGGGCCAGAGGAAGAGGGCAGGACCAGGAAACCAGATTGTGACTGAGAGAAAGGGAGGGAGGGAGAGAGATTCAGTCAGAGACAAAGAGAGGGTGTTGGGGACAGAGAGAGACACTGATTGAGGGGGTCAAGAGTGAGAGGGTGGAGCGAGGGTGAAGGAGCGGGGGAAGAGAGAGAGGGGGCAAGGGAGAGATAGGGTGAGATACTGGAGGGCGAGAGAGGGGAGGGAGGGGAGGGAGAGAGAGAGGGTGGGAGAGGGTGACAGAGGGGATGGGAGAGAGGGGGATCGCGAGAGAGGGGAGAGTAGGAGGGAGAGGACGAGAGAGGGGAGACAGGGTGGGGAGGGCGAGAGAGGAGATGGGGAGAGGGGAGGGAGGGAGGGGAGGGAGAGAGAGAGGGAGGGATAGGAGGGAGGGAGGGGAGGGAGAGAGAGGGAGGGAGAGGGCGAGAGAATGGAAGGGAGAGAGGTGAGGGAGGAAGGGGAGAGAGAAAGAGGGAGGGAGAGGGCGAGAGAGGGGATGGGAGAGAGGGGGAGGGCGAGAGAGGGGAGAGTGGAAGGGAGAGGACGAGGGGAGGGAGGGTGGGGAGGACGAGAGAGGGGAGAGGTTGAGAGAGGGGAGGACGAGACAGGGGAGGGAAGGAGGGGAGGGCGAGAGAGGGGAGCATGAGAGAGGAGGAGTGTGAGAGAGGAGGAGGGCGAGAGAGGGGAGGGCGAGAGAGGGGAGGCCGAGAGAGGAGAGGGAAGGGAGGGAAGGGAGGGAAGGTCGAGACAGGGAGGAGGGCGAGAAAGGGGGAGGGCAAGAAAGGGGGAGGGTGAGAGAGGTAGGTGCGAGAGAGAGGGGATGGTGGGAGGGGGTGCAAGAGGGGGGAGCGAGGTGAAGGCGAGAGGGATGGAGAGGGCGATAGAGGGGAGGGAGGGGAGGGCAAGAGAAGGGTGAGGGTGAGAGGGGGAGTGTGAGAGAGGGGGATGGCGAGAGAGGAGAGTGAATGACGTGAGGGCGAGAGGGAAGGAGAGGGCGAGAGAAGGGAGGGTGAGACAGCAGGGAGGGCGTGAGAGATGAGGGAAGGGGGGAGGGCGAGAGGGAGAGAGGGAGCAAGAGAGAGTAGGGAGGGAGGGGAGGGCGAGAGAAGGATGAGAGTGAGAGATGGGAGGACGAGAGAGGAGGAGGGCGAGAGAGGGGGAGAGGGAGGGGAGGCGAGAGTCAGGGAGAGGGTGAGAGAGGGGAGTGAAGCGAGGGTGAGAGGAGGGGAGAGGGCGAGAGACGAGGGCGAGTGAGGGGAAGGAGAGGGTGGAGGGCAAGAGCGGGAATGGAGGCAGGGGAGGGCGAGCGAAGGGTGGGAAGGGAGGGTGAGAGGAAGGGAGAGGGTGAGAGAGGGGAGTGAAGCGAGGGTGAGAGGAGGGGAGAGGGCGAGAGACGAGGGCGAGTGAGGGGAAGGAGAGGGTGGAGGGCAAGAGGGGGAATGGAGGCAGGGGAGGGCGAGCGAAGGGTGGGAAGGGAGGGTGAGAGGAAGGGAGAGGGTGAGAGAGGGGACGGAGGGAGGGGAGGGCGAAAGGAAAGGAGAGGTTGAGAAAGGTGAGGGAGCAGGAGTGAGGGGGAAGGCAAGAGATGGGGAGGGCGAGAAAGGGGGAGAGGGAGGCGAGGGCGAGAGGGAGGGAGAGTGCGAGAGAGGTGAGGGAGGGTGTGGAGTGCGAGAGAGGTGAGAGGGAGGGTGTGGAGGGCGATAGAGGTGGAGAGGGAAAGGCGAGAGAGAGAGGGGAGAGGTTGAGAGAGGGGAAGATGAGAAAGGGGCGGTAGGGAGGGGAGCGCGAGAGAGAGACGGAGAGTGTAAGAGGGGAGTGTAAGAGAGGGGAGTGCGAGAGAGGAGGAGGGCGAGAGAGAGGAGGATCAGAGAGGGAAGGGCAAGAGAGAGGGGAGAACGAGTGAGGGGGACAGAGAGAGAGGGACAGAGCGAGGGGGTACAGAGAGAGGGGGCAGAGAGGGAGGGGGACAGAAAGAAGGGGGACAGAGAGAAGGGGACAGAGAGAGAGGGACAGAGAGGGAGGGAGACAGAAAGAAGGGGGACAGAGAGAAGGGGGACAGACAGAGGGGGGACAGAGAGGGAGGGGGCAGAGAGAAGTGGACAGAGAGAAGGGGGACAGAGAGAGGGTACAGAGCGAGGGGGGTCAGAGAGAGGGGGACAGAGCGAGGGGGTCAGAGAGCGAGGGGGGCATAGAGCGAGGGGGGGACAGGACGAGTGGGGGACAAAGCGAGGGGGACAGAGAGGGGGGGACATAGTGGGGGGGACAGAGCGGGGGCAGACAGAGAGGGGGGTCAGAGAGAGGGGGGTCAGAGAGAGGTGGACAGGGAGAGGGTGGACAGAGAGAGGGGGATAGAGAGAGGGGGGACAGAAAGAGGGGGGAAAGAGGGGTACAGAGAAGAGGGGGGCAGAGGGGGGAACAGAGAGGGGGGAATAGAGGGGGGGGACAGAGAGGTGGGGGACAAAGAGGTAGGGACAGAGAGAGGGGTCAGAGAGAGGGGGGTCAGAGAGCAGGGGTCAGAGAGCGAGGGACAGAGAGAGTGGGGTCAGAGAGAGTGGGATCAGAGAGAGTGGGGTCCGAGAGAGGGGGACAAAGAGAGGGGGACAGAGAGAGGGGGAACAGAGAGAGTGGGGTCAGAGAGAGGGGGGTCAGAGAGAGTGGGGTCAGAGAGAGGGTGGACAGGGAGAGGGTGGACAGGAAGAGGGTGGACAGATAGAGGGTGGACAGACAGAGGGGGACAGAGAGAGGGGGCAGAGAGAAGGGGACAAGCTGATTAGGGATTTAGATAGGGTTGACCATGAGAACCTTTTTCCACGTACGGAGTCAGCTATTACGAGGGGGCATGGCTTTAAATTAAGGGGTGGTAGGTACAGGACAGATGTTAGGGGTAGATTCTTTACTCAGTGAGTCGTGAGTTCATGGAATGCCCTGCCAGTAGCAGTGGTGGACTCTCCCTCTTTATGGGCATTTAAACGGGCATTGGATAGGCATATGGAGGATAGTGGTCTAGTGTAGGTTAGGTGGGCTTGGATCGGCGCAACATCGAGGGCCAAAGGGCCTGTACTGTGCTGTATTCTTCTATGATCTATGTTCTATGGGACAGACAGCGCGGGAACAGAGAGAGGGGGTGCAGAGTTGGGGGAAAGAGAGATGGGGGACAGAGAGAGAGGGACGGGGGCGCAGAGAGAGACGAACAGAGAGAGGGGGGATAGAGAGAGAGAGGGCTGACAGAGAGATGGGGGGTCAGAGAGAGACGGACGGGGGGCAGAGAAAGCGGGACAGAGAGAGGGGGGATAGAGAGAAGGGGGACAGAGAGAGGGGGACAAAGAGAGGGGGATAGAAAGAGGGGGAACAGAGTGAAGGGGGACAGAGAGAGGGGGACAGAGAGAGGGTCGACAGACAGAGGGGACAGAGAGAGGGGGGACGGGGGGGGAGAGAGTGGACAGTGAGTGGGGGACAGAGAAAAGGGTACAGTGAGGGGGGAAAAATAGGCGGGACAGAGAGGTGCACAGAGAGTGGGGGGACAGAGAATTGTGGACAGAGACAGTGGAGACATTGATAGGGGGACAGAGGGGAGGAACAGAGAGTGGAAAAGAGTGGGGGCAGAGATGGAGTACAGAGAGATATGGACATAGAGAGGGGTGACTGTGAGAGGCGGGACAGTGGGGCACAGAGGGGGGACAGAGAGAGGGTAACAAAGAGGGGGTACAGAGAGTGGGGGACAGAGAGAGGGGTGACAGAGAAAGGGGGACGGAGAGGGGCCAGAGAGTGGGGGGGCAGAGAGACAGGGCACAGAGAGACGGGGGACAGATAGCAGGGGTTTGGGATGGAGATGGAGCGAGGGGTGGACCGAGAGAGAGTGTCAGAGAGTTGGGACAGAGATAGAGGGACAGAGGGAGGGGGTCAGAGAGAGGGGGGACAGAGAGAGGGGGCAGAGAGAGACGGGGCAGAGAGCGAGGTGGGACAGAGCGAGGGGGGACAGAGACAGGGGGGACAGAGTCAGGGGGGCAGGGACAGGGGACAGAGACATGGGGGGATAGAGAGAGGGGGGACAAAGAGAGGGGGGCAGAGCAAGGGGGGGCAGAGAGAGTGGGGTCAGAGAGAGGGGGACAGAGAGAGGGGGACAGAGAGAGGGTGGACAGAGAGAGGGAGCAGAGAGAGGGGGGCAGAGGGAGGGGGCAGAGAGCGCGGGAACAAACAGAGGGCGGACAGACAGAGGGGGGACGGGCGGGACAGAGAGAAGGGGGACAGAGAGGGGAGACAGAGAGGGAGGGGACAGAGGGGGGTCAGAGAAGAGGGGGACGGGGGGACAGAGAGGGGGTACAGAGAGAGAGGGACAGAGAGAAGGGGACAGAGAGAGGGGGACAGAGAGAGCGGGGGACAGAGAGAGTGGGGTCCGAGACAGGGGACAGAGAGAGGGGGACAGAGAGAGGGGGGACAGAGAGTGTGGGGTCAGAGAGAGTGGGGTCAGAGAGAGGGTGGACAGGGAGAGGGTGGACAGACAGAGGGTGAACAGAGAGAGGGGGCAGAGAGAAGGGGACAGAGAGAGGGGGTGCAGAGAGTTGGGGGACAGAGAGAGGGGGATAGAGAGATGGGGGGACAGAGAGAGAGGGACTTGGGGGCAGAGAGAGAGGGACAGAGAGAGGGGGGATAGAGAGAGGGGGAACAGAGAAAAGGGGGACAGAGAGAGGGGGACAGAGAGGAGAGGGACAGAGAAAGGGGGAACAGAGAATTGGGACAGAGATGGGGGACAGAGAGGGGGTGCAGAGAGGGGGGGCAGAGAGAGGGGGCAGAGAGAGACGGGGTAGAGAGAGAGGGGGCAGAGAGCGAGGTGGGAAAGAGCGAGGGGGGACAGAGACGGGGGACAGAGACAGGGGGTACAGAGACAGGGGGACAGAGACATGGGGGATAGAGAGAGAGGGGACAGAGAGAGGGGGTACAGAGAGGGGGGCAGAGAGAGTGGGGTCAGAGATAGGGGGACAGAGAGGGGGGGGAGAGAGAGGGGGACAGAGAGAGGCTGGACAGAGAGAGAGGGCAGAGAGAGGGGGGCAGAGAGAGGAGGTTAGAGAGCGTGGGAACAGACAGAGGGCGGACAGAGAGAGGGGGTGCAGAGACGGAGGTGCAGAGAGAGGGTGGAAAATGAGAGGGCGACAGAGAGAGGGACGACAGAGAGAGGGACGAAAGAGAGAGGGGCGACAGAGAGAGAGGGGGTAACGTGAGAGGGGGCCGGGTGTGCAGAGAGAGGGGGGACAGTGAGAGGGGGGGCAGAAAAAGAGGTATAGAGAGGGGGCAGAGAGGCGGGACAGAGAGGTGTACAGACAGCGGGAGGACAGAGAGTTGGGGGCAGAGAGAGGGTAGACATTGAGAGCGGGGACAGAGACGGGGGAACAGAGAGGGGAAACAGAGATGGGGTACAGAGAGAGGGGGACAGTGAGAGGGGGGACGGGGGGACAGAGGGGGGAATAGAGATAGGGGAACAACGAGGGTACAGAGAGTGGGCGACAGAGAGAGGGTCGATAGAGAAAGGGGGCAAAGAGTGGGGGACAGAGAGACGGGTGACAGATAGCGGGGGGCATGAGAGGGGGATGGAGCGAGTGGTGGACAGAGAGAAGGGGAGAGAGAAAGGAAGGCATAGAGAGAGGGAAAGAGAGAGTGGGACAGAGAGAGAGGAAGAGAGTGTGGGGGCAGAGAGAATTGGGACAGAGAGTGGGAACAGAGAGAGGGGGACAGAGAGAGATGGTGCAGAGAGTCGGGGACAGAGTTGGGGGACAGAAAGTTGGGGGAAAGAGAGTTGGGGACAGAGAGAGAGGGACGGGGGGCAGAGAGAGAGGGACAGAGAGAGTGGGGATAGAGAGAGGGGGAACCGAGAGAAGGGGGACAGAGAGAGGGGGACAGAGAGAGGGGGACAGAGAGAAGCGCGACAGAGAGAGGGGACAGAGAGAGAAGAGGGACGGGAGGGCGAAGAGAGGGGGACAGAGAGAGGGGGACAGAGAGGAGAGGGACAGAGAAAGGGGCAGAGAGAGAGGGACGGGAGGCACAGAGAGTTGGGACAGAGATAGAGGGAAAGAGAGAAGGGCAGAGAGGGGGGTGCAGAGAGAGGGGGCAGAGAGAGACGGGGCAGAGAGAGACGGGGTAGAGAGCGAGGTGGGACAGAGCGAGGGGGGACAGAGACAGGCGGGACAGAGACAGGGGGGGATAGAGAGGGGGGGACAGAGAGAGGGGGATAGAGAGAGAGGGACAGAGAGAGTGGGACAACGCGAGGGGGGCAGAGATAAGGGGGACAGAGAGAGAAAGGCAGAGAGAGGGGGACAGAGAGAGGGCGACAGAGAGGGGCGACAGAGAGAGGGGGACAGAGAGAGTGGGACAACGCGAGGGGGGCAGAGATAAGGGGGACAGAGAGAGAAGGGCAGAGAGAGGGGGAGAGGGAGAGGGTGACAGAGAGGGGCGACAGAGAGAGGTGGACAGAGATGGGCGACAGAGAGAGGGGCGACAGAGAGAGAGGGACAGAGAGTGGGGGCACAGAGAGGGGGTACAGAGAGATAGGGGACAGAGGGGGAGCAGAGGGGGGACAGTTGGAGGGGGACAGAGAACGGGGGACAGAGAGGCGTGACAGACAGCGGGGCACAGAGAGAGGGGGGATAGAGAGGAGGGGGGGCAGAGAGAGGGGGGCAGAGAGAGGGCGACAGAGAGAGGGGGACAGAGAAAGGGGGGCAGCGAGAATGGGGGACAGCGAGAGGGGGGGACAGCGAGAGGGGGAAGCAGCGAGAAGGGGGACAGCGAGAAGGGGGACCGAGAGAGGGGTACCGAGGGACTTGGGATAGAAAGTGGGGGGACAGAGAGTGGGGACAGAGGGTGGGGACAGAGAGTGGGGACAGAGTGAGGGGGGCAGAGAGAGGGGGAACAGAGAGAGAGAGGGAGTCATAGGGGGGCAGAGAGAGGGGTTCATGGAGAGCGGGTCAGAGCGAGGGAGTTCAGAGAGAGGGGGACGGAGCGAGGGGTGAACAGAGAGAGAGGGACAGAGAGGAGGGGGAAAGAGAGGAGTGGGAGAGAGGGGGCAGAGAGAGAGAGGCAGAGAGACAGGGACAGAGAGTGGGGGACAGAGAGAGTGGGGACAGAGAGAGGGGGCAGAGAGAGAGGGGACAGAAGGAGGGGGGACAGAGGGAGGGGGGACAGAGAGAGGTGGACAGTGAGAGTGGGGACAGAGAGAAAAGGGGCAGAGAGTTGGGGACAGAGAGATGGGTGACAGATAGCGGGGGGCATGAGAGGGGGACGGAGCGAGGGGTGGACAGAGAGAAGGGGAGAGAGACAGGAAGGCATAGAGAGAGGGACAGAGAGAGTGGGACAGAGAGAGAGGAACAGAGAGAGGGGGCAGAGAGAATTGGGACAGAGAGTGGAAACAGAGAGAGGGGGACAGAGAGAGTGGGTGCAGAGAGTCGGGGACAGAGTTGGGGGACAGAACGTTGGGGGAAAGAGAGATGGGGGGACAGAGAGAGAGGGACGGGGGGTAGAGAGAGATGGACAGCGAGAGGGGAATAGAGAGAGGGGGAACCGAGAGAAGGGGGACAGAGAGAGGGGGACAGAGAGAGTGGGACAGAGAGAGGGGCGACAGAGAGAGGGGGGGACATATAAAGTGGGGACAGAGAGAGGGGGACAGAGAGAGGGGGACAGAGAGAGGCGGACAGTGAGGGGGGACAGAGAGAGGGGGGACAGAGAGAGGGCAGAGAGATGGCCGACAGAGAGAGGGGGACAGAGACAGGCGGACAGAGAGGGGGGGACAGAGAGAGGGGGGGACAGAGAGAGGGGGACAGAGAGGGGGTGACAGAGAGAGGGCAGAGAGATGGCCGACAGAGAGAGGGGGGGACAAAGAGAGGGGGACAGAGAGAGGGCAGAGAGATGGCCGAAAGAGAGCACAGGGACAGAGAGCGTGGGGACGGGGGGGAGGACAGAGAGGGGGGACAGAGAGACGGGGGACAGTGAGGGGAGGGACAGAGAGAGAAGGGGACAGTGAGAGATGGACAGAGAGATGGGGGACAGAGAGAGGGGGGACAGTGAGAGAAGGGGACAGAGAGAGAAGGGGACAGTGAGAGGAAGACAGAGAGAGTGGGACAGAGAGAGGGGGACAAAGAGCGGGAGACAGAGAGTCGGGGGACAGAGAGAGGAGGACAGAGAACAGGAATATAGAGAGAGGGACAAAGAGAGGGGCGACAGACAGAGGGGCGGCAGAGGGGGGGACGGGGGTAATAGTGAAAGGGGACAGAGAGAAAGGGGGCAGAGATAGGGGGACAGAGAGGGGGGGACAGAGAGAGGGGGACGGAATGAGGGGTGGACAGAGAGGGGGTGGACGGGCAGACAGAGAGAGGGAAATTCAGAGACTGGGGGACGGGGCGGCAGCGAGAGGGGGGACAGAGAGAGGGGGGACAGAGAAAGGTCGACAGAGAGAGGGGGACAGTGCGAAGGGCGGTCAGAGAGAGGGGGGACAGAGAGAGGGGGACAGAGAGAGGGGGGTCAGAGAGAGAGGGGTCAGAGAGAGGGGCTCAGAGAGAGGGGGTCAGAGAGAGGCGGGTCAGAGAGAGGGGAACAGAGAGTGGGGGACAGAGAGGTAGGCACAGAGAGGAGCGGACATAGAGAGGGGTGACAGAGAGGGGGGCAGAGAGAATGGGGCAGAGTGAGGGGGGCAAAAAGAGGTGTACGGTGGGGGGGACAGCGAGAGGGGGGACAGAGAGGGGGATAGTGAAAGGGGGACATAGAGGAGGAACAGAGATAGCGGGACATAGAGAGGGGGACAGAGCGAGGGGTGGACAGAGAGAGAGAGAGTGGGGTGTCAGAGTGAGGGGGTCAGAGAGAGAGGGTCAGAGAGAGGGGTCCGGCGAGTGGGGGACAGCGAGAGGGGGGCAGAGTGAGAGGTTGACAGAGAGGGGGTGGACGGGCGGACAGAGGGAGGAATGGTCAGAAACTGGGGGACAGAGAGAGGGGGGCAAAGAGAGTGGGACAACGAGAGGGGGACAGAGTGAGCGGGACAGAGTGAGGGGGTCAGAGAGAGGGGGTGAGAGAGGGGGACAGAGAGCGAGGGACAGAGAGAAAGGGACAGAGAGCGACAGAGAGAGGGGGACAGAGAGAGGGGGACAGACAGAGGGGGGACAGAGAGAGGGGAACAGAGAGAGAGGGGAGAGAGGGGGAGTGAGAGAGGGGGGAGAGAGAGGGCGGGCAGAGAGGGGGGGACAGAGAGAGGGGGCACAGAGAGAGGAGAACAGAGAGATGTGGGGGACAGAGAGAGAGGGGACAGAGAGATGGGAAAAGAGAGAGTGGGGGACAGAGAGAGAGGAGACAGAGAGAGAGGGGGACAGTGAGAGAGCGGACAGACCTAGGGGAACAGAGTACCGTGGGGACAGAGTGAGGGGGTTCGAGAGAGGGGGGACAGAGTGAGAGGGGACAGAGTGAGGGGGGACGGCGAGGGGTGAGCAAGCGAGAGGGGACAGAGAGACAGGGGGACAGGGAGGGTGGTCAGAGCAAGGGAGTAGAGACGGGGGGACAGAGTGAGGGGGCAGAGAGGGGGGTGACAGAGAGTCAGGAGACAGGGAGGGGAGGACAGAGACAGGGGGACAGGGAGGGGGCAGATAGAGGGGGCGGGGGCAGAGAGAGAGGGGGACAGTGAGAAAGGGATAGAGAGCGAGTGGCAGGGAGAGTGAACAGAGAGAGGTGGCAGAGCGAGTTAGGTGGACAGAGAGAAGGTGACAGAGAGAAGGGGACAGACTTAGTGGGACAGAAAAAGGTGGGCAGAGAGAGAGGGGGGCAGAGAGAGGGGGGACAGAGAGAGGGTGGAAAGAGAGAGGGGGACAGAGAGAGGGGGACAGAGAGAGGGGGGACAGAGAGACAAGGTATAGAGAGACGGGGACAGAGGGACAGGGCCAAAGAGAGAGTGGGGCAGTGAGAGATGGACATAGAGAGTTGGGTCAGAGAGAGTGGGGACAGAGAGAGAGGGACAGAGAGAGAGGGGACCGAAAGAGGGGGTAGAGAGAGAAGGGACACAGAGAGGGGGACAGATGGAGGGGGACAAAGAGAGAGTGGGGACAGAGAGAGGGGGGACAGGGAGAGTGGGGACAGAAAGATGGGGGACAGAGAAAGTGGGGACAGGGAGAGGGGGACTGAGAGAGTGGGGACAGAGAGGGGGGTAGAGAGAGAAGGGGGACAGAGAGAGGGAGGACAGAGAGAGGGGAGACAGAGAGAGGGGGACAGAAAGAGGGGGACAGAGAGGGGGGACAGAGAGAGGGGGGTCAGAGAGAGGCGGGACAGATTGAGACAGGGACAGAGAGAGGGGCAGAGAGAGTGGAGACAGTGAGAGGGGGACAGAGAGAGTGGGGACAGACAGAGTGGGGACAGAGAGAGGGGGACAGATGGAGGGGGACAGAGAGAGGGGGACAGAGAGAGGCGGACAGTGAGGGGGGACAGAGAGAGGGGGGACAGAGAGAGGGCAGAGAGATGGCCGACAGAGAGAGGGGGACAGAGACAGGCGGACAGAGAGGGGGGGACAGAGAGAGGGGGGGACAGAGAGAGGGGGACAGAGAGGGGGTGACAGAGAGAGGGCAGAGAGATGGCCGACAGAGAGAGGGGGGGACAAAGAGAGGGGGACAGAGAGAGGGCAGAGAGATGGCCGAAAGAGAGCACAGGGACAGAGAGCGTGGGGACGGGGGGGAGGACAGAGAGGGGGGACAGAGAGACGGGGGACAGTGAGGGGAGGGACAGAGAGAGAAGGGGACAGTGAGAGATGGACAGAGAGATGGGGGACAGAGAGAGGGGGGACAGTGAGAGAAGGGGACAGAGAGAGAAGGGGACAGTGAGAGGAAGACAGAGAGAGTGGGACAGAGAGAGGGGGACAAAGAGCGGGAGACAGAGAGTCGGGGGACAGAGAGAGGAGGACAGAGAACAGGAATATAGAGAGAGGGACAAAGAGAGGGGCGACAGACAGAGGGGCGGCAGAGGGGGGGACGGGGGTAATAGTGAAAGGGGACAGAGAGAAAGGGGGCAGAGATAGGGGGACAGAGAGGGGGGGACAGAGAGAGGGGGACGGAATGAGGGGTGGACAGAGAGGGGGTGGACGGGCAGACAGAGAGAGGGAAATTCAGAGACTGGGGGACGGGGCGGCAGCGAGAGGGGGGACAGAGAGAGGGGGGACAGAGAAAGGTCGACAGAGAGAGGGGGACAGTGCGAAGGGCGGTCAGAGAGAGGGGGGACAGAGAGAGGGGGACAGAGAGAGGGGGGTCAGAGAGAGAGGGGTCAGAGAGAGGGGCTCAGAGAGAGGGGGTCAGAGAGAGGCGGGTCAGAGAGAGGGGAACAGAGAGTGGGGGACAGAGAGGTAGGCACAGAGAGGAGCGGACATAGAGAGGGGTGACAGAGAGGGGGGCAGAGAGAATGGGGCAGAGTGAGGGGGGCAAAAAGAGGTGTACGGTGGGGGGGACAGCGAGAGGGGGGACAGAGAGGGGGATAGTGAAAGGGGGACATAGAGGAGGAACAGAGATAGCGGGACATAGAGAGGGGGACAGAGCGAGGGGTGGACAGAGAGAGAGAGAGTGGGGTGTCAGAGTGAGGGGGTCAGAGAGAGAGGGTCAGAGAGAGGGGTCCGGCGAGTGGGGGACAGCGAGAGGGGGGCAGAGTGAGAGGTTGACAGAGAGGGGGTGGACGGGCGGACAGAGGGAGGAATGGTCAGAAACTGGGGGACAGAGAGAGGGGGGCAAAGAGAGTGGGACAACGAGAGGGGGACAGAGTGAGCGGGACAGAGTGAGGGGGTCAGAGAGAGGGGGTGAGAGAGGGGGACAGAGAGCGAGGGACAGAGAGAAAGGGACAGAGAGCGACAGAGAGAGGGGGACAGAGAGAGGGGGACAGACAGAGGGGGGACAGAGAGAGGGGAACAGAGAGAGAGGGGAGAGAGGGGGAGTGAGAGAGGGGGGGAGAGAGAGGGCGGGCAGAGAGGGGGGGACAGAGAGAGGGGGCACAGAGAGAGGAGAACAGAGAGATGTGGGGGACAGAGAGAGAGGGGACAGAGAGATGGGAAAAGAGAGAGTGGGGGACAGAGAGAGAGGAGACAGAGAGAGAGGGGGACAGTGAGAGAGCGGACAGACCTAGGGGAACAGAGTACCGTGGGGACAGAGTGAGGGGGTTCGAGAGAGGGGGGACAGAGTGAGAGGGGACAGAGTGAGGGGGGACGGCGAGGGGTGAGCAAGCGAGAGGGGACAGAGAGACAGGGGGACAGGGAGGGTGGTCAGAGCAAGGGAGTAGAGACGGGGGGACAGAGTGAGGGGGCAGAGAGGGGGGTGACAGAGAGTCAGGAGACAGGGAGGGGAGGACAGAGACAGGGGGACAGGGAGGGGGCAGATAGAGGGGGCGGGGGCAGAGAGAGAGGGGGACAGTGAGAAAGGGATAGAGAGCGAGTGGCAGGGAGAGTGAACAGAGAGAGGTGGCAGAGCGAGTTAGGTGGACAGAGAGAAGGTGACAGAGAGAAGGGGACAGACTTAGTGGGACAGAAAAAGGTGGGCAGAGAGAGAGGGGGGCAGAGAGAGGGGGGACAGAGAGAGGGTGGAAAGAGAGAGGGGGACAGAGAGAGGGGGACAGAGAGAGGGGGGACAGAGAGACAAGGTATAGAGAGACGGGGACAGAGGGACAGGGCCAAAGAGAGAGTGGGGCAGTGAGAGATGGACATAGAGAGTTGGGTCAGAGAGAGTGGGGACAGAGAGAGAGGGACAGAGAGAGAGGGGACCGAAAGAGGGGGTAGAGAGAGAAGGGACACAGAGAGGGGGACAGATGGAGGGGGACAAAGAGAGAGTGGGGACAGAGAGAGGGGGGACAGGGAGAGTGGGGACAGAAAGATGGGGGACAGAGAAAGTGGGGACAGGGAGAGGGGGACTGAGAGAGTGGGGACAGAGAGGGGGGTAGAGAGAGAAGGGGGACAGAGAGAGGGAGGACAGAGAGAGGGGAGACAGAGAGAGGGGGACAGAAAGAGGGGGACAGAGAGGGGGGACAGAGAGAGGGGGGTCAGAGAGAGGCGGGACAGATTGAGACAGGGACAGAGAGAGGGGCAGAGAGAGTGGAGACAGTGAGAGGGGGACAGAGAGAGTGGGGACAGACAGAGTGGGGACAGAGAGAGGGGGACAGATGGAGGGGGACAGAGAGAGTGGTGACAGACAGAGGGGGGACAGAGAGAGTGGGGACAGGGAGAGGGGGGCAGAGAGAGTGCGGACAGAGAGGGGTAGAGAGAGAAGGGGGTCAGAGAGAGGGAGGACAGAGAGAGGGGAGACAGAGAGAGGGGGACAGAAAGAGGGGGACAGAGAGGGGGGGACAGAGAGAGGGGGGTCAGAGAGAGGCGGGACAGATTGAGACAGGGACAGAGAGAGGGGCAGAGAGAGTGGGGACAGAGAGAGAAGGGACAGAGAGAGGGAGACAGAGAGAGGGGGCCAGAGAGAGTGGGGACAGAGAGAGGAGGACAGAAAAAGAGGTGGACAGAGAGTGAGGTGGACAGAGAGAGAGGTGGAAAGAGAGAGTGGGGACAGAGAGAGGGGGACAGATAGAGAGGGTACAGAATGAGGGGGTAGAGAGAGAGGGGGGACAGAGAGGGGGACAGATGGAGGGGGACAGAAAGAGTGGGGCAGAGAGAGGGGGAACAGAGAGATTGGGGACAGAGAGATGGGGGACAGAGAGAGTGGGGACAGAGAGGGGGGTAGAGAGAGAAGGGGGACAGAGAGAGGGCGGACAGAGAGTTGGGGGACAGAGAGAGGGGGAAAAAAGAGGGGGACAGAGAGGGAGGGACAGAGAGATTGGGGACAGAGGGAGGGGGACAGAAAGAGAGGGACAGAGAGAGGGGGGTCAGAGAGAGGCGGGACAGAGTGAGACAGGGACAGAGAGAGGGGCAGAATGAGTGGGGACAGAGAGAGAAGGGACAGAGAGAGGGAGACAGTGAGAGGGGGACAGAGAGAGTGGGGACAGAGAGAGTGGGGACAGAGAGAGAGGGACAGAGAGAGTGGGGGACAGAGAGAGTGGGGACAGAGAGAGGGGGACAGAGAGAGGAGGACAGTGAGTGAGGTGGACAGAGAGTGAGGTGGACAGAGAGAGAGGTGGACAGAGAGAGTGGGGACAGAGAGAGGGGGCAGAGGGAGACAGGGACAGAGAGTGAGGGACAGAGAGAGTGGGGACAGAGAGCAGGGGACAGAGAGCAGGAGACAGAGAGAAGGGGACAGAGAGAGGGAGGGAAGTGAGCAGCGGTGTCAGAGAGAGGGGGGACAGAGAGAGTGAGGGACAGAAAGAGGGGGAAATAGAGAGGGGGACAGAGAGGGGGGTGATAGAGAGTCAGGGGACAGGGAGGGGAGGACAGAGACAGGGGGACAGGGAGGAGGGGACAGATAGAGTGGGCATGGGGCAGAGAGAGAGGGGGACAGTGAGAGAGGGATAGTGAGAGAGGGGCAGGGAGAGTGAACAGAGAGAGGTGGCAGAGCGAGTTGGGTGGACAGAGAGAGGGTGACAGAGAGAAGGGGACAGACTTAGTGGGACAGAAAAAGGTGGGCAGAGAGAGGGGGGGCAGAGAGAGGGGGGACAGAGAGAGGGGGGACAGAGAGACAGGGTACAGAGAGACGGGGACAGAGGGACAGGGCCAAAGAGCGAGTGGGGCAGTCAGAGATGGACAGAGAGAGTGGGGACAGGGAGAGGGGGACAGAGAGAGGGGGACATAAAGAGGGGGACAGAGAGAGGAGAACAGAGAGAGGGGAAACAGAGAGATGAGTGACAAAGAGAGGAGGTCGTAGTGCGGCAGAGAGAGGGTTTCAGGGAGGGGGCAGAGAGAGTTTCACAGAGAGAGGGGCAGAGAGAGGGGAACACAGAGAGGGTGGCAGAGAGAGGGGGCAGAGAGAGGGAGGGCAGAGAGGGGGGCAGAGAGGGGTGCAAATTGAGGGAGGCAGAGAGGGTGGGCAGGGGTGCAGAGAGAGGGGTGGCAGAGAGAGTGGGGACAGAGAAAGGGGGGACAGAGAGACAGGGTACAGAGAGACGGGGACAGAGGGAGAGGGCCAAAGAGAGAGTGGGGCAGTGAGAGATGGGCAGAGAGAGTGGGGACAGAGAGAGGGGGACAGAGAGAGAGGGGATATAAAGAGGGGGTAGAGAGAGAGGGGGGACAGAGAGGGGGACAGATGGAGGGGGACAGAGAGAGGGGGGACAGAGAGAGGGGGGACAGAGAGGGGGGGACAGGGAAAGGGGGACAGAGAGAGGGGGACATAAAGAGGGGGACAGAGAGAGGGGAACAGAGAGTGGGGAACAGAGAGATGAGTGACAAAGAGAGGAGGTCATGGGGGCGCAGAGAGAGGGTTTCAGGGAGGGGGCAGAGAGAGGGTCACAGAGAGAGGGGCAGAGAGAGGGGAACACGGAGAGGGTGGCAGAGAGAGGGTGCAGAGAGAGGGAGGCAGAGAGGGGGGCAAAGAGAGGGAGGCAGAGAGGGGGGCAGGGGTGCAGAGAGAGGGGTGGCAGAGAGAGGGGGGCAGAGAGAGGGCGGGCAGAGAGGGAGCGGGCAGAGAGAGAGGGCAGAGAGGGGGTGCAGAGAGAGGTGGACAGAGAGAGAGGTGGACAGAGAGAGGGGGGTCAGAGAGTGGGGGGACAGAGTTACACAGGGACAGAGAGAGGGGGCAGAGAGGGTGGGGACAGAGAGAGAAGGGACAAAGAGAGAGGGACAGAGAGAGTGGGGACAGAGAGTGGGGAAAGGGAGAGTGGGGACAGAGAGAGAGGGACAGAGAGAGAGGTGGACAGAGAGAGTGGGGACAGAGAGAGGGGGCAGATGGAGAGAGGGACAGAGAGTGAGGGACAGAGACAGTGGGGACAGAGAGCAGGGGACAGAGAGCAGGGAACAGAGAGAAGGGAACAGAGAGAAGGGGACAGAGAGAAGGGACAGAGAGAAGGGGACAGAGACAGGGAGAGCAGAGAGGAGGTGGGCAGAGAGAAGGTGGCAGAGAGCAGAGGGGAAGTGAGCAGCGGTGTCAGAGATAGGGGGGACAGAGAGAGTGAGGGACAGAGAGAGGGGGAAATAGAGAGGGGGACAGAGAGCGGTGGGACAGAGAGAGGGGCAGAGAGAAAGGGGACAGACATAGGGGAACAGAGTGCCGTGGGGACAGAGTGAGGGGGATGGAGAGAGGGGGGGGCAGAGTGAGGGGGGACAGAGTGAGGGGGGACGGCGAGGGGTGAGCGAGCGAGAGGGGACAGAGAGACAGGGGGACAGGGAGTGTGGTCAGAGCAAGGGAGCAGAGAGGGGGTTAGAGAGAGGAGGCAGAGAGGGGTGTGAAAGAGATTCAGGAGACAGGGAGGGGAGGACAGAGACAGGGGGACAGGGAGGGGGGGACAGATAGAGGGGGCGGGGGGCAGAGAGAGAGGGGGACATTGAGAGAGGGATAGAGAGAGAGGGGCAGGGAGAGTGAACAGAGAGAAGGGGACAGACTTAGTGGGACAGAAAAAGGTGGGCAGAGAGAGGGGGGACAGAGAGAGGGGGGACAGAGAGGGGGGGACAGAGGGACAGGGCCAAAGAGAGAGTGGGGCAGTCAGAGATGGACAGAGAGAGTGGGACAGAGAGAGAGGCGACAGAAAGAGGGCTAGAGAGAGAAGGGGGACAGTGAGGGGGACAGATGGAGGGGAACAGAGAGAGTGGGGACAGAGAGAGTGGGGACAGAGAGATGGGGGACAGAGAGATGGGGGACAGAGAGAGTAGGGACAGAGAGAGTGGGGACAGAGAGAGGGGGGACAGAGAGAGTGGGGGCAGAGAGGGCGGTAGAGAGAGAAGGGGGACAGAGAGAGGGCGGATAGAGAGAGTGGTGACAGAGATAAGAGGACAGAAAGAGGGGGACAGAGAGAGGGGTGATAGAGAGAGGGGGGACAGAGGGAGGGGGACAGAAAGAGGGGTACAGAGAGAGTGGGGACAGAGAGACAGGACCAAAGAGAGAGTGGGGCAGTGAGAAATGGACAGAGAGAGGGGGACAGAGAGAGGGGGACAGAGAGCGAGGGGTCATAAAGAGGGGTTGAGAGAGAAGAAGGAGAGAAAGGGGGACAGATGTAGGTGGACAGAGAGAGTGGGGACAGAGAGAGAGGGACAGAGAGAGTGGGGACAGAGAGATGGGGGACAGAGAGAGTGGGGACAGAGAGATGGGGGACAGAGAGAGGGGGACAGACAGAGGGGGGACAGAGAGAGGGGAACAGAGAGAGAGGGGAGAGAGAGGGGGAGTGAGAGAGGGGGGAGAGAGAGGGCGGGCAGAGAGGGGGGGACAGAGAGAGGGGGACAGAGAGGGGGGACAGTGAGGGGGGACGGGGGGACAGAGAGGGTGGAAAGAGAGGGCGGCAGAGAGATTGGGGGCAGAGAGATAGGGACAGAGAGATGTGGGGGACAGATAGATAGGGGACAGAGAGATGGGAAAAGAGAGAGTGGGGGACAGAGAGAGAGGAGACAGAGAGAGAGGGGGACAGTGAGAGAGCGGACAGACCTAGGGGAACAGAGTACCGTGGGGACAGAGTGAGGGGGTTCGAGAGAGGGGGGACAGAGTGAGAGGGGACAGAGTGAGGGGGGACGGCGAGGGGTGAGCAAGCGAGAGGGGACAGAGAGACAGGGGGACAGGGAGGGTGGTCAGAGCAAGGGAGTAGAGACGGGGGGACAGAGTGAGGGGGCAGAGAGGGGGGTGACAGAGAGTCAGGAGACAGGGAGGGGAGGACAGAGACAGGGGGACAGGGAGGGGGCAGATAGAGGGGGCGGGGGCAGAGAGAGAGGGGGACAGTGAGAAAGGGATAGAGAGCGAGTGGCAGGGAGAGTGAACAGAGAGAGGTGGCAGAGCGAGTTAGGTGGACAGAGAGAAGGTGACAGAGAGAAGGGGACAGACTTAGTGGGACAGAAAAAGGTGGGCAGAGAGAGAGGGGGGCAGAGAGAGGGGGGACAGAGAGAGGGTGGAAAGAGAGAGGGGGACAGAGAGAGGGGGACAGAGAGAGGGGGGACAGAGAGACAAGGTATAGAGAGACGGGGACAGAGGGACAGGGCCAAAGAGAGAGTGGGGCAGTGAGAGATGGACATAGAGAGTTGGGTCAGAGAGAGTGGGGACAGAGAGAGAGGGACAGAGAGAGAGGGGACCGAAAGAGGGGGTAGAGAGAAAAGGGACACAGAGAGGGGGACAGATGGAGGGGGACAAAGAGAGAGTGGGGACAGAGAGAGGGGGGACAGGGAGAGTGGGGACAGAAAGATGGGGGACAGAGAAAGTGGGGACAGGGAGAGGGGGACTGAGAGAGTGGGGACAGAGAGGGGGGTAGAGAGAGAAGGGGGACAGAGAGAGGGAGGACAGAGAGAGGGGAGACAGAGAGAGGGGGACAGAAAGAGGGGGACAGAGAGGGGGGACAGAGAGAGGGGGGTCAGAGAGAGGCGGGACAGATTGAGACAGGGACAGAGAGAGGGGCAGAGAGAGTGGAGACAGTGAGAGGGGGACAGAGAGAGTGGGGACAGACAGAGTGGGGACAGAGAGAGGGGGACAGATGGAGGGGGACAAAGAGAGAGTGGGGACAGAGAGAGGGGGGACAGGGAGAGTGGTGACAGACAGAGGGGGGACAGAGAGAGTGGGGACAGGGAGAGGGGGGCAGAGAGAGTGCGGACAGAGAGGGGTAGAGAGAGAAGGGGGTCAGAGAGAGGGAGGACAGAGAGAGGGGAGACAGAGAGAGGGGGACAGAAAGAGGGGGACAGAGAGGGGGGGACAGAGAGAGGGGGGTCAGAGAGAGGCGGGACAGATTGAGACAGGGACAGAGAGAGGGGCAGAGAGAGTGGGGACAGAGAGAGAAGGGACAGAGAGAGGGAGACAGAGAGAGGGGGCCAGAGAGAGTGGGGACAGAGAGAGGAGGACAGAAAAAGAGGTGGACAGAGAGTGAGGTGGACAGAGAGAGAGGTGGAAAGAGAGAGTGGGGACAGAGAGAGGGGGACAGATAGAGAGGGTACAGAATGAGGGGGTAGAGAGAGAGGGGGGACAGAGAGGGGGACAGATGGAGGGGGAAAGAAAGAGTGGGGCAGAGAGATGGGGAAACAGAGAGATTGGGGACAGAGAGATGGGGGACAGAGAGAGTGGGGACAGAGAGGGGGGTAGAGAGAGAAGGGGGACAGAGAGAGGGCGGACAGAGAGTTGGGGGACAGAGAGAGGGGGAAAAAGAGGGGGACAGAGAGGGAGGGACAGAGAGATTGGGGACAGAGGGAGGGGGACAGAAAGAGAGGGACAGAGAGAGGGGGGTCAGAGAGAGGCGGGACAGAGTGAGACAGGGACAGAGAGAGGGGCAGAATGAGTGGGGACAGAGAGAGAAGGGACAGAGAGAGGGAGACAGTGAGAGGGGGACAGAGAGAGTGGGGACAGAGAGAGTGGGGACAGAGAGAGAGGGACAGAGAGAGTGGGGGACAGAGAGAGTGGGGACAGAGAGAGGGGGACAGAGAGAGGAGGACAGTGAGTGAGGTGGACAGAGAGTGAGGTGGACAGAGAGAGAGGTGGACAGAGAGAGTGGGGACAGAGAGAGGGGGCAGAGGGAGACAGGGACAGAGAGTGAGGGACAGAGAGAGTGGGGACAGAGAGCAGGGGACAGAGAGCAGGAGACAGAGAGAAGGGGACAGAGAGAGGGAGGGAAGTGAGCAGCGGTGTCAGAGAGAGGGGGGACAGAGAGAGTGAGGGACAGAAAGAGGGGGAAATAGAGAGGGGGACAGAGAGGGGGGTGATAGAGAGTCAGGGGACAGGGAGGGGAGGACAGAGACAGGGGGACAGGGAGGAGGGGACAGATAGAGTGGGCATGGGGCAGAGAGAGAGGGGGACAGTGAGAGAGGGATAGTGAGAGAGGGGCAGGGAGAGTGAACAGAGAGAGGTGGCAGAGCGAGTTGGGTGGACAGAGAGAGGGTGACAGAGAGAAGGGGACAGACTTAGTGGGACAGAAAAAGGTGGGCAGAGAGAGGGGGGGCAGAGAGAGGGGGGACAGAGAGAGGGGGGACAGAGAGACAGGGTACAGAGAGACGGGGACAGAGGGACAGGGCCAAAGAGCGAGTGGGGCAGTCAGAGATGGACAGAGAGAGTGGGGACAGGGAGAGGGGGACAGAGAGAGGGGGACATAAAGAGGGGGACAGAGAGAGGAGAACAGAGAGAGGGGAAACAGAGAGATGAGTGACAAAGAGAGGAGGTCGTAGTGCGGCAGAGAGAGGGTTTCAGGGAGGGGGCAGAGAGAGTTTCACAGAGAGAGGGGCAGAGAGAGGGGAACACAGAGAGGGTGGCAGAGAGAGGGGGCAGAGAGAGGGAGGGCAGAGAGGGGGGCAGAGAGGGGTGCAAATTGAGGGAGGCAGAGAGGATGGGCAGGGGTGCAGAGAGAGGGGTGGCAGAGAGAGTGGGGACAGAGAAAGGGGGGACAGAGAGACAGGGTACAGAGAGACGGGGACAGAGGGAGAGGGCCAAAGAGAGAGTGGGGCAGTGAGAGATGGGCAGAGAGAGTGGGGACAGAGAGAGGGGGACAGAGAGAGAGGGGATATAAAGAGGGGGTAGAGAGAGAGGGGGGACAGAGAGGGGGACAGATGGAGGGGGACAGAGAGAGGGGGGACAGAGAGAGGGGGGACAGAGAGGGGGGGACAGGGAAAGGGGGACAGAGAGAGGGGGACATAAAGAGGGGGACAGAGAGAGGGGAACAGAGAGTGGGGAACAGAGAGATGAGTGACAAAGAGAGGAGGTCATGGGGGCGCAGAGAGAGGGTTTCAGGGAGGGGGCAGAGAGAGGGTCACAGAGAGAGGGGCAGAGAGAGGGGAACACGGAGAGGGTGGCAGAGAGAGGGTGCAGAGAGAGGGAGGCAGAGAGGGGGGCAAAGAGAGGGAGGCAGAGAGGGGGGCAGGGGTGCAGAGAGAGGGGTGGCAGAGAGAGGGGGGCAGAGAGAGGGCGGGCAGAGAGGGAGCGGGCAGAGAGAGAGGGCAGAGAGGGGGTGCAGAGAGAGGTGGACAGAGAGAGAGGTGGACAGAGAGAGGGGGGTCAGAGAGTGGGGGGACAGAGTTACACAGGGACAGAGAGAGGGGGCAGAGAGGGTGGGGACAGAGAGAGAAGGGACAAAGAGAGAGGGACAGAGAGAGTGGGGACAGAGAGTGGGGAAAGGGAGAGTGGGGACAGAGAGAGAGGGACAGAGAGAGAGGTGGACAGAGAGAGTGGGGACAGAGAGAGGGGGCAGATGGAGAGAGGGACAGAGAGTGAGGGACAGAGACAGTGGGGACAGAGAGCAGGGGACAGAGAGCAGGGAACAGAGAGAAGGGAACAGAGAGAAGGGGACAGAGAGAAGGGACAGAGAGAAGGGGACAGAGACAGGGAGAGCAGAGAGGAGGTGGGCAGAGAGAAGGTGGCAGAGAGCAGAGGGGAAGTGAGCAGCGGTGTCAGAGATAGGGGGGACAGAGAGAGTGAGGGACAGAGAGAGGGGGAAATAGAGAGGGGGACAGAGAGCGGTGGGACAGAGAGAGGGGCAGAGAGAAAGGGGACAGACATAGGGGAACAGAGTGCCGTGGGGACAGAGTGAGGGGGATGGAGAGAGGGGGGGCAGAGTGAGGGGGGACAGAGTGAGGGGGGACGGCGAGGGGTGAGCGAGCGAGAGGGGACAGAGAGACAGGGGGACAGGGAGTGTGGTCAGAGCAAGGGAGCAGAGAGGGGGTTAGAGAGAGGAGGCAGAGAGGGGTGTGAAAGAGATTCAGGAGACAGGGAGGGGAGGACAGAGACAGGGGGACAGGGAGGGGGGGACAGATAGAGGGGGCGGGGGGCAGAGAGAGAGGGGGACATTGAGAGAGGGATAGAGAGAGAGGGGCAGGGAGAGTGAACAGAGAGAAGGGGACAGACTTAGTGGGACAGAAAAAGGTGGGCAGAGAGAGGGGGGACAGAGAGAGGGGGGACAGAGAGGGGGGGACAGAGGGACAGGGCCAAAGAGAGAGTGGGGCAGTCAGAGATGGACAGAGAGAGTGGGACAGAGAGAGAGGCGACAGAAAGAGGGCTAGAGAGAGAAGGGGGACAGTGAGGGGGACAGATGGAGGGGAACAGAGAGAGTGGGGACAGAGAGAGTGGGGACAGAGAGATGGGGGACAGAGAGATGGGGGACAGAGAGAGTAGGGACAGAGAGAGTGGGGACAGAGAGAGGGGGGACAGAGAGAGTGGGGGCAGAGAGGGCGGTAGAGAGAGAAGGGGGACAGAGAGAGGGCGGATAGAGAGAGTGGTGACAGAGATAAGAGGACAGAAAGAGGGGGACAGAGAGAGGGGTGATAGAGAGAGGGGGGACAGAGGGAGGGGGACAGAAAGAGGGGTACAGAGAGAGTGGGGACAGAGAGACAGGTTACAGAGAGACGGGGACAGAGGGACAGGACCAAAGAGAGAGTGGGGCAGTGAGAAATGGACAGAGAGAGGGGGACAGAGAGAGGGGGACAGAGAGCGAGGGGTCATAAAGAGTGGGTAGAGAGAGAAGAAGGAGAGAAAGGGGGACAGATGTAGGTGGACAGAGAGAGTGGGGACAGAGAGAGAGGGACAGAGAGAGTGGGGACAGAGAGATGGGGGACAGAGAGAGGGGGACAGAGAGAGGCAAAACAGAGAGGGGGGAACAGAGAGATGAGTGCCAAAGAGAGGAGGTCATTGGGGGCAGAGAGAGGGTTTCAGGGAGGGGCAGAGAGAGGGTCACAGAGAGAGGGGCAGAGAGAGGGGAACACAGAGAGGGTGGAAGAGAGAGGGGGCAGAGAGAGTGGGACAGAGAGAGAGATGTGGAAGAGAGTGAGGTGGACAGAGAGAGAGGTGCACAGAGAGAGTGGGGATAGAGAGAGGGGGCATATGGAGACAGGGACAGAGAGTGAGGGAAAGAGAGAGTGGGGACAGAGAGCAGGGGACAGAGAGCAGGGAACAGAGAGAAGGAAACAGAGAGAATGGGACAGAGAGAATTGGACAGAGAGAGGGAGGGCAGAGAGGAGGGAGGAAGTGAGCAGCGGTGTCAGAGAGGGGGGGCAGAGAGAGTGAGGGACAGAGAGAGGGGTAAATAGAGAGGGGGACAGAGAGCGGTGGGACAGAGAGAGATGCAGAGAGAGGGGGGACAGAACTAGGGGAAAAGAGTACCGTGGGGACAGAGTGAGGGGGATAAAGAGAGGGGGACAGAGAGAGAGGTGGACAGAGAGTGAGGTGGATAGAGAGAGAGGTGGACAGAGAGAGAATGGACAGAGACAGGGGGACAGTGAGAGGGGGACAGAGAGAGTGGGGATAGAGAGTGGGACAGAGAGAGTGGGACAGAGAGAGAGGTGGACAGAGAGAGTGGGGACAGAGAGAGGGGGCAGATGGAGACAGGGACAGAGTGTGAGGGACAGAGAGAGTGGGGACAGAGAGCAGGGGACAGAGAGCAGGGAACAGAGAGAAGGAAACAGAGAGAAGGAAACAGAGAGAATGGGACAGAGAGAATTGGACAGAGAGAGGGAGGGCAGAGAGGAGGGAGGAAGTGAGCAGCGGTGTCAGAGAGGGGGGGCAGAGAGAGTGAGGGACAGAGAGAGGGGTAAATAGAGAGGGGGACAGAGAGCGGTGGGACAGAGAGAGATGCAGAGAGAGGGGGGACAGAACTAGGGGAAAAGAGTACCGTGGGGACAGAGTGAGGGGGAGAAAGAGAGGGGGACAGAGAGAGAGGTGGACAGAGAGTGAGGTGGATAGAGAGAGAGGTGGACAGAGAGAGAATGGACAGAGACAGGGGGACAGTGAGAGGGGGACAGAGAGAGTGGGGATAGAGAGTGGGACAGAGAGAGTGGGACAGAGAGAGAGGTGGACAGAGAGAGTGGGGACAGAGAGAGGGGGCAGATGGAGACAGGGACAGAGTGTGAGGGACAGAGAGAGTGGGGACAGAGAGCAGGGGACAGAGAGCAGGGAACAGAGAGAAGGGAACAGAGAGCAGGGGACAGAGAGAAGGGGACAGAGAGAAGGGGACAGAGAGGGGGAGGGCAGAGAGGAGGGGGGAAGTGAGCAGCGGTGTCAGAGAGAGGGGGGACAGAGAGAGTGAGGGACAGACAGAGGGGGAAATATAGAGGGGGACAGAGAGCGGTGGGAAAGAGAGAGAGGCAGAGAGAGGGGACAGAACTAGGGGAACAGAGTACCGTGGGGACAGAGTGAGGGGGATAAAGAGAGGGGGGACAGAGAGAGAAGCAGAGATAGGGGGGACAGAACTAGGGGAACAGAGTACCATGGGGACAGAGTGAGGGGGATCGAGAGAGGGGGGACAGAGTGAGAGGGGACAGAGTGAGGGGGGGACAGGAAGGGTGGTCAGAGCAAGGGAGCAGAGACGGGGGGACAGAGAGAAGGGGCAGAGAGGGGGGTGACAGAGAGTCCGGAGACAGGGTGGGGAGGACAGAGACAGGGGGATAGGGAGGGGGGCAGATAGAGGGGGCGGGGGCAGAGAGAGGGGGGGACAGTGAGAGAGGGATAGAGAAAGAGGGGCAGGTAGAGTGAACAGAGAGAGGTGGCAGAGCGAGTTGTGTGGACAGAGAGAGGGTGACAGAGAGAAGGGGACAGACTTAGTGTGACAGAAAAAGGTGGGCAGAGAGGGGGGGCAGAGAGAGGGGGGACAGAGAGAGAGGGACAGAGAGAGGGGGACAGAGAGAGGCGGGACAGAGAGACAGGGTACAGATAGACGGGGACAGAGGGATAGGGCCAAACAGAGAGTGGGGCAGTGAGAGATGGACAGAGAGAGTGGGGACAGAGAGAGGCGGACATAGAGAGTGGGGACAGAGAGGGGGGTAGAGAGAGAAGGGGACAGAGAGGGGGACAGATGGAGGGGGGACAGAGAGAGGGGGCAGAGGGAGGGAGACAGAAAGAGGGGGACAGAGAGAGAGGGGGACAGAGAGAGGGGGACAGAGAGAGGGGGGCATAAAGAGGGGGACAGAGAGAGGGGGACAGAGAGGGGGGAACAGAGAGATGAGTGCCAAAGAGAGGAGGTCATGTGGGGCAGAGAGAGGGTTTCAGGGAGGGGCAGAGACAGGGTCACACAGAGAGGGGCAGAGAGAAGGGAACACAGAGAGGGTGGCAGAGAGAGGGGGCAGAGAGAGGAGGTCAGAGAGAGAGGTGGACAGAGAGTGAGGTGGACAGAGAGAGAGGTGGACAGAGAGAATGGGGATAGAGAGAGGGGGCAGATGGAGACAGGGACAGAGAGTGAGGGACAGAGAGGGTGGGGACAGAGAGCAGGGGACAGAGAGCAGGGAACAGAGAGAAGGGAACAGCGAGAATGGGACAGAGAGAGGGGACAGAGAGAGGGAGAGCAGAGAGGAGGTGGGCAGAGCGAAGATGCCAGAGAGCAGTGGGGAAGTGAGCAGCGGTGTCAGAGAGAGGGGGGACAGAGAGAGTGAGGGACAGAGAGGGGGTAAATAGAGAGGGGGACAGAGAGCGGTGGGACAGAGAGAGAGGCAGAGAGAGGGGGACAGAACTCGGGGAACAGAGTTCCGTGGGGACAGAGTGAGGAGGATCGAGAGAGGGGGACAAAGAGAGAGGTGGACAGAGAGTGAGGTGGACAGAGAGAGAGGTGGACAGAGAGAGAAGGGACAGAGACAGGGGGACAGTGAGAGGGGGACAGAAAGACTGGGGACAGAGAGAGTGGGGACAGAGAGAGGGGGACAGAGAGAGAGGTGGACAGAGAGTGAGGTGGACAGAGCGAGTGGAGACAGAGAGAGGGGGCAGATGGAGACAGGGACAGAGAGTGAGGGACAGAGAGAGTGGGGACAGAGAGCAGGGGACAGAGAGCAGGGGACAGAGAGAAGGGGACAGAGAGAGGGAGGGCAGAGAGGAGGGGGGAAGTGAGCAGCGGTGTCAGAGAGAGGGGGGACAGAGAGATTGAGGGACAGACAGAGGGGGACATAGAGAGGGGGACAGAGAGCGGTGGGACAGAGAGAGAGGCAGAGAGAGGGGGTACAGAACTAGGGGAACAGAGTACCGTGGGGACATAGAGAGGGGGACAGAGAGCGGTGGGACAGAGAGAGAGGCAGAGAGAGGGGTGACAGAACTAGGGGAACAGAGTACCGTGGGGACAGAGTGAGGGGAATCGAGAGAGGGGTGACAGAGTGAGAGGGGACAGAGTGAGGGAGAACGGCGAGGGGTGAGCGAGCGAGAGGGGATAGGGAGGGTGGTCCGAGCAAGGGAGCAGAGACGGGGGGACAGAGTGAGGGGGCAGAGAGGGGGGTGACAGAGAGTCAGGAGACAGGGAGGGGAGGACAGAGACAGGGGGACAGGGAGGGGGGCAGATAGAGGGGGCGGGGGCAGAGAGAGAGGGGGACAGTGAGAGAGGGATAGAGAGAGAGGGGCAGGGAGAGTTAACAGAGAGAGGTGGCAGAGCGAGTTGGGTGGACAGAGAGAGGGTGACAGAGAGAAGGGGACATACTTAGTGGGACAGAAAAAGGTGGGCAGAGGGGGGGGGGCAGAGAGAGGGGGGACAGAGATAGGGGGGACAGAGAGAGGGGGGACAGAGAGAGAGGGACAGAGAGAGGGGGGACAGAGAGACAGGGTACAGAGAGACGGGGACAGAGGGACAGGGCCAAAGAGAGAGTGGGGCAGTGAGAGATGGACAGAGGGTGTGGGGACAGAGAGAGGGGGACAGAGAGAGAGGGGACAGAAAGAGGGGGTAGAGAGAGAAGGGGACAGCGAGGGGGACAGCGAGGGGGACAGATGGAGGGGGACAGAGAGAGGGGGGCAGGGGGGCAGAGAGAGGAGGGCAGAGAGAGGGCGGGCAGAGAGAGGGCGGGCCGAGAGAGGGGGCAGAGAGGGGGTGCAGAGAGAGAGGTGGACAGCGGTGGCGGGGTGCAGAGAGAGAGAGGGACAGTGAGAGAGGGTCAGAGAGAGGGTAACAGAGGGGGACAGAAAGATGCAACAGTGAGTCAGTGGGACAGGAAGGGTGGACAGAGCGAGGGGGCAGAGATCGGGTGGGACAGAGAGAGGGGTGACAGAGAGAGAGGGGACAGACTTAGAGGGACAGAGAGACGTGAGGACGGGGGGCAGAGAGGGGAGACATAGAGGTGGGGACAGAGAGAGTGGGAGACAGAGGGGGACAGGGAGAGGGCGGACAGAGAGAGGGAGACTGAGAGATGGGGGATAGAGAGCGCAGGGACAGAGAGAGTGGGGACAGAGAGTAGGGAGACAGAGAGACGGGAGTCAGAGAGACGGGGACATAGAGATGGGGGACAGAGAGAGGGAGGACAGAGAGTGGAGGGGACAGAGAGAGTGCGGAGAGAGAGAGGGGGGCAGAGAGAGGGGACAGAAAGAGGGGACAGAAAGAGGGTGCAGAAACAGGGGGCAGAAAGATGGGACAGAAAGGTGGGTCAGAGATGTGGGGCAGACAGGGGGGCAGAGAGAGGTGCAGAGAGAGGGGGATATAGAGAGGAGAGACAGAACGGGGGACAGAGAAACGGGGGACTGAGAGCGCGGGAACAGAGAGATGGGGATAGAGAGATGGGGGACAGAGAGAGGGGTGCAGAGAGGGGGCAGAGAGAGGGGGGACAGAGAGGGATTCACAGAGAGGGGAGGGACAGAGAGGGGGACAGAGAGAGGGTGGACATAGAGCGCGAGAACATAGAGATGGGGTATAGAAATGGGGGCAGAGAGAGAGGGGGACAGAGAGCGGGGGACAGAGAGGAGGGGGACAGAGAGGAGCTGGACAGATAGAAGGGGACAGGGTGAGGGGGTCAGAGAGAGAGGGGGCAGAGAGAGGGGGAAATAGAGAGGGGGACAGGGAGGGGGGTCAGAGGAGGGGGCAGAGAGGAGGTGACAGAGGGGGGGACAGAGAGCGGGGGACAGAGAGCGGGGGACAGACAGCAGGGTGACAGAGAGGAGGGGGGCAGAGAGAGGGGGACACATTGAGGGGTGCAGAGAGAATGGGCAGAGAGAGGGGGCAGAGAGAGGGAGAAATAGGGATGGAGAAATAGAGAGGGGGAAATAGAGAGGGGGACAGAGAGATGGGGGACAGAGAGGGGGGAACAGAGAGGGGGGACAGAGAGAGGGGGCAGAGGGAGACAGGGACAGAGAGAGAAGGAGAGAGGGAGCAGGAATAGAGAGAGGGACAAAGAGAGGGGCGAAAGAAATAGGGGCGACAGAGAAGGGGGACAGATAGCGGTGGACAGAGAGAGGGGGACAGAGAGAGGGGGACAGAGAGAGGAGGGAGAGAGAGAGGAAGAGAGAGAGAGAGCAGGAATAGAGAGAGGGACAAAGAGAGGGGCGACAGAAAGAGGGGAGACAGAGGGGGGACAGAGAGCGGCGGACAGAGAGAGGGGAACAGAGAGATCAGGAATAGTGAGAGAAGGACAGAGAGAGGGGCAACAGTGAGAGGGGAACGGGGGCACAGAGAGAGAAGGGACAGAGATAGAGGGACAGAGGGGGTGGTACAGTAGGGGGCTGCGGGGGGGGGACAGAGGGGGGGGACAGAGAGGGTACAGAGAGTGGGGGACAGAGAGAGGGGGGACAGAGAGAGGGGGACAGAGAGAGGGGGTAGACAAGTGGACTGTGGGAAGGGGGCAGAGAGAGGGGGCGGGGGCAGAGAGAGGGGGCAGAGAGAGGGGGGCAATTGAAAGGTGGACAGAAGGGGGACAAGAGTGACTGGGACAGAGAGTGAGGGCAGGAGAGAGTGGGGACAGAGAGGGGGGACAGAGCGGGGGGACAGAGCGGGGGGACAGAGAGGGGGTACAGAGAGAAAGGAACAAGATGGGGACAGGGATGGGGGACAGAGAGACGGCTGACAGAGAAAGGGGGTCATAGGGGGCTGAGAGGGGTGTTCAGGGAGAGGGGGACAGAAAGAGGGGGGTCAGAGAGAGAGGGGATAGAGAGACGGGGGCAGAGATAAGGGGACAGAGGGGGGAGAGACAGAGGGGTGAAAGAGACTGGGGTACAGAGAGAGGAGGACAGAGAGAGGTGGACAGAGAGAGGGGGGCAGAAAGATGGGACAGAGATGTGGGACAGAGAGAGAGGCAGAGAGAGGGCGACAGAAAGAGGGGCACAGTGAGAGAAGGGACAGAGGGAGAAGGGACAGAGAGAGAAGGGACATAGAGCAGGAATAGAGAGGGACAAATAGAGGGGCGACAGAAAGAGGGGCGACAGAGAGGGGGGACAGAGAGCGGGGGACAGAAGAGAGGGGACAGAGAGAGGAGGACAGAGAGAGGAGGACAGAGAGAGCAAGAGTAGTGAGAGGGGGACAGAGATATGGGGACAGAGTGGGTGGTACAGTGGGGGAGGAGGGGGGGACAGAGAGGGAGTGACAGAGAGAGGGTGGACAGAGAGAGGTGGGACAGAGAGAGGGGGGCAGAGAGATGGGGGACAGAGAAACGGGGGCACTGGGAGCAGAGAGAGTGAGCACAGAATGAGGGACAGCGAGGGGGACAGAGAGAGGGAGGAGAGAGGGGGGACGGGGGGACAGAAAGAGCGGAACTGAAAGAGGAGGGACGGAGGACACAGGGGTGGAACATAGGGTGAGTACAGAGGGGGGGACAGAGAGGGTGGGGACAGAGATGGGGACAGAGAGACGGGACACAGAGAGACGGGGGTCATGGGGAACAGAGAGAGTGGGCAGAGAGTAAGGGAGAGTGAGGGGGGACAGAGAGAGGAGCACAGAGAGAGGGGGAACAGAGAGAAGGGGGACAGAGAGAAGGGGGACGGAGAGAAGTGGGCAAGGGGTGCAGAGAGGGGGGCACAGAGCAAGGGGGGACACAAAGTCGGGGGACACCGAGAGGGGGACACCAAGAGGGGGAAAGAGAGAGGCGGGCAGAGAGAGAGGGACAGAGAGAGGGGGGACAGAGAGAGAGCGTGGACAGAGAGAGGGCAGAGAGAGACGGGGGCAGAAAGAGAGGAACAGAAAGAGGCGGGACAGGCGGGACAGAGAGAGGGCGACAGAGAGATGGGGACAGAGAGAGAGGGCGGAGAAAGAGGGCGGAGAGAGAGAGTGCGGACAGAGTGGGGGGACAGAAAGAGGGGAACAAAAAGGGGGGACAGAGGGGGGACAGAGAGCGGGGCACAGAGTGGGGGGACACAGAGAGAGACAGGCACAGAGAGTGTGGGACAGAGAGAGTGGGGACAGAGAGAGAGGACACACAGAGACAGGGACAGAGAGTGGGGGACAGAGAGAGTGGGGACAGAGAGAAGGAGGTCAGAAAGAGGGGGACAGAGAGTGGAGGACAGAGAGGGGGGTACAGAGAGAGGGGGGGGGACAGAGAGAGGGAGGACAGAGAGAGGGGGGACAGAGAGAGGGTCAGGAGAGAGAGAGACGGGGGACAGAAGGGGGAGAAGAGAGAGGGGGACGGGGGGACAGGGAGAGAGTGACAGAGAGAGGGGCAGTCAAAGATTGAGGACATAGAGAGTGGGACGGGGGGGTGGGGAATAAGAGGGAGGTAGCAAAGAGAGGGGGGGTCAGAGAGAGAGGGAAAGAGAGAGTGGGGGACAGAGAGAGGGGACAGAGAGAGCGGAACAGAGAGAGGGAGACTGGGGGGACAGAGGCGGCCAGAAAGAGGGGGACCAAGAGTGGGAGAGAGAGAGAGGGGGGACAGAGAGAGGGGCAGGAGAGAGAGGGGGGGGACAGAATGGGGAGAAGAGAGAGTGGGACGGGGGGACAGGGAGAGAGTAACAGAGAGGGGCAGTCAAAGATTGAGGACAGAGAGAGTGGGACGGAGGGGTGGGGAATAAGAGGGAGGTAGCAAAGAGAGGGGGGTCAGAGAGAGAGGGACAGAGAGAGTGGGGGACAGAGAGAGCGGAACAGAGAGAGGGAGACTGGGGGGACAGAAAAAGGGGGACCAAGAGAGGGAGACAGAGAGAGAGGGGGACAGAGAGAAGGGGAGAGAGGGGGAATAGATAGAGGGGGGAACAGAGAGGAAGGGGGAACAGAAAGGAAGGGGGACAGAGAGGAGGGGAGCAGAGAGCAGGGGGGCAGAGCGAGGGGGGCAGAGCGAGAGGGGGCAGAGAGGGGGGAAATGAGATAGTGGGGGACAGAGAGGGAGGGAAAAGTTGGGTGTGGGGGAGAGAGATGGGAGCAGAGAAAGGGGGACAGAAAGGGACAGAGATAGGGGAGAGAAAGTGGGGGAGTGAGATTGGGGGGGAGAGTGGGGAGCAATTAAGAGAGAGGGAGAGTGAGAGGGTGAGAGAGGGAGGGGGAGAAAGAGGGTGGAGATGGGTGAAAAAGAGGGGGAGAGAGAAAGAGGGAGAGGGAGAGAAGGGAGTGAGATGGCGGTGAGAGTGGGGGAAGATATTGGGGAGAGATTGGCGAAAGACAGCGGGCAGAGAGGGGAGAGTAAGAGGGGCAGAGAGAGAGGGAGTGGGAGAGGGAGGGTAAGACGGGAGAAATTTAGGTGACAGAGTGGGGGAGAGAGTTAGTAAAGAGATAGAGCGGAGAAAGAGATTGAGGTGTAGAGAGAGGGAGTGAGCGGGGTGGAGAGAGAGAGGGTAGAGAGAGAGTTATGGAGGCGTTTAGAGAGAGAGGAGAGTGAGTGAGAGAGAGAGAGAGGGGAGTGAGTGGGGGTGAGACAGGGGAGTGAGTGGGGGTGAGAGAGAGGAGAGTGAGAGGGAGGGAGGGAGGGATAAGGGAGGGAGTGAGAGACGGAGGTAGAGTGAGGTGACAGAGTAAGGAGAGGCAGCTTGTGAAGCGAGAGAGATGGAGAGAAAGGGGTAGAGAGAGGAGGTGAGAAAGAGAGGGGAGGGAAAGGGGAGAGAGAGAAAAAGGCAAGAGAGAGGGTGAGACAGGGACAGAGGGGGCGAGACAAAGGGTGTGAAAGAGCGGGACAAGAGAGAGTGGGAGAGGGGGAGGGGGTCGAGAGAGGGTACAGAGAATGGGGGAGAGAGAGGGAGGCGAGAGAGGGGGAGAGAGGGGGTAGAAAGTGGGAGAGAGTGTTTGGGAGGGTGGGTGAGAGAGAGGTTGGCGTAACGGGAGAGAGAGGGGGGAGGGAGATGGTGAGACAGAGGGTGTGAGAGACGGTGTAAGAGAGGGGGTGAGAGAGGGGGAGAGAGTGGGGTTGAGAGAGAGAGCACGCGAGAGTGGGGCGAGGGAGAGGGGTAAGAGAGAGGGGGCGAGAGAGAAGGGGAGAGAGAGGGTGAGAGCGAGGGGGTGAGAGAGAGGGTGTGAGAGAGAGGGGGTGAGAGAGAGCGGACGGGGGAATTGTGGGGGTTGGGGGAGAGAGAGGGGGCAAAAAAGGGGGGGAGAGAAAGGGGGAGAGAAAGATAGTGAGTGAGATTGGGGGATAGAGTGGGGAGAGAGTGGGAGGGAGAGAGGGGAGAGTGAGTGGGTGAGAGACGGAGGAGGATAGAGAGGAGAGAGAGGGGAAAGAGAGAGAGGGGTAGAAAGCTGTGGATGAGAGTGGGGGAAGAGAATGTTGGAGAGTGTGGGAAAAGACAGTGTTGGAGAGAGGAGAGAGTGAGGGGGGAGAGAGGGAGGAAGTGAGAGAGGGAGACGAGAGATTTAGGTGACAGAGTGGGGAGAGAGTTAGTGAACAGAGAGGGGGGAGGGAGATTGAGGGGTACAGAGAGGGGGTGAGCGGGATAGTGAGAGAGGGTAGAGAGAGGGGTGAGAGAGGGGTGTAGAGAGAGGGGGAGAGTGGGGGGAGAGGAGGGGGAGAGTGGGGGACAGAGATTATAGTGAGTGATAGTGTGATAGACGGAAGGATGGAGAGTGGGAGGGAGTGAGAGAGGGAGGGAGAGTGAGGTGACACAGTGAAAAGAGAGAGAGAGGGCAGCGTGAGGGGTAGAGAGAGAAGGGCTAGAGAGGGAGGGCGAAAGAGGGGAGGGAGAGGAGGCAAGGGAGAGGGGGGAGAGAGGAAGAGAGAGGCGAGAGAGAGAGGAGGCAAGGGGGAGAGAGAGGGAGGGGGAGAGAGGGGGTGTGGGGAGAGTGGGTGGAGATAGATAGAGAATCATGGGGAGAGAGGGGCTAGAGAGAGAGGCAATAGAGAGAGAGGGAGTAGAGAGAGGGGGCAGAGAGCGGAGGGATAAAAAGGGGGAAGAGAGACGGTGGAGAGTGAGAGGGAGAGTGAGGGGGAGAGTGAGGGGGAGAGTGAGGGGGTGAGAGAGAGGTAGAGAGAGGGAGAGAGGGGGGTTGATCAAGCGGGGTGAGAGAGCGTGGTGAGAGAGTGGGGGTGAGAGAGTGGGGGTGAGAGAGCGGGGGGGTGAGAGAGCGGGGGGTGAGAGAGCGGGGGTGAGGGAGCGGGGTTGAGGGAGTGGGGGTGAGGGAGCAGAGATAGAGAGTGTGGGGAGAGAGAGAGGGGGGAGGGGGAGAGAGGTTGGAGACAGTGGCGTGGAGAGAGGGGGCAGATAGAAGGGGAGAGAGAGGGTGGGAGGGAGGGGGAGAGTGAAGTGGTAGAGAGAGACGGTAGAGAAACAGGAGAGGGGGAGAGAGACAGGAGAGTGGGGGGAAGAGGGGGAGAGAGAGAGGCGATGGAGAGGGAGATAGAGGAGGACAGAATGGGTGTGAGGGAGTGGTAGAAAGAGGGGGAAGAGAGAGGGAGAGAGGTGGGAGGGAGATAGAGGGGGAGAGAGGGAGGAGAGAGAGGGGAGAGAGGGGGAAGAGGGGGGAGAGGGGATATAGAGGGGGAGAGAGAGGGGGGAGAGAGCGGGGAAGAAAGGGGGGAGAGGGGGGAAAGAGGGGGAGAGAGGTGGGAGAGAGGGGGAGAGACAGGGGGAGAGGGGGGAGAGATGGGGGAGAGCGGGGGGAGGGATGGGGAGAGAGAGAGGAGAGTGAGTGGGGAGAGAGAGGAAGAGAAAGAGAGGACAGTGAGTGGGGAGAGAGTGGCGAGAGAGTATGGAGCTAGAAAGGGGGCGAGGGAGGAAATTATGGGGAGAGAAATGGGGAAAGAGTCGGGGAGGGACGGGAAGAGAGGTGGGGAGAAAGAGGCAGGGAGAGAGAGGTGGGGAGAGAGAGACGGAAGAGAGATGGGGAGGGGAGATAGGGGGCGAGAGGAGGGGAGAGAATAGGTGGAGACGGGAGGGGAAGGTAGTGGGCGAGGGATGGGGAGAGAGAGAGGGGAGGGGGTTAGAGAGGGGGGAGAGAGGGGGAGAGAGGGAGAGAGAGATGGATGGAGAGTGATGTGGAGAGAGAGATGGGTGGAGAGAGATGGGGTGGAGAGAGATGGATGGAGAGAGAGGGTGAGGGAGAGGGGGCGAGAGATAGAGAGGGGATGAGAGTGATGGACAACAGAGATTAGGCAAGAGAGGGCAAGAGAGGGGGTCGAGAGAGGGGGAGAGAGAGGGGGAGAGAGCGAGAGAGGGGAGAGAGTGGGGGAGAGAGGGGAGTGAGTGGGGGAGAGTGAGAGGGAGGGAAGGGAGAGATAGGGACGGTGTGAGAGAGGGAGGGAGAAGAGGTGACAGAGTAAGGGGAGAGATGTAGTGAAGAGAGAGAGAGATGGGGAGAGAGAGGGGTAGTGCGAGGGGGTGAGCGAAGGAGGGGGCGGGAGAGGGGAGTTAGAGTGGGGCAAGATAGAGGGAGACAGAGATCAGAGGGGGCAGAAAGCGGGGGGCTAGAGAAAGGGTGCGAGAGAGATTGGTAGAGAGGGGGGGAGAGATGGAGAGAGGGGGTGAGAGGGGGGAGAGTGTGGGGATAGAGAGGGGGAGGGGAGAGAGTTGAGTAGGGGGGAGAGAGGGGGTAGAGAAGGGGGAGAGAGGGGGGTAAGAGAGAGTGGGAGAGAGGAGGGGAGAGATGGTGAGAGAGAGGGCGAGAGAGGGGTGTGGAGAGCGGGTGGAGTGAGAACGAGTCATGGAGAGAGGGGGAAGAGAGAGGAGGTAGGCCGAGATAGAGACTGGGGAAGAGAGATGGGGAGAGAGAAGGGGAGAAAGGGGGAGAGAAGGGTAGTGTGGGGTGTGAGTGTGGGGAGAGAGAGAGGTGTGAGGTAGAGAGAGGGTGAGAGAGAGAGGTGTAGAGAGAGGGGTTGAGAGAGACAGACGGTAGGGAGAGAGGGGAGAGAGGGTAGGGGAGTGAGAGAGAGAGTCTTGGGGAGAGGGGGAAGAGAGAGGCGGTAGAGCGAGATAGAGACTGTGGAAGAGAGAGAGGGAGAGGGGGGAGAGGTGGGAGAGAGGAGAGAGGGTGAAGAGAGAGGGGGAGAGAGGGGGAGAAAGAGAGGGAGTGGAGGGAAGGAAGTGGAGAGGGGAAGTGTGAGTGTGAGGGGAGAGAGAGGGGGAGTGAGTGGGGGAAATAGGGGATCGTGAGTGACAGGGTGAGAGAGAGAGGGAGGAAGAGAGGGAGGGAGCGAGAGAGGGAGGCAGAGTGAGGTGACAGAGTGAGGGGAGAGAGAGAAGACAGAGAGAGGTGCAGAGAGAAAGGGGCGAGAGAGGGAGGGTGAAAGACTGGATGGAGATGAGGAAAGGGAGAAGGGCAAGGGAGGAGAGGAGAAAGAGAGTCAAAGAGAGAGGGGGAGAGAGACAGGCGCCAGAGAGGGGGCAAGGGAGGGGGGAGAGAGAGGGGAGAGGGGAGGGGGGAGAGAGAGAGATCGGGAGATAGAGAGGCAGTAGAGTGAGAGGGGGAGAGGCGGGCAGAGAGCGGGCGAGAAAGAGGGGGAGAGTGAGGAGTGTGAGAGAGCGGAGGTGAGAGAGCAGGGGAGAGTGAGGGGTTGAGAGAGAAGGTGAGAGTGAGGGGGTGAGAGAGAGAGGGGGAGAGAGTGGGGAGAGAGAGGGGGAGACAGACTGGGAGAAAGAGGGGGAGAGAGGGGAGAGATAGAGAACGGGATGAGAAAGAGGGGGAGAGAGTGAGGGGAAGAGAGTGAGGGGGAGAGAGGGATGGGGAGAGAGGGATGGGGAGAGAGGGATGGAGAGAGAGGGAAGGGGAGAGAGGTGGGGATCGAGATGGGGAGATAGATGGGGAGATAGATGTGGAGAGAGATGGGGAGAGATGGGGAGAGAGTTGGGGAGAGAGTGGGGAGAGAGTGGGGAGAGACAATGGGGAGAGAGTGGGGTGGGAAAGTGGGGAGAGAAAGTGGGGGAGAAAGTGGGGGGAAAGAGATTGTGGAGAGAGTGTGGTGGAGAGTGTGGCCGGTGAGAGTGGGGGGGGGGAGAGAGTGGGGAGGGAGAGGATTAGGGAGGGAGGGAGTGAGAGAGAGAGGGGAGACAGTTAGGTGACAGGGTGTGGGAGAGAGTTAGTGAAGAGAAAGAGAGAGGCGGAGAGAGAGTGAGGGGTAGAGAGATGGGGTGAGAGAGACAGTATAGACAGATGGGGAAAGAGGCGGTGAGAGAAGGAGAGAGGGAGAGAGGGGTAGAGAGGGGGACAGAGGGGGAGAGCGATGGGGAGATTGAAGGGGAGAGAGAGGAGAGAGAGAGGGTAGAGGGAGAGAAGTAAAGAGACGGGGGAGTGTGTGTTTGAGAAAGGGGGGAGAGAGCGGGCAGTGAGTGGGGGAGAGGAAGGTTAGTGAATGACAGGGTGAGAGAGGAAGGAAGGGAGAGAGGGCGGGAGTGAGAGGGAAGGAAAGTGAGGTGACAGAGTGAGGTGAGAGAGAGGGGCAGAGAGAGGGTCAGAGAGAGAGGCGAAAGAGAGGAGGGAGAGGAGGCAAGAGAGAAGGGGAGTGAGGAAAGAGAGAGGTGGAGCGAGAGGGAGGGGGAGAGAGAGGGGGAAAGAGGGTGGGGAGAAAGACGGGGAGAGTGTGCAGGAGAGAGGGGCAGAGAGTGGGGGAGAAAGAGGGGGAGTGAGAGGTGGAGAGGGAGGTGGAGAGTTGGTGGGAGAGTGAGGGGGAGAGTGAGGGGGCTGAGAGAGAGAGGGGGAGAGAGTGATGGGGAAAGAGAGTGAGAGGGAGAGAGAGAGGGGGAGAGAGGGGGGAGATAGAGTGGGAGAGGGGGCAGAGAACGGGGCGAGAAAGAGGTGGAGAGAGTGAGGGGGAGAGAAGGGGGAGAGAGAGGGTGGAGAGAGAGGGGGGAGAGAGAGAGGGAGAGAGAGAGGGGGAGAGAGTGAGGGAGAGAGAGAGGGGAGAGAGAGGGGGGAGAAAGAGAGGGGGAGAGAGAGGGGGGCAGAGAGAGGGGGAGAGAGAGAGGGGAGAGAGAGAAGGGAGAGAGAGAGAGAGGGGGAGATAGAGGGGGAGAGAGAGTGGGAAAGAGAGAGGAGGAGAGGGAGGGGGAGAAAGGGAGGGGGAGAGAGAGGGGAGAGAGAGGGGGAGACGGGGGAGTGAGAGGGGAGGGTGAGGAAGGGGGAGACGGTGTGGGGAGAGAGGGGGAAAGAAAGGGGGTGAGGGAAAGAGAGCGGGAAGACAGAGAGGGAGAGCGGGGGGGTCAAGTGAGGGGGTCCAGTGAGGGGGTTAGATTGAGGGGGTTTGAATGAGGGGGTTCAAGAGGGGGAGAGAGAGGAGGAGAAAGAGGAGGAGAGAGAGGAGGAGAGAGAGGAGGAGAGAGACGGGGAGAGAGGGGGAGAGAGAGGGGAGAGAGATGGGGAGAGTAGGGTAGATTGGGGAGAGAGTAGGGTAGAGGAGGGAGAGAATGGGAGAGGGGGGAGAGTGGGGGAGAGAGGCGGAAGAGACGCGGGAGAGAGAGAGGGTATAGACAATGGGATGTCGAGAGAGTGGGTTGAGTGAGGGGGGCCTAGTGAGGCGGGGTTGAGTGCGTGGTTCGAGTGAAGGGTTCGAGTGAGGGGGGTCGAGTGAGGGAACTGAGGGATGGGGTCAAGAGAGGGGGTTTGAGAGAGGGGGAAAAGAGAGGGATAGAGGGGATCAAGAGAGGGGGAAAGAGAGGGGGAGAGAGGGGATCGAGTGAGAGAGAGGTGGAGGGCGGGGGAGAGAGAAGGGGTTCAAGTGAGGTGGTTCGAGTGAATGGATCGTGAGGTGGGGTCGAAAGAGGCGGGTCGTGAGAGGGTGTCGAGAGATTGTGTAAAGTGAGGGGGTTTGAAAGAGGGGACGTCGAGAGAGGGGTGTCGAGAGAGAGGGATGTCAAGTGAGAGGGAGTGAGAGGGGGAGAGGGAGGGGGAGAGAAAGGGGGAGAGAGGGGAGGAGAGAGACGGGGAGAGCGACGAGGGTGAGAGAGGGAGAGACAGGATTAGTGAGAGGGGGAGGGGGAGGAAGTGGAGAGGGAGTATGGAGAGAGGGGAACTGAAAGGTGGTGAGTGAGGAGAGAGAGTGCGCTCTGAGAGGGGGAAGAGAGAAGGGGAGAGAGGGGTGAGAGAGGGAGTCGAGAGAGGGGGAGTCGAGAGACGGGTTGGAGTGAGGGGATCGAGTGAGGGGGTCGAGTGAGGGGGTTGAGAGAAGGGGAAGGGGGAGGGATGGGGAGAGAGGGATGAGAGAGAGGGAGGCGAGAGAGGGGGTTGAGAGAGTGGGAAGAGGGAGGAGGGGGAAAGGGGGTGGAGCGGTGATAGAGGGGTTGGGAGAGCGAGAGGGAGTCGAGAGAGGGTGTCGAGAGAGGGAGTCGAGAGAGAGGGTCGACTGAGGGGTTTGAGAGTGGGAGAGATGGGGAGAGGGGGGAGAGAGAGTGTGGGGAGAGAGAGTGGGGAGAGAGGGGATGGAGAAAGGTGGGTCGAGAGAGAAGGGTCGAGAGCGCGGGGTCGAGAGAGGGAGTCGAGAGAGTGGGTCGATTGAAGGGGTCAAGTTAGGGGGTCGAGAGAGTGGATCGAGAAAGTGGGGGAGAGAGAGGGAGAGAGGGGTGAGAGAGAGGGGTGAGGTGGGGAGAGAGAGAGGAAAGAGAGGGGGTCGAGAGAAGGGATCGAGAGAGGGAGGTCGAGAGAGGGAGGTTGAGAGAGGGGGTCGAGAGAGGGTGTGACAGAGGGTGTCACAGAGGGGGTGAGAGAGGGCGTGAGAGAGGGATGAGAGAGGGGTGAGAGAGAGGTGTGAGAGGGGGTGAGAGAATGGGGTAAGGTGGGGAGACAGAGGGGAGAAAGTGAGGAGAGAGGGCGGAGAGAGAGAGGGGCAGAGAGAGGGGGAGAAAGTGATACAGAAGGGAGAGAGAGTGAAGGGAGAAAGAGGGAGAGAGCGAGGTTTGAGCAAGAGAGACGGGCGAGAGATGGGGCGAGCGAGAAAGAGAGTGAGTGAGTGAGGGGACGGAATGCGAGAGAGAGTCTGGGAGATCGAGAGAGCGAGAACGATAAGGGGATGTGAGAGAGAAAGAGAAAGAGAGTAAGATAGAAAGAGGGGAGAGCGAAATAGGGAGAGATACAGGGCGAGCCAGTGAGAGAGGGACATGAGGGAGAGGCACGCAAGGGAGAGAGAGAGAGGTGCAAGTGTGAGTGAGGGAGGGGATGAAAATGCGAGACAGACTGAGAGATCGAGAGAGACCATGATAAGGGGACGAGAGAGAAAGAGAAAGAGAGTAAGATAGAAAGAGGGGGAGAGCGAGCTAGGGAGAGATACAGGGTGAGCCAGAGAGAGAGGGATGTGAGCGAGAGGCACGCGAGGGAGAGAGAGACAGTTCGGTGAGAGACAGGGATGAGGTGGAGAGTGAGTGAGGGGGTTGGAGCAAGAGTGAGTGAGAGGGTGAGAGAGAGAATGAGTGAGGGGAAGAGATTTGGAGAGAGAGGGTGAGAGGGGGTGAGAGAGAGAATGAGAGTGGGTGGGTGAGAGAGGGGATAGAGAAAAAGAGACAGAAAGTCAGAGAGAGATGTCCCAGGGAGGACCAGTACAGCAGAGGTGAAAGCAGGTCCCTCACAAGATGATGTGAATGAAGCCTAGAATGTAGCTGTTCCTTACCCAGCTCTGTGTCTATGTCCTGTCTTCCAGGTCTGAATACAGAAGGTCACTAACCCCTCCCTATGCTGTTTACTGTGAGTGATCTTAGCGGCTGCAGGATTTACTGAAGGCTCCAGATCTCCCTCTCCGTCTATCTCTGGCTGACCAAGCGTCTTTGATGTGGTTATGGATGAGACAGGAGTTAGGAATTCGGCTAAGACAGGAACATCCTGATGACCTACAGGAGACAGAGAAACAGAAAGAATGGGAAATTAGGCTGATACAGTGAGGTTTACACATGGAGAATGGTCCTGAGTCCCACAGAGATCTGGAAAATCCTAGTCTCCATCCCTGGCCTGTGCAGTTGCTTCTCTCTGGAGTGAGGAATTCCATTGGCTCAGGATCTGGAGTAGCTGCAAGAGTGAGAGACACTGACAGAGGCAGCAATTAGACCCACACAGTGAGGGATACCTCATGGAGAGAGACTGAGTGATATCACCAGAGTGCAGGAATGTATCAGGATCACACAATGGTCATGATGAAAGGGTTGGGATTCATAGTGCACGGGGATCAGTACTCAGTGACAGGTGAGCTCCGAGTGGGACAGGTGATGGCCTCATGCTATTCTCACCCGACTGTTCATCCAGATGTTAATGCCGGTGTCCAGGATAACCCATCTAACTGCTTAATATCCTTTTAGGAAGGAAATCTGTTATAGACAGCGGGTCTGGCCGACACATGATCCAGACCCAGAGCGATGGGGTTGACTCAAAACTGCTCTCTGTAATCATCCAGCAAGGCACTCAGTTCAAGGGCAGCTCGGAGTGGGCATGCGATGCTGGCCAGCAAGAGACAGCAACATCCCATGAGTGAATTAAACATAACACTGTTGGGAGCAGTGTCCTGGCCAATCATGTCGGTAAGTTTATGGGCAGGACTTTAAACTGACAGAGAGGATGCAGGGCCAGGGTTCAGGTGAAAGGAGCTTTCCAAATCCAAAGAGAAATGGCAATGTAGCTGAAGACAAGCAGAAAGGAACAGGAAGGGACAGAGTTTAACTGAAACTGTACATCAGTGAATTGGACTGTGACAAGAAATTGTGGAAAGAGTCAATCGTAATGTTCTTTTTTGGACTGGATAAAGTCTCTGCAATAAGGTGGATGGACTGTGGCACAGAGATAAATGAGATTTAGTGGTGACAGGGTGAACAAAAGGTGGAGCATGAATATTTTATTGGACACCTCCTTGAGGGGTCTCAGGGAATGCAGGATGGGTAACCCTGACAGTAATGGGTAACAAAGGCATTACAGAGAAACCATTTGGCCTCAGATGATGAAGCTGAATCAGCCTGAATGCAGATTCTGGGTAACACGTGTCAAAAACACAAGCAAGTGAACAGTTTTGAGGCTGCCTAACAGCATTTCATTGCTCAGCCCTGTTCCACATTCCAATGTATTCCTCTGTAATACAAAGGCACTGTGATAATTCTGGGAGACTTCAGTCTTTGTATAATCTGGGACAGTCACATCGGCAAAAGTGATGTTCTCCGAACTCCTCTTTGGATGTTTCTGTCAGTGTTTCTTTGAATGACACATTTTTTGCAAACGGCCAGGGAGGTGACTATCTCAGATAGACCATTGGGTGATGACGCTGAGTGAAGGAGTAATGTTCCACTGAGATATCCTCTGGGAAATTGCAGTGTAGTGGAATTCAGAGAGATGATGGATTTTTAAAGTGACCATAAAGCACACCCAACAATCACAACCAAAGCCATTGACATGTGTTTGAGAGGAGAACTGACCAAGGTAAACAGGGGAAACAGTGAAGTGTATGGCTGGGAAATGGACAGTGGAAAACATTCACAGTCATAGAGATGTACAGCACAGAAACAGGGCCTTCGGTCCAACTCATCCAAACCACCCACATATCCTAACATTATCTCATCACATTTGCCAGCACTTGGCCCAAGTCCCTCTCAACCCTTCCTGTTCGTATACCTACCTAGATGCCTTTTAAATGCAGTAATTGTACCAGTCTCCACCACTTCATCTGGCAGGTCATTCCACACACGCAACACCATCCACATCAAAACGTTGTCCCTTACGTTCCTTTTATATCTTTCCCCTCTCATCCTGAACCTAGGCCCTCCAGTTCTGGACTACCCCACCCCAGGGAAAATACATTAGCAGAGGGATTGAATTCAAGAGTCGTGAAGTGATGTTGCAACTGTGCAGGACTTTGGTTAGTCCACATTTGGAGTACTGTGTGCAGTTCTGTTCGCCTCACTTTAGTAAAGATGTCGAAGCTTTGCAGAGGGTGCAGAGAAGATTTACCAGGATGTTGCCTGGAATGGAGAATAGTTTGTACGAGGATAGGTTGAGAGTTCTCGGACTTTTCTCGGTGGAACGGCGAAGGATGAGGGGTGACTTGATAGAGGTTTAGAAGATGATCAGGGGAATAGATAGAGTAGACAGTCAGAAACATTTTCCCCGGGTACAACAGAGTGTTACAAGGGGACATAAATTTAAGATGAAGGGTGGTAGGTATAGGGTAGATGTCAGGGGTGGGTTCTTTACCCAGAGAGTGGTGGGGGCATGGAATGAGCTGCCCGTGGGAGTGGTAGAGTCAGAATCACTGGTGACCTTTAAGCGCCATTTGGATAGGTACATGGATGGGTGCTTAATCTAGGTTAGAATTTCGGCACAACATCGTGGGCCGAAGGGCCTATTCTGTGCTGTATTGTTCTATGTTCTATGTTCTATGTTCTAAACCTAACCATGCCTCTCATGGCTTTATAAACCTCCATATGGGTACCCCTCAGCCTCAGACATTCCAGGGAAAACATCCCCAGCCCATTTCACCTCTCCCTTTAGCTCAAATCCTCCAATCCTGTCAGCGTCTTTGCAAATCTTTTCTGAACCATTTCAATTTATACAACATCATTCCGATAGGGAGGAGACAAAAATTGCACGCAATATGCCAAAACTGGCTTATCCAATGTCCTGTACAGCCAGAACATGACCTCCCAACTCCTCTACTCAATGCACTGATCAGTAAACACAAGCATACCAAACTCCTTCTTCACTATCCTATCGATCCACTATTCTCCTTTCAAGGAACAATGAACCTGCACTCCAAGGACTTTTTGTTCAGAAACACTCCCTGGGACATTAACATTAAGTGTATCAGTCCTGCGAAGAGTTGCTTTTCCAAAATGTAGCACCTCCCATTTATCTAAATGAAGCTCCATCTGCCACTCCTCAGCCATTGGCCCATCAGTTCACCATCCCGTTGTAATGTGAAGTAACATTCTTCACTCTCCACTACACGTCCAATATTGGTGTCATCTGTAAACTTACTAACTATACCTGCTGTGTTCACATTCAAATCATTTATATAATTAATGGAAAGTAGTGGACGCAGCACCGACCCTTGTGGCACTCCACTGGTCACAGGTCTCCAGGGTGAAAAAACAACCCTCCACAACCACCCTCTGTCTTCTACCTTCGTGCCAGTTCTGTATCCAAATGGCTGGTTTTCCCTGTATTCCATGAGATCTATCCTTGCTCTCCAATCTCTCATGTGGAAACATTTCGAATATCTTACTGAAGTCTATATCTCTAACATCCACCGCTGTGCCCTCATCAATCCTTTTGTTACTTCTTCAAAAAACTCAATATCTTGAGACATGATTTCCCCACGTACAAAGCAATGCTGACTATCCCCAATTAGACATTGCCTTTATAAGCACATGTCATTCTTGTCCCACATGTATCCATCTTTCAACGTGCCCACGACTGACGTCAGGTGAACCAGTCTGAAGTTCCCTGGCTTTTCCATACCAGCCTTCCTAAACAGTAATACCATGTTAGCCCAACCTCCAGTCTTCTTGCACCTCACCTGTCTATCGATTATACAAATATTTCAGCACGGGGCCCAGCAAACACTTCTCCAGCTTCCCACAGAGAGCGAGAGTATACCTGATAAGGTCCTGGGGATTTATCCACCTTTAACCATTTCAAGACATCCAACACCTCCTCCTCTGTAATATGGACATTTTGCAAGATGACATCATCTATTTCAGAATGCTATTTCCCAAACCATCATTCTATTCTATATCTTCCTGGTCCTTCTCTACAGGAAATACTTGTTCAGTTTCTCCCCCATCTCCTGCAGCTCCACGTGCAGGCGGTCTTGATCTTTGGGGGCCTTATATTCTCCCCAGTGACCCTTTTGTCTTTTATGTATTTATAAAAACATTTGCCAAACAATCTCAAGTCCCCTTTTTGCCCTCCTGATTTCCCTCTAACACTACAAAACACTGCACTTGCCCCTTCCCTGACTGATCCCTACCCAACACTTCATTCACCCCCTCCCTGACTGTTCCCTACCCAACACTGCACTCATCCCCTCCCCGACTGATCCATACCCAACACTGTAATCTCCCACTCCTTGACTGATCCCTACTCAACACTGTAACCACCCGCTTCCTGACTGATCGCTACCCAACACTGCAATCACCCCCTCCCTGACTGATCCCTACCCAACACTGCAATCACCCCCTCCCTGAATGATCCCTACCCAACACTGCACGAAACCCTCCCTGACTGATCCTTAACTAAAAGTGCACTCACCCCCCTCCCTGACTGATCCCTCCCCAACACTGTAGTCTGCCTCTCTCTGACTGATCCCTACCCAACACCGCAATCACCCCCTCCCTGACTAATCCCTACCCAACACTGCAATCTCCCCCTCCCTGACAGATCCTTAACTAAAAGTGCACTCACCCCCCTCCCTGACTGATCCCTATCCAACACTGCAATCATCCCATCCCTGACTGATCCCTACCCAACATTGTAATTTCCCTCATCCCTGACTGATCCCTACCCAACACTGCAATCTCCCCCTCACTGACTGATCCCTACCCAACACTGCACTCACCCCCTCCCTGACAGCTCCCTACCCAAAACTGTAATCTCCCCCACCCTGACTAATCCCTACCCACACTGCACTCACCTCCTCCCTGTCTCATCTCTTTCCAACACTGTATTGCTCCCCCTCCCTGACTGATCCCCACCCAAGAAACCAATCTCCCCCTACCTGACCCATCTCTACCAGATTAGGTCAGTGAGATGGAAGTATTAACATTTAATCCTGTCCATTGTGTATTTCACTGTGACAACATTGAGAAAACACGATGTGCTGTCAATCTCCAGAGTGTTTGATGGGGCACTTCGAGGAAGCTTTCCTCCAGATCTAAGTCCATTCTCAAACTAATCTGGGATATTTACATGAGAACCGTTTCAGTGATGATTCACTTTGAATCCTTTCTGTGGCTTACTGTAGTTAGCTGGGAACACTGATAACCTCGGCAGTACTGTTCCTGGGAATTTTGATGGGAGGCAGATTGAATGGAGATTTCTGGGTCCCATTCCTTCACATGGAAGAGATAAAGTCTCAAAAGTGAACATTGAGATGCTGACGGTGTTGTCCAGTTACTTCTAAAAACAAGGTAAACAACCCAACCAGAATGTTCGGAGTGAGGTGACAGTGGGGGAGCACTTTGGAACCAGTGACCATAGTTCTATTAATATTGTAATCATTGTGGAGTGAGACAGAATGTTCCCCAGGTGCTAGTTCTACATTGGGGCAAAGCACATTCTGACGGAGTTAGCCAGCAGCTTGCAGGGGTTGGTTTGAGAAGTTTGTTTGCAGCCAAAGGGACCTCTGGTAGGTGGAAGCTCTTTAAATGTGGGATAGCTACAGTTCAAGACCTGTACGTTCCTGTGAGTGTGAAGAGCAAGTTTGGCAGGAATAAGGAACCCTGGATGACATGATACTTTGAGGCTTTAAACATAAAAATATGCAGGCATGGCTCAGGTAGAGGCAGCTGGGGTCAAGGGAATCCCTGGGAATACATAGGGGACACAAGGGTTTACTGAAGAAGGAAATCAGGAGGGCAGATGACCTTGGCAGAGAAGATTTGGGTGAATCCAAAGAGATTCTTGAAGTATGTTAAAGGAAAGAGAATAACTAGAGAGAGAATAGAACTGTTCATGGACATGTTTGTGCAGTATCGCAGGAGTTATTTCCCCTCTGTGTTGACCGTGGAGAAGGACATGAAGGCTTGGGAACTTGGGGAAGTTAGTGATCATCTCTTGGGGACAGTCCATATGACAGGAGAGGAAGTGTTGAACGCAGTAGAATTTATGAGGGTGGGCAAACCTCCTGGACCTGACCAAAGAATCCAACAACACTGCAAGCAATTGTGAGTCCCAGGCTGATTCTTTTGCATCAGCGTTACCCAGGGGTGAGGTCCCGGAAGATTGGAGGGCAGCAAATGTTGTGCCCTTATTCGAGAAGGGCTGCAAAGAAAAACCTGGGAACTATAGATCAGTAAACTGAACATGTGTGGTTAGTAAGTTACTTGAGAAGATTCTGAGAGATTAGATATACATGCATTTGGAAATACAGCATTTGATTAGGAGTAGTTAGCATACCCTTTTGTGTGGGAGACAAATTTGTTAGCGTTCTTTGATGAAGTGATCAGGAAGGTTGACGAGGGCAGGCCAGTACATGTAGACTCTATAGATTTCAATCAGGCCTTTGATAAGGTTCCACATGGTATCTTGCTCTGGACGATTAGATCGCATGGAATTCAGGGGGCGTTGGCAAACTGGGTACACAATTGGCTTGATGGTAGGAAGCAGAGGGTAACAGTCAGACTGAAGGCCTGTGACTAGTGGTGTGCCTCATCGGTCATAAAATCATAGAATCTCTCCTCTGTGGAAACAGGCCCTTCGGCCCAACAAGTCCACTGATCCTCTGAAGATTATTCCACCCAAGCCCATTCCCGTTCCCTATTACACTACATTTACCCCTGACTAATGCAACTTACTTATGCATCCATAAACAGTATAGGCAATTGAGCATGGCCAATTGACCTAAACTGCTCATCTTTGGGTTGTGGGAGGAAACCCTAGCACCCAGAGGAAACCCACGCAGACATGAGGAGAACATGTAAACTCAGTTGGTGCGGCATATTTGCTCAGTGGTTGGCACTGCTGCCTCAAAGGGCCAGGGACCCGGGTTCCACCCCAGTCCCCGGTGACTGTCTGTGTGGAGTTTGCACATTCTCCCTGTGTCTGCGTGGGTTTCCTCTGGGTGCTCCAGTTTCTTCCTACAATCCCAAAATGTGCAGGTCAGATGAATTGGCCATGCTAAATTGCCCATAGTGCTCGGTGCATTCGTCAAGGGTAAATATTGGGTAGGGAGAATGGCTCTGGGTGGGTTACTGTTCGGCAGTTTGGTGTGGTTTGTTGGGCCAAATAGCCTGTTTCCAGACTGGAGGAAGTCTAATCCTAAAAGGATTTAATCCAAACAGACCATCCTGCGAGGTTGGAATTGAACCCAGATCCACGGTGCTGTGGGGCAGCAGTGCTAACCATTGTGCCACTGAGCTGGTCAGTGCTAGGCCCACTACTGTTTGTTATCGATATCAATGATTTGGATGAGGATGTTTAAGGCATGATTAGAAAATTTTCAGATTACACTAAAATGAGTGAGGAAGGTTCTCAGCAATTGCAACAGGGCCTTGATCAGCTGGGAAATTGGGCTGAGAAATGGCAAATTGAGTTTAATATAGACAAGGGCAAGATCTAACATTTTGGAAAGTCAAATCAAGACAGGGGTTTCATGGTGAATGGTAGGGCCTGAAGGAGTGTAGTGGAAGAGAGGGACCTTGGATTCCAGGAGCACGGCTCTCTGAACTCAGGGAGACAGGGCAGTGAAGAAGGCTTTTGGCACACTGGGCCCTTTACCAGTCAGGGCATAGAATATCGAAGTTGGGAAGTTCTGTTGCAGTTGTCCAGGATTCAGTTTTGGCCACCTTGCCATCGCAAGCATTTTATTAAATTGGAAAGAGTGCAGAAGAAATTTACAAGAATGTTTGGAGTACTCAACTAGACAGTTATAGACAGAGGTTGGACAAGCAAGGACATTTTCGTTAGTGTGTAGGAGACTGAGGGGTGTCCTTATAGAGGTGTATAACATCATAGGAGGCATGGATAGGGTGAATGCGCTCAGGCTTTATTCAAGGCTTGGGACATCGAGGACGAAAGGGCATCGGTTTAAAGTGAAAGGGGAAAGATTAAAAGGGAATCTGAGGGACAACTCTTTTCTCCAGAGGTGATATATATATGGAATGAACTACCAGTGGAAATAGTCAAGGAGGATACATTTAGTAACATTTAAAAGGCACTTGGACAAATATATGCAGAGGAACATATTGGAAGGATATGGGCCAAGTGCAGGGAAACGGGATTAGTGTGGATATACCAGTTTGGGCCAAAGAGCCTGTCTCCATGCTTAGAACTCTATGACTCTATGAACATACCCAGGTGTCCCATAATACAGAAGCGGCCAAAGCAACACGAACATGAGCCATCTCTGGGGATGGGGAGGCAGCCTCAGGTTACATTGACAATCTGGAAGGACAGTGTATGAGCTCCAAGCATCTGCATGGGTCCTGTACACCTGCAACACGGAGCAACACACATCAGTCCATAGTAGGAGGTTCCAGGAGCAAATACAATCTCTAGGAAACCAGGGCTCCTCCCAGAATGGGATAATGTGCGGCTTTGGGGTTCTACCTCCCCAGGGAGATAATGACAGGCCCCACAATGATGCATCCACACCCGCTCACAGATGGGGACTCCCACTGCCTTTCTTACGGGTAACTGCACCTTTTGCCCCGAGCCCAAACCCACAGACGGACCCAGATTCCATGAATCATGTGGTTACCCAGTGTAAAGCAGCTTATGGTCTCACTCCGTATACAACAGTCATTCCAGGCACCCAGCTGGTGGGCAGCACCAAAAAGATCCCGTCTCTGAACCAGATACATGTTTGGATGAGATTGACCGACAGTCTGTCATACACAGAGTGAAAGCTGAGGAGCAAACCAAATGAATCGCCATGTGCCTTAGTCCAACAGGCCATTCAGCCCTCCCTGAGGGCCAACAGCTAGGGAGGGGCATCCATGATGAGATGAAGGCAGCGATCCTCACTGCTCGAGGGCAGGATAAGGCAGACCCTGCAGAGGCGCTGCATAAATGCAGAACAACAACCAGGGGAATGACACTCCCCTCCCCCTGTCAGCTTCATCTGGAAACTCTGGGTCCAATTTGTCTGGAATTTTGGGGCTATGACCTGCATCTCTCTTAGCGATGAGAACATGGGCCCGGCCCTTTGTCTCCCATGTCTCAGAAAGAAGGAGGGACACCTGGGATTCGAACCCTCAGATGCCCCCCGTAATGAGGCTTGGTCCCTCTGCTAATTAATCGCTGAATCGGGGATCACAGGTGATTGGTGCTGTTTCCTCAAGAATGGGTGTATGGTTGTGAGCTATTGAGCACCAGCCCAGACAAGGGGTCAGAGTTCCAACAGTGATATCCCAGGAAGCCAATCAGGGAGAATTCCTTAGGAACAAAATTAAAAACTGACTGAGACCAGGAGTGAAGGCTCCTCTCCTAGCTTGTCCCACACACACCAGGTTCTCGCAATGGACTACTCACTAAACCCACAAACAATACCTTGTTCACTAACATTTATCACAAATTGATGCCAATCATAATGAATGCATCAGGGATACAGTAACCAGAGTAATGTCCTTCCCCATTAAAATGATTATGTTCCCATCTGACCCACAGGATAAGGGGGTGAAGGAGAGGGAAATATGAGAGAAAGCCCACAACAGCAATTCGCAGATGAAAGAAAAGGAAACTCCTCAATGATTTAGCCACAGTACACAAGTCCACTCCCAGGGCAGGAGTGTTTCCGGTCAGTACGCTGACTTGGCTAATTTAGAGAATAAACTCAGTATCCTGACCCAACAACTCTCTAATGAACCTTAGAAATACTGAATACAGAAAACCCAGAGGAGACCATGGGACAACTGGTGGAGAATCAGGCAAACCATCACTTAGTGACCAAACTGGAGGGTCACGCCAACACTATTAACCAGATCATCCACGGCCCAATCAGAGATGATGGTGAGCAGTAAAACCACACCCTGTGCAGTAACGGGATGGTGGAACAGCTGAGGGAGGAGCTCAGGCAGGCCAGCCACGGGAATGTCCCGTCCCGGGTTAGTGGCAAACAACGTAAATATTTGTTCCAGGAGAACACTCCACCAACATCTCTCACTGTCAGTGACAGCAGCTCACCAAGGGCTGGGTTAATGACAGCTGTAAGGGCACTCTCATTGGGACACTCGGTTTGGTGCGAGGTGTGGGATATAGGTAAAGTAGTGTTATTTCTGCATTTATAATTACTTATGCAAGGTAAATGCACTCACTCCAGTGTATAATTGTTTCAACGAAGAGCTGAGGAAAAAGAATAAAATCTATGTGGAGGAAATATATAATTGTTTTTGTATTAGCTAACATGTGCATACAAGAATGAAATGTGCCTGCTAACAATGGTAGACAAATAAATATGGTACTGTGAGTATGTAGGTTAAGCCAGATATGCTTGTAGAGGCAGTAATTATAATTATCTGTTTCCCACTTTTGCAAAAACACAAAAGCAAACCCCAATTAAAAGGTCATAAGGATCAATATGGTTGGGGAAAGGGAGGAAATGTCACAGGTGGGGGAAGTAGATAATTTTGAAGGAGGATATATCTAACAATGGACCACAGCAGGATGTGGTGAAATGGCCCAGTAAAACTTGTACATTGTAATGTACAAGGCCGGATAAGGCAAGAGATAAACAATAATAATGGGCACCAGGTTTGGAGTAGTGAATCCTATATAAGGTATGTACTTGCTAAACTCTGCATACCCTATTCCAGGCACCATGCTTGCAAGCGTCTAATAAACATACTGATTGCTTCAGATCTTGTCTTGGGCTGAAATTATTGAAGTGAGTGATCTTTGTTTTTCACACCATGTGATAAAGTTAGGATGAAGTCCAAATTATGGGAGTTGCACAAAAATTGTATTTGTTTGGATTACCATGAATCCATCCCACATACTCTGGAGATAGACAGAACAGGGACCACCCCTAAGTAAAAGTGAAGGAAGAGGCCTGCCATCCATGAATTTGGCTCCTCTCCCATCAAGCTGTGGCCCTAACAGCACTCACCATGATATGTCTTGGGGTATTGGTGGTTATGATTGCAGGTTGCAACAGAATGGGCACCATTATTATGCCTAATGCCTGGACACACTCACAGGGGCCATAAGGCTGATAGAATTCTCAGGGAATTCTACTCAGGAGGGAATTCCAGGATTTTGAGCCATCAGGGCTCATTCCCTTGTATTTATTCTGATCACTGTCTATGCATCACAATTCTGTACATAATGGCGTTCGCTCAGACAGCTGGCTACTCTGACAAAAAGCACACCCAGCGTTTAAAAGCTGGTTTGCAATTCATTGTATAATCTTCTTTCCATCGAAATGGATGAGTTGGGGGAAATGTCACAACCTCCTGGCTAAAACACAGATAGACAGCCAAGGTATATTGGCCAAGTAAATCCCCCAAATTACAAATTCCGCACTCCAAGCACAGTGCAAACACAGCGGCCAAGTGGTAATGTCATCAGCATAATGTAAAAGGCAACGGGACAGACAAATCCCTAACAACGTGTCCACCAAACAAAGGAGGGCCCACACAGGAAGGCACTGGGTCCTGCTACAAAAAGAAACTAACAGTAACAAACCATCAAATGGTTGGAAATATTTCAAACTATTAGCCGATTCTCCTAATTGGCCAGAACTACAGAAAGTTCCGGAAAACCGTCCAGAAATGAACACAAACAGGGTTCAGCTGAAGACTGATGTCTTGAATCTTCTGGAGGCCATCTGAGGAGACCAGCATTGCAAGAGACAGACGGACAGACAGACACTGAGAGAAAGAAGCTTCACAGACCCAAAGGCAGAACCAGAAAGGGAGAGATAGAAAGACAGTTTGAAGCAAACCCAAGAAACATGGGAGAGAGCGAGTGTGCAAAACCATTGAGAGAGAGAGAGAGATAGAGCTGGAAACAACTGGAATAATGTGTGTCACCCCTTCAGTCTGTCCATGCTTTACCTCCTGTTTGTCTCAGTCTGACGTTCCTTCTCCCTTTCTCTGTCCTTCTCTCTCAGCCTGTCTCTCTCTCTCTCTCACTCACTGCCTTTTTCTCACTTTCCCTTTCCCTGTCTCTCTCTCTGCCCATCTTACTCTCATCTCCGTCCCCACTCTCTCGATCTCTCTCTCTCTCTTTTTCTTAACCTCCCTTTCTCTATCTTCCCTATTTCAGAACTGAAAGTGCTCACCCAATTTTGAACGCCCTCAAAAATATTTTGCCCCCCATTTTAACTCTCCTCCCAAATTGATCCCCTTCCCCAAATATCTTCATTCCCAACTAACTGCCTCACCAAATGTGCCCCACTCAAATATCTCGCTGCCCCCAACATTGCTGTGAGCTCCACTCCCTGGGGCAGAGGGAAATGCATGGAAATGTGTGGAACTGGAAAAGCCCAGAAGGTCAGGCCTGAACCATTGATTGTCCTTCCTGACCTTCTGTGCCTCCCCATCTCCAGACTTTGTAACTCTGACTCTCCAGCAACAGCAGTCCTCACTTTCTCACACTGGTAAAAGAGTCAGTGTTGACTGACTGGCCTGTGACTGTTTTAATGCACAGAATGATCCCAGTCCCATAATTACAGAAGATTTGCATCACAGATGGAATCCCTTCTGCCCATTATGCCCCCTCCCCTATTAAATGATCCTGGACTTGTTCAGGATCCTCTGGATTGGTCCCTGAATGGGCTCATTGACTATGCTTCATGTGGAGACCTTTTCTCTGCCCTGTCTCAAACTTTGCATCACATGCTATTCTTCCCTCCATCTCTCTCTGACAACAGATCCCCCCTTTCTCCACCGACCCCAAAATCCCAACAAACACTCCCCCTGTCTCTGGCTGTCCCACTCCCTCCTTGTCCCCACTATCCCCCTTCCCATGCAGACTCACAGCCCCTGGGCTGGAGGACATAGTGCAGAGACTAACTTACCTTTTAACTGACTGCTGTAATGCACAGCAAGATCCCACTCTAAAACCATCGCCAATTACACACACTGTCCTTCTCCCTCCATGTACGTCCTTCTCTCTCTCTCCCCCCACCCTCTCTCTCACACTGTCCGTCTCTCACTCTCTCTGTCTCCCTGACTCTCACTGCCCATCTCTCTCTCCACACTTTCTCCATCTCCACTCACTCCATGCCTCTCTCTCTTTTTGTCACTCTCCCTTTCTCTTTTTCTCTATTTCAGACTCACTCAGAAACATACTCCATGTACCTTCCACTCACCCCCTCCCAACAGTTGGGGTAAATCCTGGGAGAGACCAGGCACTGAGGCAAACTCTTCGCAATGCCCCTTCCCCAGTCACTGGGACAGAGCAGATTGGTCCAGGGAGAAACAGTGAGAGAAACTATAGGAGAGAAAGAGAGATGGACAGACACTGAGAGGGAGGGAGAGAACAAGAGAAAGACAGGCAGGCAGAGAGAGGGTGAGAAAGTGAGAATAACTGAGAGAGAGAGAGCAGGAGAGAGACAGACAGAGAGAGAGTGAAACTCCAGGAAGAGAAATACAATGTCAGACTGATACAGCATAAAAATTAGGGAGAAAGACAGTAAGAGACGGTCAGACAGACAGCAAGATAGAAATCCCAGGGAGAGATATTGGACAGGGAGTGGAGTTGCAACAGCAGAGAGATAGATCTGAGAGATTTGGATGATGGTGGAAGGGGGGAGGTGGGGGTGGAGTTGCTCTGATGCAGCGAGAATGATGTACAGGCAAGAATAGCAAGATCCCACAGAACTGAGAGATAGATGCAGAGAGAGATGAGCAAGGTGTTGATTTTGTGAAAGATTGAATGATTGAGCATTCCTGAAAAAAAACCTGATGAGATGACAAAGAGGGAAAGGGAATCTACCGGGAAATGTAAACAGGGCAGAGATGTGACGGATGTTGAGAGATAGGGACTGAAGGAAAGACGTGGGAGAGAGAACTGGGAACACAGAAATAGACAGGAGAGCTGCAGTGAGAGAGGGAAGCAGTGAAATCTGTGGGATCAGACCCCTCTCTAGCATTTTGCTCCTTTGTCTCTCCCCAGTGCAGAGCTCGCCCCTTGTGGCAAAATTCCCACAGAGAGCCTGAATCCCACAATTCCTGTCTGTGTGTGTGTGTGTGCGTGTGTGTGTGTGTGTTCGCTCTCTCTGATTCCAGCTACTGTCTGATGATTCCTCATGGCAGAATAATTTGATTCTCTATCTTTGTATTGTCCTAGTTTCAGCTCCCAAATCAAATGTTGAATCATCCACGATCCTATTGAATAGCAGAGCAGGCTCGAGTGGCTGTATGGTCTCCTCTTGTTCCTATTTCGGATGGTCTTATGTTCTTAACACTACCTCCCAGCTCTTGGCCCCCACACTGGAGGTTATGACTCCACAAGGCCCTGATCTGTAGAGTGCTGCACTCTTCCGTGAGTCTCGGAGGGAACCAGCCTGATTTGGATTGGAGTTGCAGCCTCTCAGTGGGAAGTGAAATCTCCTCGAGATTCCCCTCAGTCTCTCACTGTAAGGTGGAGCAGACCAGTCACGGGGAAGCAAACAGCAGGCCAGGTCTGCCATGTCCTCCAGCTCCATTTCAGAAGGTCACATGGGAGGGGCTTGTTTCCTTCATCAGCTTCCCGTGCTCTCCCTTCTGGGTTAGGGTGGGGGCTGAATGGCCTTGCTCCTGGCTCCTATTGAGGTGCAGGCTGGCTATGATTGGGTTATACACAGCATGCCGCTGGGGTGAGGTTGGTTAGCTCAGTTGGCTGGTCATTTAGCTTACCACACTAGCTAAAGTTACTCTGAAGGACTCTCGTTCCCAACCTCTCCCCTCAGCTGGGCCATGGTGACCCTCTGATTAAACCCCCACCAGACACCACTCTCTAATGAGGAGCTGTCCCATGCTCTGGTAAGACTATGGTGACATTACGTTGGTTTGTACCTGGAGCTCTGTGTGCAGGACTAGTCACTGCATTGCCAGAGGGATTTTGGTGTGTGGGGAAGGTTTACTGGATGAATCCCCACTGGAATGAACAGCACTCTCCCCCAGTTAAGCCACCCTGACAGATTTTGTGTCATTGGAGACACAAGGACCAATTCACCTGAAACAGCAGCTGGAATTTTATATTCATGGGCACCTGATAAGATTGGCTAGTTTAAACACACACACACACACACACACACACACACACACACACACACACTCACACACACAAACAAACACACACTCTCTCTTTCAAATACACACTCTCACTCCCTCAAACACACACACATTCCTCCCATACACACGCACACAAACACACACTCAGACAGACACATACACAAACACATAATCCCTCTCTCACACACTCAGACAGGCACTCGCTCTCTGTCTCTCTCTCTCTCTCTCTCTCACACACACACAGATACACACTCACACAACCACGATTACTGTACAAACGTGGAGGAAGGTTTGATGGAGAGATTACTTCTCGTAGGACTGAACCCTGATCTCACATGATGACTGCTCGAGGGAGACAGACAGCAAATGCAAATGACTTGTTGGATCTTCCTGTGCCCTGCATCTTGCATCGACAGCGTTGGACTGTTTGGGTGCCTGCTTTTCTGAAGCGTCTCCAAGCACCAAGTGACCATACATTGACAACAGTTTTTCTCCAATCCATGTTTAAGACACATGGTGATGTGATTTTTCACTGATTGTTTAAAAAGATCTGAATCTTCTAAAATGGACGTGGCCTCCATCCCAAACCATTTCCACAAGCCACGCTGACCATCCCTAATCAATCCTTCCTTTTCCAAATGCATGTAAAGTGTCTCTCAGAATGCCCTCCAACAGCTTACCCACCACTGCCATCAGGCTCACAGCTCCATAGTTCAATGGCTGTTCCTTGCAGCCTTACTTCAATAATGGCCCATCATTAATCACCCTCCAGTCTTCAGGCACCTCACCCGTTGCCACTGATCGGTCCATCTGACAAGGCCATCTCCATCCTTCTTTAATCTAAGACTATCATCCTCAGTATTTATCACCCAACCAATCTTCATATCATTCATGAACCCAATGATTAACCATCCACCATTCAAATCTAAATCTTTTCCATCAACGACATCAGCAAGATCCCAACAGTGAGACATGAACAGACAGAGATTTCTAACTGGGCCATCACTGTCTGCTTCCTGCCACTCAGCATTCTGTGCCAGATTCCTTGGATCTTGAGTTTTTATGTTCACTATCAGTTTCCAATATGGATCCTGATAAAAGCCTTACTGACCTCCAAGCAGATGACAGGAAAGTATTGCCCTTGTTTACACACCTGGTCACCTCCTTAAAAAGTGCAATCCCATTGGTCAGACCTGACCTCCCCTTAACACAACCATTCTGACTGTTCTTCATGAACTCCAGTCTCTTTAAATGCTGATTAATTCTATCTCCCAAAATTGCTTCCAAAAGACGTCCCACCCACGATATTAGCCTGACTGGCCTGTAGCTGCCTGGTATATCCCATGCTCCTTCTTGAATAACAGTACCACATGGTCAGTCCGACGACACCACTCCTGTGGCCAGAGGGGATTTGAAAATGTTTGCAAGTGTACCTGCCCCTTCCTCCATCACCTCATTCGGTAAACTGAGATACATTTCCACCCTCTTAGGAGATTTATTGGGTTTTAAGAAGGCCAGACCACTCAGAACCATCTCTCTCTCTCTATATGCTCATTCCTTTAATTGTATCACAGAGCATCTTCACGATTTCATATCAACACTGTCCCAATGAGCATTGACAAAATGTATCTATTCACTGTCACCTCTGGGTCCATGCACAAATTCTCACTGTGTTTCTCTCATTAGCAATTCACCCTTAATGTCACTGTAAGGTACATTCAGATTTTTATTTCCTCTCTTAGCGCTCCTGTCTCCCAGGCAATTAGCCTGCTATACGATTTGGAGGAGTGTGGGATGTCATTCTGGATGTGGATTAGCATTGGGAAGCTCAGAAATAAGGAACACATGATTGTGCTGAGTGTGGGGCAGTGGAATTCATTTGGTATGAGCACATGGAAGCTGAGGAATAAACCTCAGCCCTGCAGCATGAAAATATCCCTTTGAGCTGGCAGGCCAGTCACACGAAACAAAAACTCCAACACTGGTAAAAGCTGGTGGAACCTCTTCAGGTTCAATATCCAATTAAAGATGGTCTGTTTGAACACAGTCTCTGGAATCTGGACGTGGGAGTCATTGCTGAGCAGGGTATGAAGAATGCAGAGGCAGAAATATACTGAACAATTTCAGATATTCCTCTGGAACCCCAAGACATGGGAGCAGAAACTAGGCCATTCAGACCATCTGATAGTGTGGCACTCACTCAGTACTGACTCTCTTACAATGCAGGTATCCCCCAGGCTGACCCTCTGACAGTGCAGCACTCCCTCAGTACTGAACCTCTGACAGCACAGCACTCCCTCAGTAATGACTCTCTGACAGTGCAGCACTCCCTCAGTACTGTCCCTCTGACAGTGCAGCACTCCCTCAGTACTGACCATCTGACAGTGCAGCGCTCCCTCAGTACTGACCTTCTGAAAGTGCAGCACTGCTCCCAGATTGACCTTCTGAAATTGCGGCAATCCCCCATTACTGACCCCCTGACAGTGCAGCACTCCCTCTGTAGTGACCCTCCGACAGTGCTGCGCTTCCTCAGTAATGACCCTCTGACACTGCAGCATTTCCACAGTACTGACCCTCCGACAGTGCGGTACATCTGCAGTGCTGACTCTCTGACAGTCCGGCCCTTCCTTCAGAACTGACCTTCTGAAGTGCAACACTCACTCTGTACTGACCCCTCTGACAGTGCGACACTCCCTCAATACTGACCCTCTGACAGCGCAGCACTCCCTCAGTACTGACCCTCTGACAGTCCAGCACTCCCTCATTACTGACCCTCTGACAGTGCAGTATATCCTCAGTACTGATCCTCTGACAGTCCAGCACCCCCTCAATACTGACCCTCTGACGGTGCAGCACTCCCTCCATGCTGACAATGTGGCAGTGCAGCACTCACTTGGTCCTGCGCCCCTGATAGTGCAGCGATCTCTCTGTACGGACACTCCAACAGTGCAGCACTCCCTCAGCACTGATCCTTTCACACTGCAGCACTCCCTCAGAAGTGAGCCGCTAATGCCACAGCATTCCCTCAGTACTGACCCTCTGACTCTGCAGCACTCTCTTTGTATTAACATTTCTACAGTGCAGCACTCCCTCAGTACTGACCCTCAGACAGTGCAGCACTCCCTCAGTACAGACCCTCTGACAATGCAGCTCTCCCACCGTAAAGACCCTCTGACAGTGCAGCACTCTCTCCGTACAGACCCTCTGACAGTGCAGCACTCCCTCAGTACTGACCCTCTGACAGTGCAGCACTCTCTCCGTACAGACCCGCTGACAGTGCAGCACTCCCTCAGTACTGACCCTCTGACAGTGCATCACTCCCTTGGTATTGGCCCTCTGACAGTGCGACTCTCCCTCAGTACTGTTCCTATGACACTGCAGCACTCCCTCTGTACTGACCCTCTGACAGTGTGGCATTGTACGTACACTGACCCTCCCACAGTGTGGCGCACCTTCATACTGACTTTAACACAGGCGCATCCTCTGATCATTCAGTACTTGATCCTTTCACACTGCAGCACCCCCTCAGAAGTGAGCCGCTAATGCCACAGCATTCCCTCAGTACTGACCCTCTGACTCTGCAGCGCTCTCTTTGTATTAACATTTCTACAGTGCAGAATTCCCTCAGTACTGACCCTCTGACAGTGCGGCACTCAATCCGTACTGACCCTCTGACAGTGCAGCTCTCCCTCAGTACTGACCTTCTGAAGGTGCAGCTCTCCCTCAGCACTGCTCCTTTGACACTGCAACACACCCTCAGAAATGACATTCTGACACAATAGCATTCCCTCAGCACTGACATTTCTACAGTGCAGCACTCCCTCGGTACTGACCCTCCGATAACACGGCATTCCCTCAGTACTGACCCTCCGACAGAGCAGAACACCCTCAGTATTGACCCTCTGACAGTGCAACACTCCCTCAGAACTGACCGTCTGAAACAACACTCCCTCAGAACTGACACACTGACTGTGCAGCACTCCCTCAGTACTGAACCTTTGACAGTGCAACACTCCCTCAGTACTGACCCTCTGGAACAACACTCCCTCAGTACTGACCCTTTGGCAGTGTAGCACTCCCTCAGGACTGACCCCCTGAAACAACACTCCCTCAGAACTGACACACTGACCGTGTAGCGCTCCCTCAGTAATGACCCTTTGAGTGTGCATCACTCTCTCAGTACTGACCCTCTGGCAATGCAGCAATCACTCAGTACTGACTGTCCGGCACATATTGTGGAGCTCCCTCAGTACTGACCCCCTCACAGCGCGGTGATCCCTCAGTACTAATCCCCTCAGAGTGCGGTGCTCCCTCAGTTCTAACCCTTTCACAGTGCAGCGCTCCCTCAGTAGTAACCCTCTCACAGTGCGGCACTCTAACAGCATGGCTATCCATTAGTACTGACCGTCAGAGAGTGCGCACTTCATCATTCCTGACCTTCTCACTGCACAGCAACACCTCCATCCTGACCCTCTGACAATGCTGCACTCCCCCCACACTGATCCTCTGATAGTGATGCAATCCCTCAGTACTGACTCTCTGACAGTGTGGATGTGGCCCTATACTGACCCTCCGACAGTGTGTCCCAAACTCAGGACAAAACCTCTGACAGTACAGCACTCCCTCAGTACTGACTCATTGCCAATGTAGCACTCCCTCAGTACTGACCCATTGACAGTTTAGCACTCCCTCAGCACTGACCCATTGACAGTGTAGCACTCCCTCAGTACTAACACACTGGCTCAGTCCTACACCTCTGACAGTCCACCAGTGCCACAGTACTGACCATCTGACAGTGTCGCACTCCCTCTGTACTGACCCCCTGACAGTATGGTGCTCCCTCAGTACTGACCCTCTGTCATTTTCAACACACCCTTTGATTCTTCATTATGATGAATTCAACAGAGGTAAAGAAACACTCTTAGTGGCCATCCACCGTGACCCTGTAATAAAACTTATTTTCATATTTGGCTTGCATGTGATTCCCACAGCCTCTAATAGTTGCCTGGAAGGTGGGGGTGAGGTGTACTCTCCTGCTGCAGTCCTTGGATGTCCCACAGTGATGTTAGGGAGGGGGGTCCAGGAGTTTGACCTGAACCATGTAAACAGCTCTCTTACTGGAGTGCCCTTTTAAAGTTGGGAAATTAATATAGACCAGGAGGACCCGAGAGCTGCTGTCTTGTCAGAGAGAGAGGACTGGTGGGTCACACACCTCAGGTGAGGGGCGAGGTTGAGAAGCTGGGGCCTTCATGGTCATTTCAGACATGACAGAGATTGAGCCAACAATGTTGGCATCACGAACCTGTCAGCTGTGTTAACTGACCCCCCTTTATGGCAGAGGAATTCAATCCCATTAATAGAGCAAGCTGGAGAATTCAACACTAAAATCAACTTGTACGGACGTGCTGGAGACCTGAAACATCAATACAGAGATTTCTGAAGAAGCTAAGCATATCCAGCAGAACCTCTGAAGGGAGAGGGAGAAAGAGACAGAGAGAAAGTTCACCTTTCAATCCAGTGATTTCTTCGGGAAAGTTCCTTCAGAACAGACCGTTTTGAGGAAGAGTCACTTGGAATGCGAATTGTTCCTCTCTCTTCACCGTTGCTCCCTGCTGAATTGTGCTGAATTTCCCCACCATCTGTTTACTTGAGAACTTGACCTGATCCAAGTGTCACTGAGTAATTCAGTCTGTGTTCAATGCCCTGAGGCTGCTTCTGCTGAAAGTTCACAAACAGGTTTAAGGCTGTGTAAGGTATTATATTAGTTGGGCGGGCTACATGGGAGAACAGATACAGAACACAGGCACACTGAAATGTTAGGTCTGAGCTGTTCCTTCTGAACTAACATCACAAAGTCACATTCATCAGGATCTTTGTTAAGTGCCTTTGTCAAGTGACCCTTCCTCAAAACGGTCTGTTCTGAAGGAACTTTCCCGCAGAAATCACTGGATTGAAAGGTGAACTCTCTCTCTGTCTCTTTCTCCCTCTCCCTTCAGAGTTGCTGCCGGACATGCTGAGCTTCTTCAGCAATCTCTGTATTGATGTTTCAGGTCTCTAGCGCGTCCGTACAGATTGATTTTAGTGTTGAATTCTCAAGATTGCTCTATTAAAGGGTTTGAATCCCTCTGCTACAAAGGGGGGAGGGGGGTGGTCAGTTACCTCAGCTAACAGGTTCGTGATGCCAACATTGTTGGCTCAATCTCTATCATGTCTGAAATGACCATGAAGGCCACAGCTTCTCAACCTCGCCCCTCACCTGAGGTGTGTGACCCACCAGTCCTCTCTCTCTGACAAGACAGCAGCTCTCGGGTCCTCCTGGTCTATAATAACTTCCCAACTTAAATAAGGGCACTCCAGTAAGAGAGCTGTTTACATGGTTCAGGTCAAACTCCTGGAGCTCCCTCCCTAACATCACTGTGGGATACCCAAGGACTGCATAATGAGAGTACAACCCACCCCGGCCTTCCAGGAAACTATTAGAGGGTGTGGTAATCACATGCAAGCCACATTTGAAAATAAGTTTTATTACAGGGTCACACTGGATCGTCACTAACACTGTTTCGTTACCTCTGTTCAGATCAGCGTAATGAAGAAGCAAAGGGTGCGTTGAATATGACTATGTTGGCCTTTCGTAGGTTGGTGTTTAGTAGAGTTTGTATCGACAGTATGAATGTTTGAGCACTTATTCAAGGGCATGCAGGTAGCTTCCAGAGGAAGTGATGGGGGCTGGTATAATTGCGACATTTAAAAGGCATCAGGATGTGTATGTGAATAGGAAGGGTTTAGAGGGATATCAGCCAAGTGCGAGCAAATGGAACGAAAGAAGATGAGAATATCTGGTTGGTATGGACGAGTTGGACAGGAGGGTCTGTTTCCAAGCTGTGCACCTCTGTGACTCTGGGCCTCTGAATACTCTTTTGCAGAGAGTTTCAGACAGAGCTTGGTTTGTGTGTCTCTCTCATGCTTCCTCAGAATCTGAAAAACTATATGACCCCAATTTCCATAGAAATAAAGAAGGTCAGTACCGAGGGAGTGCTGCACTGTCAGAGGGTCACGACTGAGGGAGTGCTGCACGGTCAGAGGGTCAGCACTGAGGACGTGCAGCACTGTCAGAGGGTCAGTACTGAGGGAGTGCTGCACTGTCAGAGGGTCAGTACTGAGGGAGTGCTGCACGGTCAGAGGGTCAGCACTGAGGAAGTGCAGCACTGTCAGAGGGTCAGTACTGAAGGAGTGCTGCACTGTCAGAGGGTCAGTACTGAGGGAGTGCTGCAAAGTCAGAGGGTCAGTACTGAGGGAGTGCTGAACTGTGAGAGTGTCAGCACTGAGAGATTGCCGCACTGTAAGAGGGTCAGTACTGAGGGAGTGCCGCACTGTCAGAGGATCAGCACTGAGGGAGTGCCGCACTGTCAGAGGGTCAGTCTGAGGGAGTGTCACACTATCAGAGTGACAGGAATGAGGGTGTGTCACATTATCAGAGGGTCAGTCTGAGGAAGTGCTGCACTGTCCGAGGGTCACTACTGAGGGAGTGCTGTACTCTGAGATGGTCAGAACTGAGAGGTTACTGCACTGTCAGAGGCTCAGCACTGACGGATTGCTGCACTGTCAGAGGGTCAGTACTGAGGGAGTGCTGCACTGTCAGAGGGTCAGTACTGAGGGAGAGCCACACTGTCAGAGGGTCAGCACTGAGGGAGTTCTGGACTGTCAGAGGGTTAGTACGGAGGTAGTGCTGCACTGTCAGAGGGTTAGTATTGCGGGAGTGTCACACTGTCAGAGGGTCAGAGCACAGGGAGGTCTACACTACCAAAGAGTCGGTGCTGAGGGAGTGCCACACTGTCAACGTTTGAGTCCTGAGGCTGAGCCACACTGTCAGATGGTCAGTACTGAGGGAGTGCTGCACTGTCATTGTTTGAGTACTGAGGGAGAGCAACACTGTCAGAGGGTCAGTACTGAGGAAATGCTGCACTGTCAGAGGGTTAGTTCTGAGGGAGTGCTGCACTGTTAGAGGGTCAGTACTGAGGGAGTGCCACACTCTCAGAGGGACAGTACTGAGGGAGTGCTGTACTGTCGGAGGGGTCAGTACTGAGGGAGTGCCACATTCTCAGAGGGTCCTTACTATGGGAGCACTGCACTGTCAGAGTCTCCTTACTGAGGGAGCGCTGCACTGTTAGAGGGACAGTACTGAGGGAGTGCAGCACTGCCAGAGGGTTAGTACAGAGGGAATGCTGCACTGTCAGAGCGGTCAGTACGGAGGGGGAGCTGCAATGTCAGAGGATCAGTACTGGGAGAGTGCTACACTGCCAGAGGGTCAGTACTGAGGTTTTGCTGCACAGTCAGAGTGTCACTAATGAGGGAGTGCAGCACTGTCAGATGGGTCAGTTCTGAGGGAGTGCCACACTGTCAGAGTGGGCAGTACTGAGGGGTGCTGCAATGTCAGAGGGTCAGTACTGGGGGAGTGCCACACTGCTAGAGGGTCAGGACTGAGGGAGTGCCACACTGCCAGAGGGTCAGTACTGAGGTTTTGCTGCACTGTCAGAGTGTCACTACTGAGTGAGTGCTGCACTGTCAGAGGGTCAGTACTGAGGGTGTGCTGCACTGTCAGAGGGTCAGTACTGAGGGAGTGCTGCACTGTCAGAGGATCATTACTGAGGGAGTGCCGCACTGTCAGAGGGTCAGTCTGAGGGAAAGCTGCGCTGTCAGAGGATCAGGACTGAGGGAGTGCCGCACTGTCAGAGGATCAGCATTGAGGGAGTGCAGCACTTTCAGAGGGTCAGTCTGAGGGAAAGCTGCACTGTCAGAGGGTCAGGACTGAGGGAGTGTCACATTATCAGAGGGTCAGTCTGAGGAAGTGCTGCCCTGTTAGAGGATAAGTCTGAGGGAGCGCTGCACTGTCCAAGGGTCACTACTGAGGGAGTGCTGTACTCTCAGATGGTCAGAACTGAGAGAGTGCTGCACTGTCAGAGGGTCAGCACTGAGGGAGTGCTGCACTGTCAGAGGGTCAGTACTGAGGGAGTGCTGCACTGTCACAGCGGTCAGTACTGAGGGGGTGCTGCAATGTCAGAGGGTCAGTACTGGGGGAGTGCCACACTGTCAGAGGGTCAGGACTGAGGGAGTGCCTCCCTGTCTGAGAGTCAGTACTGAGGGAGTGCGGCACCATCAGAGGGGTCAGTAATGAGGGATTGCCACACTGTCAGATGGTCATTACTGAGGGACTGCTGCACTGTCAGACTGTCAGTACTGAGGGATTGCCACAATGTTAGAGGATCAGTACCGAGGGAGTGTCACACTGTCAGAGGGTCAGCACTGAGGGAGTGCTGCAATGTCAGAGGGTCAGTACTGCAGGAGTGCTGCGGTGTCAGAGGGTCAGTACTGAGGGAGTGCTGCATTCTCAGAGTGTCAGGGCTCAGGGAGTGCCACACTGTCAGAGGGTTAGTACAGAGGGTGTGTTACACTTTCAGAGCGGTCAGTACTGAGGGGGTGCTGCAATGTCAGAGGGTCAGTACTGGGGGAGTGCCACACTGCCAGAGAGTCAGTACTGAGGGAACGCCACACTGTCAGAGAATCAATACTGAGGGAGTGCGGCACTGTCAGAGGGGTCAGTACTGTGGAAGTGCCACACTGTCAGAGGATCAGTACTGAGGGAGTGCCTCACAGTCATAAGGGTAAGAGCTGTGGGAGGTCTACACTGCCAAAGAGTGGGTGCTGAGGGAGTGCTACACTCCCAAAGTGTCAGTACTGAGGGAATGCTGCACAGTCAGAGGGCCAGTACTGAGGGAGTGCCACATTGTCACAGGGAGAGTATTGAGGGAGTGCTGCAATGTAAGAGGGTCAGTACAGAGCGAGTGGTGTACTGTCAGCGGGTCAGTACTGAGGGAGTGCTGCACTGTCAGATTGTCAGAACTGAGGGAGTGCTGCACTATCAGAGGGTCAGTACTGAGGGAGTGCTGCACTGTCAGAGTGCCAATACTGAGAGAGTGTTGCACTATCAGAGTGTGAGTACTGAGGGTGTGTCACATTATCAGAGGGTCAGTCTGAGGAAGTGCTGCCCTGTTAGAGGATAAGTCTGTGGGCGCGCTGCACTTTCTGAGGGTCACTACTGAGGGAGTGCTGTACTCTCAGAGGGTCAGAACTGAGGGAGTGCTGTGCTCTCAGAGTGTCAGTACTGAGGGTGTGTCACATTATCAGGGGGTCAGACTGAGGAAGTGCTACACTGTTAGAGGATTAGTCTGAGGGAGCGCTGGACTGTCCGAGGGTCACTACTGAGGGAGTGCTGCACTATCAGAGGGTCAGTACTGAGGGAGTGCTGCACTGTCAGAGGATCAGTACTGAGGGAGTGCTGCACTGTGAGAGTGTCAGCACTGAGGGAGTGCTGCACTGTCAGAGTGTCAGGACTGAGGGAGTGCTGCACTGTCAGAGGGTCAGTACTGCGGGAGTCCTGCACTGTCAGAGGTTTAGTACGGAGGTAGTGCTGCACTGTCAGAGGGTTAGTATTACTGGAGTGTCATGCTGTCAGAGGGTCAGAGCTGAGGGAGGTATACACTGCCAAAGAGTCGGTGCTGAGGGAATGCCACACTGTCAAATTTGAGTACTGATGGAGAGCCACACTGTCAGATGGTCAGTACTGAGGGAGTGCTGCACTGTCAGATGGTCAGTACTGATGGAGAGCCACACTGTCAGAGGGTCAGTACTGAGGGAGAGCCACACTGTCTGTCGGTCAGTACTGAGGGAGTGCTGCACTGTCAGTGTTTGAGTAATGAGGGTGAGCCACACCGGCAGAGGGTCAGTACTAATGGAGTCCCGCACTGTCAGTGTGTCAGCACTGAGGGAGAGCCACACTGTCGAAGGGTCAGGACTGAGGGAGTGCTGTACTGTCAGTGTGTCAGTACTGAAGGAGAGCCACTCTGTCAGAGGGTCAGTAATGAGGCAGTGCTGCACAGTCAGAAGATCATATTGAGGGTGTGCAAGACAGTCAGACAGTCAGTACTGAGGCAGTGCTCGACTGTCAAAGGGTCAATACTGAGGGAGTGAGACACTGTCAGAGGGTCAGTACTGAGGGAGTGCCGCACTGTCAGAGGGTCAGTACTGAGGGAGTGCTGCACTGTCAGAGGGTCAGTACTGAAGGAGTGCTGCACTGTCAGAGGGTCAGCACTGAGGCAGTGCTGCACTGTCAGAATGTCAGTCATGAGGGAGTTCTGCACTATCAGATGGTTAGTACTGCGGGAGTCCTACACTGTCAGAGGGTAAGTACGGAGGTAGTGCTGCACTGTCAGAGGGTTAGTATTGCGGGAGTGTCACGCTGTCAGAGGGTCAGAGCTGAGGGAGGTCTACACTGCCAAAGAGTCGGTGCTGAGGGAATGCCACACTGTCAACGTTTGAGTACTGATGGAGAGCCACACTGTCAGAGGGTCAGTACAGAGGGAGAGCCACACTGTCTGTCGGTCAGTACTGAGGGAGTGCTGCACAGTCAGAGGGTCAGTACTAAGGAAGAGCTTCACTGTCAGAGGGTCGGTACTAAGGGAGTGCTGCAATGTCACAGGGTCAGACTGAGGGAGTGCTGTACTGTTGGAGGGGTCAGTACTGAGGGAGTGCCACATTCTCAGAGGGTCCTTACTGTGGGAGCACTGCACAGTCAGAGTCTCCTTACTGAGGGAGCGCTGCACTGTTAGAAGGTCAGTACTGAGGGAGTGCCACACTCTCAGAGGGACAGTACTGAGGGAGTGCAGCACTGGCAGAGCGGTCAGTACAGAAGGGGTGCTATAATGTCAGAGTGTCACTACTGAGTGAGTGCAGCACTGTCAGAGGGGTCAGTGCAGAGGAAGTGCCACACTGTCAGAGCGGTCAGTACTGAGGGAGTGCCTCACAGTCATAAGGGTCAGAGCTGAGGGAGGTCTACACTGCCAAAGAGTCGGGCTGAGGGAGTGCTGCACTCTCAGAGATTCATTACTGAGGGAGTGCCAAACTGTCAGAGGGGTCAGTACTGAGGGAGTGCTGCACTGTCAGAGGCGTCAGTACTGAGGTTGTGCTGCAATCTCAGAGGGTCAGTACTGAGGAAGCGTCACACTGTCAGAGGGTTAGTACTGAGGGAGTGCCACACTGTCGGAGGATCATTACCGAGGTAGTGCCACACTGTCAGAGTGTCAGAGCTGTGGGATGTCTACACTTCCAAAGAGTCGGTGCTGAGGGAGTGCTACACTCCCAAAGTGTCAGTAAAGAGGGAGTGGTGCACAGTCAGAGGGTCAGTACTGAGGGAGTGCCACATTGTCACAGGGACAGTATTGAGGGACTGCTGCAATGTAAGACGGTCAGTACTGAACGAGTGGTGCACTGTCAGAGTGTCAGTACTGAAGGAGTGTTGCACTGTCAGAGTGTCAGTACTGATGAAGTGCTGCACTGTCAGAGTGCCAACGCTGAGAGAGTGTTGCACTATCAGAGTGTGAGTACTGAGGGAGTGCCACACTGTCAGAGGGTCAGTACTGAGTTAGTGCCACACTGTCAGAGGATCAGTGCTGAGGGAGTTCTTCACTGCCAAAGAGTCAGTGCTGAGGGAGCTCTACACTGCCAAAGGTTTAGTACTGAGGCAGTGCTGCACTGTCAGGTGGTCAGGATTGAGGGAGTGCTGCAATGTCAGAGGGACAATCGCAACGAACTGCAGCAGTGTCAGAGGGTCAGTACTGAGGGAGTGCAGCACTGTCAGAGTATCAGCACTGAGTAAGTGCCACACTGTCAGAGGTGTCAATACTGAGGGATTGCTGCACTGCCAGAGGGTCAGTACTGAGGGAGTGCTGCACTGTTCGTGGGTCAGTACTGAGGGAGTGCTGCACTGTCAGAGGGTCAGTACTGAGGGATTGCAGCACTGCCAGAGGGTCAGTACTGAGGGAATGCTGCACTCTCAGAGTTTCATGACTGAAGGAGTGCCACACTGTCAGAGGTGTCAGTACTGAGGGAGTGCTGCGCTGTCAGTGTGTCAGTACTGAGGGAGTGCTGCAGTCTCAGAGTTTCATTACTGAAGGAGTGACACACTGTCAGAGGGGTCAGTACTGAGGGATTGCTGCAATGTCTTTGGGTCAGTACTGACGGAGTGCCAAACTGTCAGAGGGGTCAGTATTGAGGGAGTGCTGCAATGTCAGAGAGTCAGTACTGAGGGAGTGCGGCACTGTCAGAGGGTCAGTGCTGAGGTAGTGCCACACTGTCAGAAGATCAATACTGAGGGAGTGCCACACTATCAGAGGGGTCAATACTGAGGGAGTGCTGCACTGTCAGAGGGGTCAGTACTGAGGGTGTGCTGCAATGTCAGAGGGTCACGACTGAGGAAGTCTCACACTGTCAGACGGTCAGTACTGAGGGAGTGCCACACTGTCGGAGGGTCAGTACTGAGGGAGTGCCACACTGTCAGAGGGTCAGTCTGAGGGAATGCTGCACTGTCAGTGGGTCAGTACTGAGAGAGTGCCGCACAGTCAGAGGATTAGCACTGAGGGAGTGCCGCACTGTCAGAGGGCCGGTCTGAGGGAAAGCCGCACTGTCAGAGGGTCAGGACTGAGGGAGTGTCACACTATCAGAGTGACAGTACTGAGGGTGTGTCACATTATCAGAGGGTCAGTCTGAGGAAGTGCTCCCCTGTTAGAGGATAAGTCTGAGGGAGCACTGCACTGTCCGAGGATCACTACTGAGAGAGTGCTGCACTATCAGAGGGTCAGAACTGAGGGAGTGCTGCACTGTCAGAGGGTCAGTACTGAGGGAGTGCTGTGCTCTCAGAGTGTCAGTACTGAGGGTGTGTCACATTATCAGAGGGTCACTCTGAGGAAGTGCTACACTGTTAGAGGGTAAGTCTGAGGGAGCGCTGCACTGTCCGAGGGTCACTACTGAGGGAGTGCTGCACTGTCAGAGGGTCAGTACTGAGGGAGTGCTGCACTGTCAGAGGGTCAGTACTGAGGGAGTGCTGCAGTGTGAGAGTGTCAGCACTCTGGGAGTGCTGCACTGTCAGAGGGTCAGTACTGAAGGAGTGCCACACTCTCAGCGGGACAGTACTGAGGGAGTGCATCACTGCCAGAGGGTTAGTACAGAGGGAGTGCTGCACTGTCAGAGCGGTCAGTACGGAGGGGGTGCTGCAATGTCATAGGGTCAGTCCTGGGGGAGTGCCACACTGACAGAGTGTCACTACTGAGGGAATGCGGCACTGTCAGAGGGGTCAGAACTGAGGAAGTGCCACACTGTCAGAGGGTTACTACAGAGGGAGTGCTACACTGTCAGAGCAATCAGGACTGAGGGGGTGCTGCAATGTCAGAGGGTCAGTACTGAGGGAATGTCGCACTATCAGAGGGGTCAGTACTGAGGGAGTGTCGCACTGTCAGAGGGGTCAGTACTGAGGGAGTGCGGCACCGTCAGAGGGGTCAGTAATGAGGGATTGCCACACTGTCGGAGGGTCATTACTGAGGGAGTGCTGCACTGTCAGACTCTCAGTACTGATGGATTGCCACATTGTTAGAGGATCAGTACTGAGTGAGTGTCACACTGTCAGAGGGTCAGCACTGAGGGAGTGCTGCACTGTCAGAGGGTCAGTACTGAGGGAGTGCTGCAGTGTGAGAGTGTCAGCACTGAGGGAGTGCTGCACTGTCAGAGGGTCAGTACTGAAGGAGTGCCACACTCTCAGCGGGACAGTACTGAGGGAGTGCATCACTGCCAGAGGGTTAGTACAGAGGGAGTGCTGCACTGTCAGAGCGGTCAGTACGGAGGGGGTGCTGCAATGTCATAGGGTCAGTGCTGGGGGAGTGCCACACTGACAGAGTGTCACTACTGAGGGAATGCGGCACTGTCAGAGGGGTCAGAACTGAGGAAGTGCCACACTGTCAGAGGGTTACTACAGAGGGAGTGCTACACTGTCAGAGCAATCAGGACTGAGGGGGTGCTGCAATGTCAGAGGCTCAGTACTGAGGGAGTGTCGCACTGTCAGAGGGGTCAGTACTGAGGGAGTGCGGCACCGTCAGAGGGGTCAGTAATGAGGGATTGCCACACTGTCGGAGGGTCATTACTGAGGGAGTGCTGCACTGTCAGACTCTCAGTACTGATGGATTGCCACATTGTTAGAGGATCAGTACTGAGTGAGTGTCACACTGTCAGAGGGTCAGCACTGAGGGAGTGCTGCAATGTCAGAGGGTCAGTACTGCGGGGGAGCTGCAATGTCAGAGGGTCAGTACTGGGGGAGTGCACATTGCCAGAAGTTCAGGACTGAGGGAGTGCCACACTTTCAGAGAGTCAATACTGAGGGAGTGCGGAAATGCCAGAGGGGTCAGTACTGAGTGAGGTCTGCACTGCCAAAGATTCGGTGCTGAGGGAGTGCTACACTCCCAAAGTGTCAGTCCTGAGGGAGTGCTGCACAGTCAGAGGGTCAGTACTGAGGAAGTGCCACTTTGTCACAGGGACAGTATTGAGGGAGTGCTGCAATGTAAGTGGGTCAGTACTGAGCGAGTGCTGCACTGTCAGAGTGTCAGTACTGAGGGAGTGCTGCACGATCAGAGTGTGAGTACTGAGGGAATGCCACACTGTCAGAGGGTCAGCACTGAGTTAGTGCCACACTGTCAGAGGATCAGTGCAGAGGGAGTTCTTCACTACCAAAGTGTCAGTGCTGAGGGAGCTCCACACTGCCAAAGGTTCAATACTGAGGCAGTGCTGCACTGTCAGAGGGACAATAGCAACGAAGTGCAGCACTGTCAGAAGGTCAGTACTGAGGGAGTGCAGCACTGTCAGTGGATCTGTACTGAGCAGTGTCAATCTATCGGAGGGTCAGCACTGAGGAGGTGCTACACTGTCAGTGGCTCAGTACTGAGGGAGTGCTGCACTGTCAGTGGGTCAGTACTGAGGGAGTGCTGCACTGTCAGTGGGTCAGTACTGAGGGAGTGCAGCACTGCCAGAGTGTCAGTACTGAGGGAGTGCTGCACTTTCAGAGTTTCATTACTGAAGGAGTGCCACACTGTCGGTGGGTCAGTACTGAAGGAGTGCTGCAATGTCAGAGGGTTAGTACTGAAGGAGTGCTGTACTGTCAGAGGATCAGTAAAAAAGGCTGTGCTGCACTGTCAGGAGGTCAGTACTGAGGGAGTACTGCACTGTCAGAGGGGTCAGTACAGAGGGAGTGCTGCACTGTCAGAGGGTCAGTACTGAGGGAGTGCTGCAATGTCAGAGGGACAATAGCGACGAACTGCAGCACTGTCAGAGGGTCAGTACTGAGGGAGTGCAGCACTGTCAGAGGGTTAGTACTGCGGGAGTGCTGCACTATCAGAGGGTCAGTACCGAGGGAGTGCTGCATCTCAGAGTTTAATTACTGAAGGAGTGCCACACTGTCAGAGGGGTCAGTACTGAGGATTTGCTGCAATGTCTTAGGGTCAGTACTGACGGAGTGCCAAACTGTCAGAGGGGTCAGTATTGAGCGAGTGCAGCAATGTCAGAGAGTCAGTATAGAGGGCGAGCTGCACTGTCAGAGTGTCAGTACTGAGGGAGGGCTGCACTGTCAGAGTGTCAGTACTGAGGGAGGGCTGCACTGTCAGTGAGTTAGTACTGAGGGAGTGCGTCACTGTCAGAGGGTCAGTACTGATGGAGTGCCACACTGTCAGAGGGGTCAATACTGAGGGAGTGCTGCACTGTCAGAGGGGTCAGTACTGAGGGTGTGCTGCAATGTCAGAGGGTCACGACTGAGGAAGTGTCACACTGTCAGACGGTCAGTACTGAGGGAGTGTCACACTGTCGGAGGGTCAGTACTGAGGGAGTGCCACACTGTCGGAGGGTCAGTACTGAGGGAGTGCCACACTGTCAGAGGGGTCAATACTGAGGGAGTGCTACACTGTCAGAGCGGTCAGTACTGAGGGAGTGCCACACTGTCAGAGGGGTCAATACTGAGGGTGTGCTGCACTGTCAGAGGGGTCAGTACTGAGGGTGTGCTGCAATGTCAGAGGGTCAGTACTGAGGGAGTGCCACACTGTCAGAGGGGTCAATACTGAGGGAGTGCTGCACTGTCAGAGGGGTCAGTACTGAGGGTGTGCTGCAATGTCAGAGGGTCACGACTGAGGAAGTGTCACACTGTCAGACGGTCAGTACTGAGGGAGTGCCACACTGTCGGAGGGTCAGTACTGAGGGAGTGCCACACTGTCGGAGGGTCAGTACTGAGGGAGTGCCACACTGTCAGAGGGGTCAATACTGAGGGAGTGCTACACTGTCAGAGCGTTCAGTACTGAGGGAGTGCCACACTGTTAGAGGATCAGTACCGAGGGAGTGTCACACTATCAGAGGGTCAGCACTGAGGGAGTGCTGCAATGTCAGTGGGTCAGTACTGCGGGAGTGCTGCGCTGTCAGAGGGTCAGTCCTGAGGGAGTGCTGCACTGTCAGAGTGTCAGTACTGATGGAGTGCCACACTGTCAGAGGGTTAGTACAGAGGGAGTGCCACACTGTCAGAGCGGTCAGTATTGAGGGGGTGGTGCAATGTCAGAGGGTCAGCACTGAGGGAGTGCTGCAATGTCAGAGGCGTCAGTACTGAGGTTGTGCTGCAATCTCAGAGGGTCAGTACTGAGGAAGCGTCACACTGTCAGAGGGTTAGTACTGAGGGAGTGCCACACTGTCGGAGGATCATTACCGAGGTAGTGCCACACTGTCAGAGTGTCAGAGCTGTGGGATGTCTACACTTCCAAAGAGTCGGTGCTGAGGGAGTGCTACACTCCCAAAGTGTCAGTAAAGAGGGAGTGGTGCACAGTCAGAGGGTCAGTACTGAGGGAGTGCCACATTGTCACAGGGACAGTATTGAGGGACTGCTGCAATGTAAGACGGTCAGTACTGAACGAGTGGTGCACTGTCAGAGTGTCAGTACTGAAGGAGTGTTGCACTGTCAGAGTGTCAGTACTGATGAAGTGCTGCACTGTCAGAGTGCCAACGCTGAGAGAGTGTTGCACTATCAGAGTGTGAGTACTGAGGGAGTGCCACACTGTCAGAGGGTCAGTACTGAGTTAGTGCCACACTGTCAGAGGATCAGTGCTGAGGGAGTTCTTCACTGCCAAAGAGTCAGTGCTGAGGGAGCTCTACACTGCCAAAGGTTTAGTACTGAGGCAGTGCTGCACTGTCAGGTGGTCAGGATTGAGGGAGTGCTGCAATGTCAGAGGGACAATCGCAACGAACTGCAGCAGTGTCAGAGGGTCAGTACTGAGGGAGTGCAGCACTGTCAGAGTATCAGCACTGAGTAAGTGCCACACTGTCAGAGGTGTCAATACTGAGGGATTGCTGCACTGCCAGAGGGTCAGTACTGAGGGAGTGCTGCACTGTTCGTGGGTCAGTACTGAGGGAGTGCTGCACTGTCAGAGGGTCAGTACTGAGGGATTGCAGCACTGCCAGAGGGTCAGTACTGAGGGAATGCTGCACTCTCAGAGTTTCATGACTGAAGGAGTGCCACACTGTCAGAGGTGTCAGTACTGAGGGAGTGCTGCGCTGTCAGTGTGTCAGTACTGAGGGAGTGCTGCAGTCTCAGAGTTTCATTACTGAAGGAGTGACACACTGTCAGAGGGGTCAGTACTGAGGGATTGCTGCAATGTCTTTGGGTCAGTACTGACGGAGTGCCAAACTGTCAGAGGGGTCAGTATTGAGGGAGTGCTGCAATGTCAGAGAGTCAGTACTGAGGGAGTGCGGCACTGTCAGAGGGTCAGTGCTGAGGTAGTGCCACACTGTCAGAAGATCAATACTGAGGGAGTGCCACACTATCAGAGGGGTCAATACTGAGGGAGTGCTGCACTGTCAGAGGGGTCAGTACTGAGGGTGTGCTGCAATGTCAGAGGGTCACGACTGAGGAAGTCTCACACTGTCAGACGGTCAGTACTGAGGGAGTGCCACACTGTCGGAGGGTCAGTACTGAGGGAGTGCCACACTGTCAGAGGGTCAGTCTGAGGGAATGCTGCACTGTCAGTGGGTCAGTACTGAGAGAGTGCCGCACAGTCAGAGGATTAGCACTGAGGGAGTGCCGCACTGTCAGAGGGCCGGTCTGAGGGAAAGCCGCACTGTCAGAGGGTCAGGACTGAGGGAGTGTCACACTATCAGAGTGACAGTACTGAGGGTGTGTCACATTATCAGAGGGTCAGTCTGAGGAAGTGCTCCCCTGTTAGAGGATAAGTCTGAGGGAGCACTGCACTGTCCGAGGATCACTACTGAGAGAGTGCTGCACTATCAGAGGGTCAGAACTGAGGGAGTGCTGCACTGTCAGAGGGTCAGTACTGAGGGAGTGCTGTGCTCTCAGAGTGTCAGTACTGAGGGTGTGTCACATTATCAGAGGGTCACTCTGAGGAAGTGCTACACTGTTAGAGGGTAAGTCTGAGGGAGCGCTGCACTGTCCGAGGGTCACTACTGAGGGAGTGCTGCACTGTCAGAGGGTCAGTACTGAGGGAGTGCTGCACTGTCAGAGGGTCAGTACTGAGGGAGTGCTGCAGTGTGAGAGTGTCAGCACTCTGGGAGTGCTGCACTGTCAGAGGGTCAGTACTGAAGGAGTGCCACACTCTCAGCGGGACAGTACTGAGGGAGTGCATCACTGCCAGAGGGTTAGTACAGAGGGAGTGCTGCACTGTCAGAGCGGTCAGTACGGAGGGGGTGCTGCAATGTCATAGGGTCAGTCCTGGGGGAGTGCCACACTGACAGAGTGTCACTACTGAGGGAATGCGGCACTGTCAGAGGGGTCAGAACTGAGGAAGTGCCACACTGTCAGAGGGTTACTACAGAGGGAGTGCTACACTGTCAGAGCAATCAGGACTGAGGGGGTGCTGCAATGTCAGAGGGTCAGTACTGAGGGAATGTCGCACTATCAGAGGGGTCAGTACTGAGGGAGTGTCGCACTGTCAGAGGGGTCAGTACTGAGGGAGTGCGGCACCGTCAGAGGGGTCAGTAATGAGGGATTGCCACACTGTCGGAGGGTCATTACTGAGGGAGTGCTGCACTGTCAGACTCTCAGTACTGATGGATTGCCACATTGTTAGAGGATCAGTACTGAGTGAGTGTCACACTGTCAGAGGGTCAGCACTGAGGGAGTGCTGCACTGTCAGAGGGTCAGTACTGAGGGAGTGCTGCAGTGTGAGAGTGTCAGCACTGAGGGAGTGCTGCACTGTCAGAGGGTCAGTACTGAAGGAGTGCCACACTCTCAGCGGGACAGTACTGAGGGAGTGCATCACTGCCAGAGGGTTAGTACAGAGGGAGTGCTGCACTGTCAGAGCGGTCAGTACGGAGGGGGTGCTGCAATGTCATAGGGTCAGTGCTGGGGGAGTGCCACACTGACAGAGTGTCACTACTGAGGGAATGCGGCACTGTCAGAGGGGTCAGAACTGAGGAAGTGCCACACTGTCAGAGGGTTACTACAGAGGGAGTGCTACACTGTCAGAGCAATCAGGACTGAGGGGGTGCTGCAATGTCAGAGGCTCAGTACTGAGGGAGTGTCGCACTGTCAGAGGGGTCAGTACTGAGGGAGTGCGGCACCGTCAGAGGGGTCAGTAATGAGGGATTGCCACACTGTCGGAGGGTCATTACTGAGGGAGTGCTGCACTGTCAGACTCTCAGTACTGATGGATTGCCACATTGTTAGAGGATCAGTACTGAGTGAGTGTCACACTGTCAGAGGGTCAGCACTGAGGGAGTGCTGCAATGTCAGAGGGTCAGTACTGCGGGGGAGCTGCAATGTCAGAGGGTCAGTACTGGGGGAGTGCACATTGCCAGAAGTTCAGGACTGAGGGAGTGCCACACTTTCAGAGAGTCAATACTGAGGGAGTGCGGAAATGTCAGAGGGGTCAGTACTGAGTGAGGTCTGCACTGCCAAAGATTCGGTGCTGAGGGAGTGCTACACTCCCAAAGTGTCAGTCCTGAGGGAGTGCTGCACAGTCAGAGGGTCAGTACTGAGGAAGTGCCACTTTGTCACAGGGACAGTATTGAGGGAGTGCTGCAATGTAAGTGGGTCAGTACTGAGCGAGTGCTGCACTGTCAGAGTGTCAGTACTGAGGGAGTGCTGCACGATCAGAGTGTGAGTACTGAGGGAATGCCACACTGTCAGAGGGTCAGCACTGAGTTAGTGCCACACTGTCAGAGGATCAGTGCAGAGGGAGTTCTTCACTACCAAAGTGTCAGTGCTGAGGGAGCTCCACACTGCCAAAGGTTCAATACTGAGGCAGTGCTGCACTGTCAGAGGGACAATAGCAACGAAGTGCAGCACTGTCAGAAGGTCAGTACTGAGGGAGTGCAGCACTGTCAGTGGATCTGTACTGAGCAGTGTCAATCTATCGGAGGGTCAGCACTGAGGAGGTGCTACACTGTCAGTGGCTCAGTACTGAGGGAGTGCTGCACTGTCAGTGGGTCAGTACTGAGGGAGTGCTGCACTGTCAGTGGGTCAGTACTGAGGGAGTGCAGCACTGCCAGAGTGTCAGTACTGAGGGAGTGCTGCACTTTCAGAGTTTCATTACTGAAGGAGTGCCACACTGTCGGTGGGTCAGTACTGAAGGAGTGCTGCAATGTCAGAGGGTTAGTACTGAAGGAGTGCTGTACTGTCAGAGGATCAGTAAAAAAGGCTGTGCTGCACTGTCAGGAGGTCAGTACTGAGGGAGTACTGCACTGTCAGAGGGGTCAGTACAGAGGGAGTGCTGCACTGTCAGAGGGTCAGTACTGAGGGAGTGCTGCAATGTCAGAGGGACAATAGCGACGAACTGCAGCACTGTCAGAGGGTCAGTACTGAGGGAGTGCAGCACTGTCAGAGGGTTAGTACTGCGGGAGTGCTGCACTATCAGAGGGTCAGTACCGAGGGAGTGCTGCATCTCAGAGTTTAATTACTGAAGGAGTGCCACACTGTCAGAGGGGTCAGTACTGAGGATTTGCTGCAATGTCTTAGGGTCAGTACTGACGGAGTGCCAAACTGTCAGAGGGGTCAGTATTGAGCGAGTGCAGCAATGTCAGAGAGTCAGTATAGAGGGCGAGCTGCACTGTCAGAGTGTCAGTACTGAGGGAGGGCTGCACTGTCAGAGTGTCAGTACTGAGGGAGGGCTGCACTGTCAGTGAGTTAGTACTGAGGGAGTGCGTCACTGTCAGAGGGTCAGTACTGATGGAGTGCCACACTGTCAGAGGGGTCAATACTGAGGGAGTGCTGCACTGTCAGAGGGGTCAGTACTGAGGGTGTGCTGCAATGTCAGAGGGTCACGACTGAGGAAGTGTCACACTGTCAGACGGTCAGTACTGAGGGAGTGTCACACTGTCGGAGGGTCAGTACTGAGGGAGTGCCACACTGTCGGAGGGTCAGTACTGAGGGAGTGCCACACTGTCAGAGGGGTCAATACTGAGGGAGTGCTACACTGTCAGAGCGGTCAGTACTGAGGGAGTGCCACACTGTCAGAGGGGTCAATACTGAGGGTGTGCTGCACTGTCAGAGGGGTCAGTACTGAGGGTGTGCTGCAATGTCAGAGGGTCAGTACTGAGGGAGTGCCACACTGTCAGAGGGGTCAATACTGAGGGAGTGCTGCACTGTCAGAGGGGTCAGTACTGAGGGTGTGCTGCAATGTCAGAGGGTCACGACTGAGGAAGTGTCACACTGTCAGACGGTCAGTACTGAGGGAGTGCCACACTGTCGGAGGGTCAGTACTGAGGGAGTGCCACACTGTCGGAGGGTCAGTACTGAGGGAGTGCCACACTGTCAGAGGGGTCAATACTGAGGGAGTGCTACACTGTCAGAGCGTTCAGTACTGAGGGAGTGCCACACTGTTAGAGGATCAGTACCGAGGGAGTGTCACACTATCAGAGGGTCAGCACTGAGGGAGTGCTGCAATGTCAGTGGGTCAGTACTGCGGGAGTGCTGCGCTGTCAGAGGGTCAGTCCTGAGGGAGTGCTGCACTGTCAGAGTGTCAGTACTGATGGAGTGCCACACTGTCAGAGGGTTAGTACAGAGGGAGTGCCACACTGTCAGAGCGGTCAGTATTGAGGGGGTGGTGCAATGTCAGAGGGTCAGCACTGAGGGAGTGCTGCAATGTCAGAGGGTCAGTACTGAGGGAGTGCTGCATTGTCAGAGTGTCAGTACTGAGGGAATGACACGCTGTCAGAGGGTCAGTTCTGAGGGAGTGCTGCAATGTCAGAGGGTCAGTACTGAGGGTGTCCTGCAATGTCAGAGGGTCAGTACTGAGGGAGTGCCACACTGTCAGAGGGTCAGTACCGAGGGAGTTCTGCACTGTTGTACAGTCAATACTGAGGGGCTTCTGCATTGCCAGAGCGTCAGTATTGAGGGAGTGTTGTAATGTCAGAGTGTCAGGACTGAAGGACAGCCACAGTCAGGGGATCAGTACTGAGGCAGTGCCACACTGTCAGAGGGTCAGTACTGAGGGAGTGCTACACTGTCAGCGGGTCAGTACTGATGGAGTGCCACACTGTCATAGGGGTCAGTACTGAGGGAGTGCCACACTGTCAGAGGGGTCATTACTGAGGGAGTGCCACACTGTCAGAGGGGTCAGTACTGAGGGTGTGCCACACTGTCAGTGGGGTCAGTACTGAGGGTGTGCCACATTGTCAGAGGGGTCAGTACGAGGGAGTGCCACACTGTCAGATGGGCTGAATAGCCAAGTTTCTGCTCCCATGTCTTGTGATCTAAGAGTAATATCTGAAATTGTTCAGTACATTTCTGCTTCTGTGTCCTTCATATCCTGCTCAGCAATGATTCTCACGTCCAGGTTCCAGAGACTGTGTACAAACAGTCTGTCTTCATTTGGTTATTGATCCTGAAGAGGTACCACCCACTTTTACCAGGGATCAAGTTTTTGTTTTATTCCTCAGCTTCCGTGTGCTCATCCCAAATGAATCCCACTGCCCCACACTCAGCACAGTCGTGTGTTCCTTATTTCTGAGCTTCCCAATGATAATCCCCATCCAGAATGACATCACTTAATCCTCCAAATCGTAGCGCAGGCTCATTGCCTGGGAGACAGGAGTGCTAAGAGAGGAAATAAAAATCTGAAAATACCTTACAGTGACATTAAGGGTGAATTGATAATGAGAGAAACACAGTGAGAATTTGGGCATGGACCCAAAGGCTATAGTGAATGGGTGCAAGATGTCAGTGCTCCCTGGGACAGGGTTGATATGAAATCGTGGAGATGCTCTGTGATACAATTAAATGAATTAGCATATATATAAATATATAGAGAGAGATGGTTCTGAGTGGTCTGGCCTTCTTACAACCCAATAAATCTCCAAAGACGGTGGAAATGTATCTCAGTTTACCAAATGAGGTGATGGAGGAAGGAGCAGGTACACTTGCAAACATTTTCAAATCCCCTCTGGCCACAGGAGAGGTGTCATCGGACTGACCATGTGGTACTGTTATTCAAGAAGGAACATGGGATATACCAGGCAGCTACAGGCCAGTCAGGCTAATATCGTGGGTGGGGCGTCTGTTGGAAGCAATTTTGGGAAATAGAATTAATCAGCATTTAAAGAGACTGGAGTTCATGAAGACCAGTCCGAATGGTTGTGTTAAGGGGAGGGGTCAGGTCTGACCAATGGGATTGCACTTTTTAAGGAGGTGACCAGGTGTGTAAATAAGGGCAATACTTTCCTGTCGCCTGCTTGGAGGTCAGTAAGGCTTTTATCAGGATCCATATTGGAAACTGATAGTGAACATAAAAATTCAAGATCCAAGGAATTTGGCGCACAATGCTGAGTGGCAGGAAGCAGACAGTGATGGCCCAATTCGCAATCTCTGTCTGTTCATGTCTCACTGTTGGGGTCTTGCTGATGTGGTTGATAGAAAAGATTTAGATTTGAATGGTGGATGGTTAATCATTGGGTTCATGAATGAAACGAAGATCGGTTGGGTGACAAATACTGAGGAGGATAGCCTTAGATTGCAGAAAGATGGAGATGGCCTTGTCAGATGGACCAATCAGTGACAACGGGTGAGGTGCCTGAAGACTGGAGGGTGATAAATGATGGGCCATTATTGAAGTAAGGCTACAAGGAACAGCCATTGAACTATGGAGCTGTGAGCCTGATGGCAGTGGTGGGTAAGCTGTTGGAGGGCATTCTGAGAGACAATTTACATGCATTTGGAAAAGAAAGGAATGATTAGGGATGGTCAGCTTGGCTTTGTTTGTGGAAATGATGTGTCCAAGTTGATAGAGCTTTTGAAGGGATGACCAAGGAGACAGATGAGAAGGTTTCACATGGGAGGTTGCTTAGTAAAAGGTTAGATGAGATGACATCCAAGGAGAGAGGACAGCACAGTGCCTCAGTGGTTTGATTCGAATCCCGGTGACTGTCTGTGTGGAGTTTACACATTCTCTCTGTATCTGTGCGGGTTCCCTCCAGGTGATCCAGTTTCCTCCCACTGCCCAAAGATGCCATGGGAAATGCAGCATTACAGGGATAGAGTAGAGGATGTGAGTCTGGGTGGGATGCTGTTCAGACAGTCAGTGTGAAGCCAATGGACCGAATGGCTTGCTTCTTCATTTTGGGATTTTAAAAATTAATCCAGAGAGACAAGTAATGTTCTGGGGACCTGGGCTCCAATCTTGGACATGTGTGGATGGAGGTCCTTCCAGTCTGAAGGGGTTTGAACGCAATCTGAGGGCGGAGCTGGGCTACATCCTGAAATGTTGAGGATGTGAATATTTTGTGGAGCTACTGTCTAAGGGGCTTTGGGGGTTAAACACAACAAATTGACGCTTTCTTCGGTATTGAGGGAGAACTTTCTGAGGTATTGAGGGGGAAATATCTGAGGAATTGAGGGAGCATTATTAGAGCTACTGAGCGAGAACTATGTGAGCTATTGAGGGAGCAATTTCTGAGGTATTTAGGGAGTACTATCTGAGGGACTGAGGGAGAACTATTTGAGGTATTGAGGGAGCACTTTCTGAGGTATTGAGGGTGAACTATCTGAAATATTGAGGGAGCACTTTCTGAGATATTGAGGGAGCATATCTGAGGTACTGAGGGATATCTATCTGAAGTACTGAGGGAGCACTTTCTGAGGGATTGAGGGAGAACTATCTGAGGTCTTGAGAAAGCACTTTCTGAGGTACTGAGGAAGCACTATCTGATGTATTGAGGGAGCACTTTCTGAGGTATTGACGGAGAACTATCTGAGGTATTGAGGGAGGACTATCTGAGGTACTGAGGGAGCACTTTCTGAGGTATTGAGGGAGAACTATCTGAGCTATTGAGGGAGCACTTTCTGAGGTATTGAGAGAGCACTATCTGAGGTACTGAGGGAGCAATTTCTCAGGTATTGAGGGAGCACTATCTTAGATATTGAGGGAGAACTATCTGAGGTATTGAGGGAGAACTATCTGAGGTACTGAGGGAGGACTATGTGAGGTACTGAGGGAGCACTTTCTGAGGTATTGAAGGAGCACTATCTGAGGTATTGAGGGAAAACTATCTGAGGTATTGAGGGAGAACTATCTGACGTATTGAGTGAGAACTATCTGGGGTATTCAGGGAGCACTATCTCAGTTACTGAGGGAGCACTATCTCGTGGTACAGAGTGCAGAGGATAGAAAGGAACAGATGCAATTCCCTGATCATTTCCTCAGGGTCCCCGAGGCACTCTGGTGTCGTAATTTGAAATGGAAGCCATTCCCCATTTCAGAAGATTCGGATCATTTTAAACAATCAGTGTAAAATAACAGCAGCATGTGTCTGAAACATGGTTTGGGGGAAAACTTTCATCAATCTATTGTCACTTGTTGCTTGGAGACGTTTTAGAAAAGCAGGCACCCAAACAGACTAACGCTGTCGATGCCAGAGGTGGTGCACAGGAAGATCCAACAAGTCATCTGGAGCTGTTGTCTGTCTCCCTGGAGCAGTCATCATGTGAGATCAGGGCTCAGTCCTCGGAGAAATCATTTCTCCAGCAATACCTCAACCATGCCTTTACAGCTGTGTGTGTGTGTGTGTGTGTGAGAGAGAGAGAGAGAGAGAGAGAGACTGCCCGTGTTTGTGTGTGTGAAAGAGTGGATGCATGTGTATCTCTGTGTGTCTGTATATGTGTGCGTGAGAGAGAAAGTGAATGTTCATGTGAGAGTGTGTGGCTGTGTGTGTTTGAGGGTGTGTGTGTGTTTGAGGGAGTGTGTGTGTGTCTATGTGTGTGTGTGTGTCTGTGTGTGTGTGTGTGTGTTTGAGGGAGTGTGTGTGTGTGTGTGTGTCTGTGTGTGTGTGTCTGTGTGTGTGTGTGTGCCTGTGTGTGTGTGTGTGTGTGTGTGTGTGTGTCTGTGTGTGTGTAAACTAGCCAATCTGATGAATATAAAATCCAGCTGCTGTTTCAGGTGAAATGGTCCTCTTGTCTCCAAAGACACAAAGGCTGCAAGAGTGAATTAACTGGGGGAAAGAGAGTGCTGTTCATTCCAGTGGGGATTCATCCAGTAAAACTTCCCCACACACTAACATCCCTCTGGTAATGCAGTGACTAGTCCTGCACACAGTGCTCCAGATACATACCAATGTAATGTCACCGTACTCTTACCAGAGCATGGGACAGCTCCTCATTACAGAGCGGTGTCTGGTGGGGATTTAATCAGAGGGTCACCATGGCCCAGCTGAGGGGAGAGGTTGGGAAGGAGAGTCCTTTAGGGTAACCCCACCTGGTGTGGGAATTGAACACACGCTATATTGGTTTTACTCTGCGTTATAAACCAACTGTCCAGCTAACTGAGCTAACTGACTTCACTCCAGGGGCATGTCCTGCATAACCCAATCATAGCCAGCCTGCACCTCAATAGGATCCAGGCGCAAGGCCATTCGGCCCCCACCCTAACCCAGAAGGGAGAGTACGGGAAGCTGATGAAGGAACCAAGCCCCTCTCATGTGACCTTCTGAAATGGAGCTGGATTTCAGGGCAGACCTAGCCTGTTGTTTGCTTCCCCGAGACTGACCTGCTCCACCTTACAGTGAGAGACTGAGGGAAATCTCGAGGAGATTTCACTTCTCACTGAGAGGCTGCAACTCCAATCCAAATCAGGCTGGTTCCCTCCGAGACTCACGGAAGAGTGCAGCACTCTACAGATCAGGGCCTTGTGGAGTCATAACCTCCAGTGTGGGGGCCAAGAGCTGGGAGGTAGTGCTAAGAACATAAGACCATCCGAAATAGGAACAGGAGGAGACCATTCAGCCCATCGAGCCTGCTCTACTATACAATAGAATCGTGAATGATTTAACATTTGATTTGGGAGCTGAAAGTAGGACAATACAGAGACAGAGAATCAAATTATTCTGCTATAAGGAATCATCAGCCAGGAGCTGGAACCAGAGAGAGTGAACACACACACACACACACACACACACACACACACACACACACACACACACACACATACACGCACGCACACAGACACACACACACTGTCTGTGGGAATTTTACCACAAGATGTGAGCTCTACACTGAGGAGAGACAAAGGTGCAAAATGCTAGAGAGGGAGCAGCTGCACAGTCTGATCCCACCGATCTCACTGCTTCCCACTCCCATGAGACCTCTCATGTATATTTCTGTGTTCCCCGCTGTCTCTCCCACATTTATCCTTCAATCCCTATCTCACAACATCCTCCATATCTCTGCCCTGTTGCCATTTCCCTGCAGATTCCCTCCCTCCAACACTCTGCCCCTTTCATACCCCATCATGTTTTTCAGGAATGTTTCATCATTCAATCTTCCCCAAAACCAACACCTTGCTCATCTCTCTCTGCATCTTTCTCTCAGCTCTGGGGATCTTGCCTTTCTTGTCTGTAAATCATTCTCGTTGCATCGTAGCCCCCCCCCCCCCCACACCCCACACTCCACTCTCTCAGCTCTATGCTGCTACTGCAACTTCCCCTCCCCTCTCTCTCTCTCTCTCTCTGTCCTATATCTCTCCCTGGGTTTTGTCTCTTGCTGTGTATCTGACCTTCACTCTCTCTCTTTGCCTCCCCTTTTCCCCCTTGTATCTGTCTGACATTGTATTTCCCTTCCTGGGGTTTTACACTCTCTCTCGCCCTTTCTCTCTCTGCCTCTCTCCTGCTCTTTTTCAGTTCTTCTCACTTTCTCTCCCACCCTCTCCCTGCCTGTCTTTCTCGTGTTCTCTCCCTCCCTCTCACTCTCTGTCTACCCATCTGTCTTTCTCTCTTGTAGTTTCTCTCCCTCTGTCTCCCTACACCCCTGTCCCCCTGTCCAGTTGTCAGTTCCAGCTGTCCGCTGCAGTGGCTGGTATATTGGGTCCAGGTTGGTGTGTTTAACAAACACATCGACCAGGACCCAATATACCGGTCACTGCAGCGGACAGCTGGAACTGACAACCAGAAGCAGTAGAGACAAACCACTATAAATGCCGGAGGAAACATCACAGAAGCGCTTCACAGGAGGCTCCCACGCACTGAGGATGTCACCTAGACAGGGGACGAAACGTCTGTAACTCAAATTCCCAGCTCGGCGAACAGAACCACAACACGGAGAAGGGGTCTCCACAGAAAGGATAGTCAGTGAGGCCATTCAGGGGACAATCCTGAGGATCCTGAACAGGACCAAGATCATTTAATGGGGGAGGGGGCGAATGGGCAGAAAGGATTCCATCTGTAATGCAAGCCTTTTATAATTCTGGGACTGGGATCTTGCTGTGCATTAAAACAGCCACTGTCCAGTCAGTCAACCCAGACTCATTTACCTGTGTGAGAAAGTGAGGACTGCAGATGTTGGAGAGTCAGACTTACAAAGTGTGGAGCTGGGGAAGCACAGCAGGTCAGCCAGGAGAGTCGATGGTTCAGGCCTGACCTGCTGGGCTTTTCCAGCTCCACACTTTTCCACACAACTCCCTCTGCCCCAGGGAGTGGGGCTCACAGCAATGTTGGGGGCAGCGAAATATTTGAGGGGGGCACAGTTGGTAAGGTAGGTATTTGGGAGGGAAGGTATTTGGGGAATGGGATAAATTTGCGAGGACAGTGAAAATGAAGGGCACAGTATTTTTGAGGGGGTACAAAATTGGATGAGATCTTTCAGGTCTGAAATAGCGAAAAACAGAATGGGAGGTTCAGAAAAAGAGAGAGAGATGGAGAGAGTGGGGATGGAGAAGGGGGATGGAAGAAAGATCGGCAGAGGGAGATAGGGAGAGGGAGAGAGTGAGAGAAAGAGTGTGTGTGAGAGAGAGACAGACAGAAGGACAGAGAGAGAGGGGACAGAGAGACGTAGAGATGGAGAAGTCAGACGAAGACTGAGGAGTTAAAACATGGACAGACTGAAGGGATGACACTTGTTATTCCAGTTGGTTCCAACTCTCTCACTCAATGGATTTTCACATTCCCTCTCTCCCATGCCCCTGGGTTTTGCTTCAGCCTCTCTCTCTCTCTCTCTCTCTCTCTCTCTGGTTCTGCCTCTGGGTCTGTGAAACTGTTTTCTCTCACCCTCTCTCTCTCTGGATGGTCAGATGTTCTCTGTCTCTTGCCATGCTGGTCTCCTCAGAAGGCCTCCCGAGATTCAGGCAATCAGTCTGCAGATAAACCCTGTTTTTGTTCATTTCTGGATGGTTGTCCGGAACTTTCTATCGTTGTAACCAATTCGGAGAATCCGTTAATAGTTTGAAGCATTGCCAATCATTTGGATGGTTTGTTGCTGTTAGTTTCTTTGTGTAGCAGGAGCCGGTGCCTTCCTGTCTGGGCCCTCATTTATTTGGTAGATACGTCTGTCCAGAATAACTGTTGCCTTTTACACGATGCTGTGTTTGTGCTGTGCCTGGTGTGCGGGTTTTGTGATTTGGGAGATTTCCTTGGCCAATAAATCTTGGCTGTCTCTCTGTGTTTTAGCCAGGAGGTTGTGACATCTCCCCAACTCATCCACTTGAATGGAAAGAAAAGAAGCTTATGCAATAAATTACAAACCTAATTTTAAAAGATTGTTATGCTTGTTGTCAGAGAAGCCAGCTGTCTGTGCAAAAGCCATTGTGTACGTTTTCCAAACCGATGGTCTTATAGCTTCACTTGGAGGTCGCCACTGATGATGCTACCCAGCCATGTAACGAAACGTCTGGATATCAAACCTATCACCGAGCAAACCTACACCCTAAGTCTTAGAGCTGATAAGTGATATCATAAAATCTTGACAGAACAGAATCAGACCGTTCGGCCCATTGAGTCCACAATGACCCTCTGAAGAGATTCCAACTCAGACCCACTCCCCCGATGATATCCCTGAAACCCTGCATTTCCTATGGCTAGTCCAGCTAGCCCGAATATCCCTTGACACAATGGGAAATTTAATATGGCCAATCTGTCGTAATGGCAACTATGGGCAGGAATTCAATACTGGCCCAGCCAGGAACACTCAAACACTGCAAATGAATGAAACTAAGGTGATCACCTGGGCAGTTCCATCTACCTTCCAGCCCCTGGGGGTGTGTCCCGGCATGATTCACCATGATCGGACCCATCTGTTACAGCCTGCAATCCTAACCACCGGTATCCCGAGATATATCAAGGTGAGTGCGGTTAGGACCACAGCTTGATGTGAGATGAGCCGAATTCTTGGATACCAGGCTGTGGGACTGTCATGGTATGACCTGTTCCTTCCCTTTTAGGTAAGTATGGTCCCTGGCAATGTTCCCTCTGTCTCCACAGTAAGTGGGAGGTTATCATGGTAGCCCATCCAAATACATTTTTTATACAACTCCGATAATTTGGACTTCACCCTAACTTTGGTCACTTTGGTTAAGTGGAATCCCTCATACCAAGCCCAGGTGTCCCACCGAGAGTGTCCTTACAGCTGTTATTAACCCAGCCCTTGGTGATCTGCTGTCACTGACAGTGAGAGACGTTGGTGTGGGTGTTCTCCTGGAACAAATATTTATCCTGTTTGTCACTAACCCGGGATGGGACTTTCCCTTGGCTGGCCTGCCTGAGCTCCTCCCTCAGTTGTTCCATCATCCCGTTACTGCACAGGGTGTGGTTTTACTGCTCACCATAATCTCTGATTGGGCCATGGATGATCTGGTTAATCGTGTTGGCGTGACCCTCCAGTTTGGTCACTAAGTGATGGTTAGCCTGATTCTCCACCAGTTGCCCCATGGTCTCCTCTGGGTTTTCTGTATTCAGTCTTTCTCAGGCTCATTAGAGAGTTGTTGAGTCAGGATCCTGAGTTTATTCTCCAAATGAGCCAAGTCAGCGTACTGACCAGTAACACTCCTGCTCTGGGAGTGGACTCGTATACTGTGGCTAAATCATTAAGGAGTTCCCTTTTCTTTTGTCTGTTAATTACTTTTCTGGGTTCCGTGTTTTCCCTCAAATATCCCTGTCCTTTGTCCCATTATCCTGTAGGTCAGTTGGGAACATGATTATTTTGTGAGAAACAAAGCCCACTCACTTCAATAATTTCAGTCCGAGACAAGGTCTGAATCAGTAGTGCCATTTATTTTACACTTGCAAGTGGGTGTGATGTCCAGTGCCTATAAGGTAGAGGACATACACACACCAAATTCAATTCATACACAACATTTATATGATTTGATGTCTATTGTTTTACACTGCTCCCTCCCATGTTTATATCCTCCACTTCCCTAAGACCGGCCCCCATTACCCCTGTTTATCTCTTGCCTTATCCGGCCTTGTCTGTGACAAAATGCTTATTTCTGGCCTCACAAGGCTGTTTGACCTCATCCTGCTGTAGGTCATTGTTAGGCATATTCTTTCTTCATCATTATCTACCCCCTTCATCTGTGCCTTTCCCGAGGCCGTTCTGATCCCTATGACCCTTTTAATTGGGGTTTGTTCCTCTGTTTTTGTAAAAGTGGGAAGCACATGTTTATATCTACTGTTTGTATCGGCGTATCTAGCTTAACTTCATCCCCTCACAACATCGTATCTACTTGCCCATAATGTCTACCGTCTGACATACAATTTTAGCTAATACAAAAACAATTATATATTTCCTCCACATCGTTTCCATTCTTGTTGACTCAGCTCTTGGCTAAAACAATTATACACTGGTGTGAGTCCATTTTACTTTGTAAGATGGAATTGCAGAATTGCAGAAGTAACATTAATTTACCTATATCCCACAATTTCCCCCTTTTCTTTAATTACCATTTGTTATCTTCTGCATTTTTCTTTTAGGGGCACCTGTTTCATCAAGTCTGTTTCACTCAGTCTTTGGGTGAGCCCTCGTATACAGGGTATGATCTTTTTTATTAATTGTTACCCAACAGAAGAGAGCTGACTCAAAGCCTGCTGCAATCTGGTTACGAGCCTTGAACTGATCAGGTACCCCCCCTAGGGACTCCTCCACAATCGAGATAAATACTCTCATCGAAAGAAGTGTCTAACAGTAATCTCTTACCCCTTCCCTTTTTCCCTCCTATCTTTTCCTTCTCAAATGCCAGGGTAAATGGAATTGCCAATTGTACAATTGCACATATCCCTCTCCAATCCGGAGGGAGGGTGGGTCTCCATGTTTTGCCTCCACAGTCCCACCACAGATCCGCTCGGGGAACCTTTAGTGCTGAGTAGTTCCCTCCCTTCTCCATTTCGGTTACATTCTTAATTTCTGTGCATTATTTCAGCTCCCTCAAATCTTTCGACTGACTTGTGCCTCGTCTACACACACGATGTGTGATTTCCAACTGCGGCAGAAAACAGGGGGGGATCTTTTGCATCTTTCTTCTCCAAGGGAGGGAACATCAGAGATAGGGAGGTACAATTCCTATCATTCCATGCAGTCTCATCCTGGTACAGGGCTATCATACATTTCATGCCCTTCCTGTCTCCCTTCCACCCGAGTGGAAAGGGAACCCCCTGGGCCACTGGCCGACCGGAGGCACATGCATAGCAATTGCTGTTGTTCAGACTTTTCACAGTATACTTTACCCATTCAACCCAGGCATTTGCATCCCGGTACCCAGTTTCTATTTCAATGGTCTGTTTCAAGTCCTTTACCTCTATAAATTTTACTACTTTAGGATCAGCGGAAGGGGTGAAAGATTGTATCTTATCACCCTGTAGTTCTACCCGTATTCCCCGTCCTACACTAATTCAAAAACAATAGCCCAAGAACTCCTTCCCATTTGCTTTCATTTCTACCCCAAACATTTCATTTCATTGTATCTCATAGGTGAACCACCTCCCCCCGCCCCCCCGAGGATTGTTCCGTGCCATGTGGTTTTCCTTATCGTTCAGTATATTGGGTTACACTTTTTATCAGGACAATCACGAGCTGGTCGGAAGGGGGCCTGCTGTACTGTGACGAGACCATTATACTAAGTACCATCCCCAAGGCTATCCCCATAGGATTAAGATGTATCTCAGAGCTGCGGTACTGTCTCTGATTATCTACATCCCCACAATTTACTAAGCTGCATACATCAGCGTCTATTACTTGTGGATTATCAGACTTGGGGACCGTTAATAATACATATGAAAATGATATTTGACAAAATCCCAATACTAAAAGGGCTAGCATCATATCTCTAGCAGCATTCCCAGTATTCTAACCATCATGCTGAATATACAATCTTACAGAAATAATCCCGCACTCGCGTCACCACTGTATAATCAGTTACTCAAAGTCTCTTTAGCCTGAGTTTCAGCGAATCTTGCGTTGATTCGGCTGTCCAGACTTCTTCCTCAACTGGAGGGTCCACTGGCCCTTTGATCCGAGTGTAGTGAGTCCAGCCTTTCTCTGCTGTCCTTATCGCTGTTTCAGGGGTCAAAAGAGCCTGGTACGGCCCTTCCCAGTCCGGCTGCAATTCAGTCTCTGTCCATGATTTTACTAAGATTCAATCGCCCGGCCGGATGGGATGAACGGTGAATTCAAGGGGTGGAGTCTGTGCCAATAAACCCTGTTTCCTGAGGAAAAACAAAGAGGAGAACAAGCCCAGTATGTACTTCTTTAAAAACAAATCTTTAGTTTCGGCACTTGGCAATTCTCCATTCGTTCCCAAGTAAGGTAATCCAAATAAGATTTCATAGGGGGATAGTCCCAAATCTTTCCTTGGGGCTGTTCGTACTCACAAGAGAGCTATAGGTAAATATTTGATCCAAGGGAGTCAGGTTCCTATTATCAATTTAGAGAGCTGTCGTTTGAGTGTTTGGTTCATTCTCTCAACCCTTCCCGATGATGGCGGGTGCCATGGAGGATGGAGCTCCCAGGAAATTCCCAACCCTTTCATTACCCCCTGTAACACTTTAGAGGTAAAGTGAGTTCCTTGGTCGGAATCAATATGGTTCACGAGCCCATATCGGGGAATTATGTGCTCCAATACTGTTTTAGACACTCCACTCGCAGTGGCGGTAGGTAGCGGGTATGCCTCAACCCAACCAGATAAATGATCTACTATGACTAGCATATATTTTAGTCTCCCTACCATGGGGAGTTCAGTATAATCTACTTGTATACTCTGGAAACGTCTCAATCCTGGGTCTCTTCCTCCCGGGGTCTGTTTTCTCAAGACTTTCTTATTTACCTTTCTGCATATGATACATCCCTCACATATTTGTTGAGCAATTGTATATATTCCTTTACATCCATATTCCCTAAGAACCAAATCACACATTGCTTGTACTCCCCAATGGCTGCCTTGGTGTAGGACAGCCATAATCTCTCGCATCATCATTTTGTTCAACATTTCCCTTCCATCAGGTAACATCCAATGCCCGTCTCCTGTTTTTACAGCCCCTAAATCTCTCAATTCTTTTTCTTCGCTTTCAGTAAATATAGGAGCTTCCCGAGGACCTGGTACAGTAGGTATTAGGGAATGAATCACCACTTCTTGTGGGTTCAGGGCTGGTTCCTTAGCCACTTCATCGGCTAATCTATTTCCCCTAACCTCTGGTTCATTTCCTTTCTGATGACCATTTACATGCACTAGTGCTATTTCTCGGGGAAGTAATAGGGACTCCAAGACTCGTTTAATCAATTCTTCATGTACTAATTCCTTCCCCCACCTCTGGGTCAATACTCCCAAAACCGCTCTCTTATCCACGGTAGCAAAGAGGTGGAAAGGTTTATCTAGGGAAGGTAAGGCCAACACGGGGGCATGGATCAGATCTCTTTTGCCTCATCATCCCAACTTTGACATTTTGGTTCCTCCTCTAATAGTTTGAGATATAATTTCTTAGTCTTCTGTGCATAGGAATCAATCCACAATCTGCAATAACCCGTGAGACCCAAAAATTTTGTGTAACTCCTGTTTAGTGCTGGGCAACGGCATTCCCACTATTCCCTCTATCCGTTCCGGGCTTATCTTTCACTTTCCCTCACTAACTAAATGTCCCAAGTATTTCACTTCTTGCTCCACATATTGTGGTTTGTTTTTAGATACCCTCAGTCCCTGCTGGCCCAGGAAATTCAATAATTTGTTAGTGGCTTCTACTACTCTTTCTCTTCTTTTTCCTGTTACTAAGAGGTCGTCTACATACTGCAACAGGGTAGTCCCCTTGGGGCTGCTAAATTTCTCCAATATTTCTTCTAACATCTGTCCAAATAAATTCGGGGATTCCGTAAAGCCCTGGGGAAGCACAGTACACCAGTATTGCTGTTGCTGTCCTGTCCTAGGGTCTTCCCACTCAAAGGCAAACAAATTCCTACCGTCCTCTGCCAAGGGACAAGCCCAAAAGGCATCCTTTAAATCTATCACACTAAACCATTTGGGGTCATGAGGGATCGCACTTAATAAGGTATAGGGGTTTGGCACCACTGGGTGCCTAATCTGTACTATTCGATTTAATGTTCTCAAATCCTGCACCAATCGATAAATTCCATCAGATTTCCGCCCTGGTAGAATTGGGGTATTATAAGGAGACATACATGGCTCCAACAGTCCATCTCTAATCAATCCTTCAATTACTGGCTGCAGTCCTCGTTTACCTTCTATGGAAATGGGATATTGTTGCTCACAGACAACGTCCCCTTTCCTTCTTTTTAAATTTACTTCAAGGGGAGGGATCTGTACTTTTCCACAATTCCCTTCTCTAGCCCATACAATAGGGTCTATCTCTCTCTCCACATCCTTTGTCAACATTGCCTTTTGTACAACTAATTCTTTTTCCTGAATGCCAATCCCCAGTTCTAAGAGGATAATTAAATCTCTCCCTAGTAAGTTACTTCCTATATCAGGGACATACAGCAGTTCCCCTGTGACCCTATCCTTAGGACCTTCTGTCATCATAGGTTCAAATACTGGAACAGTAAATCCTTCCCCTTTAACCCCGGAAATAGTAATTGACCGTGTTGACATTTCTACTTTCTTTGGTTTAATATTCAGCGATGACCGTGCTGCCCCCGTATCTATGAGGAAGACTACCTCTTCCCCACAGAGTCCCACCTTCAGGTTTATCAAGGGTTCCTGGTGGGCCTCCGAGGGCAGGAACCCCTGACACCCTATTCTTCATCAAAATTCATAAGCGGAATTGCCCTCTCTTCCCTTTTCACATCAGGACACTCCCACTTAAAATGCCCTATCTTTCCACAATAATAGCATCCTGCCTGTGGAGACCTCCATCTCTGCCCCTGTCGCTCGAACCCTCTATCAAACGCTCCCCCTTGTCCTCTCCCTCTCCCTCTCTGTCCTACATGCTGCCACCCACCGCTCCGGTTGCTCACTATTGGTTCCATTCTTTTCTTTACTACCTCATCAACCGTAGCTACCATTATTTTCACCTTCTGTTTTTGTCTCTTATCCTCTCTCCTTACAAACACTTTCTGTGCCTCTCTTAACAATTCATCTAATGGTTTTTCACTCCACGCTTCTATCTTCTGTATCTTTCTCTGTATGTCTGGCCATTCCTTTGTCACAAAATGTACTTTCAAAAGACCCTGTGCCACTGGGTCCTCAGGGTTCATTCCGGAGTATTTCCACATTGAGTCTCTTAATCTCTGCAAGAAAGCTGAAAGAGTCTCACCTTTCTCCTGTCTAACTTCAAAGGCTTTAGTCAAATTCTGTGACTTCGGAACTGCCTCTCTTAATCCTTTTAGAATCAGGTCTTTCAATCCCTTCATTTCTTCTCTATGCTCCGGATTTTGGTTTTCCCACTGAGGGTCTCTGAGGGGAAACTTCACCTCTCCCTGTCCAGCATCCCCATCTCCAATGGGGTGTTCCCTGTCCCATATTTTAACGGCTGCTCCCCATATAAGTCCCCTTTCTTCCCCAGTAAATAGTATATTCAAAATAGACATTAACTCAGCCCAGCTATACAGACTGGGCCCCAAAAATTGATCAATTTGTTCAGACAACCCTACCGATCCTCAACCAGGACCTTCATTTCCTTTTTAAATGTTCTGACCTCCCCACTGCTGAGGGGGACACTTACAAACCCAATCTCTTTGTCCCCTATTGGTACCTCCCAAAGGGGATAAGTCATTACGTTCTTCCCCTTTTTCTTTTTTAAAGAAATATTGCAATATTTCTAGCTCCCCATAACTTCAAACACCAATTCATCACTTCATGCTTGACTAACTTTAAAGCCTGTTCCAAACTTGCAAATATATTTGTATATTTACGTTCATTTATTCAGGATTCAATATTTAAAATGTAATATGCATAAAGTTCCCAATTTTAAAATCCACTGTAATCACCTAGTTTTAGTCCCTTAATTTAAATCCAAAATTAGTTTTCTTAAGTAGTCCTGACCAATCATTGCTCAATTACAATAATATAGGTCGTGAAATAATCAGAGCTGCCTTAAAAGAATTTGTCTATTCAAGTTAAAAAACAACTTCTAATGCATGAACAATGGCTGAATCCAAGGTCACAGATATTAACCATAGGATTTTGTTTTACTACAATCTAATGTTGAACTGAAACTTCAACTGTCCTCCATAAATCGCTTTTATGTAACGATAAAAGAGATTAGTTGGAAACTGATAGTGAGGCAGTCATGACCTGTAAGAAGAACAGGAGTTATCATTCTTTGTTTTGTCATAATCTCTATAGAATCCTTAACCTTAAAAGAAATCATGTTAAGTTTCCATAATAAAAATCAGATTCAAAACAGTCCCGGAACTCAAGCTCCAGGGAATAAATCACAAACATTCAATCACCAACAAACAAATGTGCATTCAAACCAAATCACAAAGGGTTAAACTTTCTACCAGCTGTACAGCTCTTTTCATTCTCTCTCTCTCTCACTCATTGACAAATACATTCAGATATTTACAAACCCAGTCTTTGTCCGACCTGTATTTTGGCCAGAAGAGGCGGGACAAAGAATGGATTCCTTAGTCCATACGAAGCAACAATATTTAATCATATTTTTCCCTTGTACAAGTATTATTTTGCCAATTCCACAACATCCTCCCCAAAGGACCTTCTGGAGGTATGTTGTAAGGGACCCCACCTCCATTTCCATTGCTTTTTCCTTCTTTTGTTTTCGCGGAGGCTTTTTCCTTACCCACGGCACAACCCATATTGAGTTCCTTCGTTAGTCCCTTATTAACTACTAAAACTCAATCCCGGCCACCAAGGCAATACATAAAAGTCAGGTTTCTTACCTTGGTCTGTGCACAGAGTTGCCTGGCCCCTTGTCGCCGTATTTTCTATCGAACGCCTATCCCTGTCTGATTCAGATGTCTCTCTTGTGGGATTCATGCCAGTCGCCCAAGGGAGCAGACCAAACCAGGATACGAGACCGCTCCTCAATGGGGAACAGCACGCGTCTTCCCAGTGTCCAAGGCCAGCCACTCCCCCCGGTGATGGAAGAAAATCCCGGACGAGCCCCCAATTGTGAGAAACAAAGCCCACTCACATCAACAATTTCAGTCCGAGACAAGATCTGAATCAGAAGTGTCATTTATTTTACACTTTCAAGTGGGTGAGATGTCCAGTGCCTATAAGGTAGAGGACATACACACACCAAGTTCAATTCATACATAACATTTATATGATTTGATGTCTTTTGTTTTACATTGCTCCTCCCCTGTTTACATCTTCCACTTCCCTAAGACTGGCCCCCATTACCCCTGTTTATCTCTTGCCTTATCCGGCCTTGTCTGTGACAAAATGCTTATTTCTGGCCTCACAAGGCTGTTTGACCTCATCCTGCTGTAGGTCATTGTTAGGCATATTCTTTCTTCATCATTATCTACCCCCTTCATCTGTACCTTTCCCGAGGCTGTTCTGATCCCTATGACCATTTTAATTGGGGTTTGTTCCTCTGCTTTTGTAAAAGTGGGAAGCAGATGTTTATACCTACTGTTTGTATAGGCGTATCTAGCTTAACTTCATCCCCTCACAACATCTTACCTATTTGCCCGTAATGTCTACTTTCTGACATACAGTTTTAGCTAATACAAAAACAGTTAGAAATTTCCTCCACATCGTTTCCATTCTTGTTGACTCAGCTCTTGGCTAAAACAATTACACACTGGTGTGAGTTCATTTTACTTTGTAAAATGAAATTGCAGAATTGCAGAAGTAACATTAATTTACCTATATCCCACATATTGAATAGTACAGCAGGCTCGATGGGCTGAATAGTCTCCTCCTGTTCCTATTTCGGATGGTCTTATGATCTTAACACTACCTCCCAGCTCTTGGCCCCCACACTGGAGGTTATGACTCCACAAGGCCCTGATCTGTAGAGTGCTGCACTCTTCCGTGAGTCTCGGAGGGAACCAGCCTGATTTGGATTTGAGTTGCAGCCTCTCAGTGAGAAGTGAAATCTCCTCGAGATTCCCCTCAGTCTCTCACTGTAAGGTGGAGCAGGTCAGTCTCGGGGAAGCAAACAGCAGGCCAGGTCTACCATGTCCTCCAGCTCCATTTCAGAAGGCCACATGGGAGGGGCTTGATTCCTTCATCAGCTTCCCGTGATCTCCCTTCTGGGTTAGGGTGGGGGCCGAATGGCCTTGCGCCTGGCTCCTATTGAGGTGCAGGCTGGCTATGATTGGGTTATACAGGACATGCCCCTGGAGTGAAGTCAGTTAGCTCAGTTGGCTGGACAGTTGGTTTATAATGCAGAGTAAAACCAATAGCATGTGTTCAATTCCCACACCAGCTGGGGTTACCCTGTAGAACTCTCCTTCCCAACCTCTCCCCTCAGCTGGGCCATGGTGACCCTCTGATTAAATCCCCACTCGACACCGCTCTGTAATGAGGAGCTGTCCCATCCTCTGGTAAGACTACGGTGACATTACATTGGTTTGTACCTGGGGCACTGTGTGCAGGACTAGTCACTGCATTGCCAGAGGGATGTTAGTGTGTGGGGAAGGTTTACTGGATGAATCCCCACTGGAATGAACAGCACTCTCTTGCCCCCAGTTAATTCACTCTTGCAGCCTTTGTGTCTTTGGAGACACGAGGACCAATTCACCTGAAACAGCAGCTGGATTTTATATTCATAAGATTGGTTAGCTTACACACACACACACACACACACACACACTCAAACACACACACACACACAGACAGACACACTCCCTCAAACACACACACACACCCTCAAACACACACACACACACCCTCAAACACACACACACAGACACACACTCCCTCAAACACACACACACCCTCAAACACACACACACACAGACAGACACACACACACCCTCAAACACACACACAGATACACACACAGACACACACACACTCACACACACTCCCTCAAACACACACACACACCCTCAAACACACACACACAGACACACACAGACACACACACTCCCTCAAACACACACACACACAGACACACACACCCTCAAACACACACACACAGACACACACAGACACACACACACTCACACACACACTCCCTCAAACACACACACACACCCTCAAACACACACACACACCCTCAAACACACACACAGACACACACACACTCACACACTCCCTGAAACACACAGACACAGAAACACACACACACAAACACACACACCCTCAAACACACACGCAGACACACACACTCCCTCAAACACACACACACACACAGACGCACACACACACAGACACACACACACACAGACAAACTCCCTCAAACACACACACACACACACACACTCTCACACACACATACACAAAGGACCCCGCCACACACACGCTCTCTCACACACACAGACACACGCTCCATCAAACAGAAACACTCTCACACACACATACCCACAGGCACAACTCTCTCTCTCACACACACACACACGCAGCCACACACTCTCACATGAACATGCACTTTCTCTCTCACGCACACAAATACAGACACACAGAGATACACATGCATCCACTCTTTCACACACACAAACATGGGCAATCTCTCTCTCTCTATCTCTCTCTATCTCTCTTACACACACACACATACACCCACACACACGGCTGTAAAGGCATGGTTGAGGTATTGCTGGAGAAATGATTTCTCCAAGGACTGAACCCTGATCTCACATGATGACTGTTCCAGGGAGACAGACAACAGCTCCAGATGACTTGTTGGATCTTCCTGTGCACCACCTCTTGCATCGACAGCGTTCGTCTGTTTGAGTGCCTGCTTGTCTAAAACGTCTCCAAGCAACAAGTAACAATAGATTGATGAAAGTTTTCCCCCAAACCATGTTTCAGACACATGCTGCTGTTATTTTTCACTGATTGTTTAAAATTATCTGAATCTTTTGAAATGGGGAGTGGCTTCCATTTCAAATTACAACACCAGAGTGCCTCAGGGACCCTGAGGAAATGATCAGGGAATTGCATCTGTTCCTTTCTATCCTCTGCACTCTGTACCACGAGATAGTGCTCCCTCAGTACCTCAGATAGTGCTTCCTGAATACCCCAGATAGTTCTCCCTCAATACGTCAGATCGTGCTCCCTCAGTACCTCAGTATCTCCCTCAATATCTAAGATAGTGTTCCCTCAATACCTGAGAAATTGCTCCCTCAGTACCTCAGATAGTTCTCCCTCAATACCTCAGAAAGTGCTCCCTCAATATCTAAGATAGTGCTCCCTCAATATCTCAGATATGTTTCCCTCAGATCCTCAGATAGTGCTCCCTCAATACTTCAGAAAGTGCTCCCTCAATACCTCAGATAGTTCTCCCTCAGTACCTCAGATGGTGCTCCCTCAATACCTCAGAAAGTGCTCCCTCAATACCTCACATAGTTCTCCCTTAGTACCTCAGATAGGTCTACCTCAATACCTCAGAAATTGCTCCCTCAGTACCTCAGATAGTTTTCCCTCAATATCTCAGAAAGTGCTCCCTCAGTACCTCAGATAGTTCTCCCTCAATACCTCAGATAGTTCTCCCTCAATACCTCAGATAGTTCTCCCTCAGTACCTCAGAAAGTGCTTTCTCAATACCTCAGATCGTTTTCCTTCAATCCCTCAGAAAGTGCTCCCTCAGTATTCAGATAGTTCTCCCTCAGTACCTCAGATAGTGCTCCCTCAATATCTCAGAAAGTGCTCTCTCAATATTTCAGATAGTTCACCCTCAATACCTCAGAAAGTGCTCCCTCAATACCTCAGATAGTGCTCCCTAAGTACCACAGATAGTACTCCCTAAATGCCTCAGAAATTGCTCCCTGAATTCCTCAGATATTTCCCCCTCAATACCTCAGAAAGTTCTCCCTCAATACCGAAGAAAGCGTCACATTATTGTGTTTAACCCCCAAAGCCCCTTAGACAGTAGCTCCACAAAACATTCACATCCTCAACACTTCAGATCTCAGCCCAGCTCCCCCCTCAGATTGCGTTCAAACCCCTTCAGACTGGAAGGACCTCCATCCACCCCTGTCCAAGATTGGAGCACAGGTCCCCAGAACATTACTTGTCTCTCTGGATTAATTTTAGAATTCCTACAGTGTAGAAGCAAGCCATTCGGTCCATTGGCTCCACACTGACTGTCTGAACAGCGTCGCACCCAGACTCACATCCTCTACTCTATCCCTATAATGCTGCATTTCCCATGGCATCTTTGGGCGGTGTGAGGAAACTGGATCACCTGGAGGGAACCCGCTCAGATACAGAGAGAACGTGTAAACTCCACGCAGTCACCGGGAGTTAGAATCAAACCACTGAGACACTGTGCTGTCCTCTCTCCTTGGATGCCATCTCACCTAACATTTTACTAAGCAGTCTCCCATGTGAAACCTTCTCATCTGTCTCCTTGGTCATCCCTTCAAAAGCTCTATCAAGTTGGACACATGATTTCCACAAACAAAGCCAAGCTGACTATCCCGAATCAATCCTTGCTTTTCCAAATGCATGTAAAGTGTCTCTCAGAATGCCCTCCAACAGCTTACCCACCACTGCCATCAGGCTCACAGCTCCATAGTTCAATGGCTGTTCCTTGCAGCCTTACTTCAAAAATGGCACATCATTTATCACCCTCCAGTCTTCAGGCACCTCACCCGTTGCCACTGATCGGTCCATCTGACAAGGCCATCTCCATCCTTCTGTAATCTAAGGCTATCATCCTCAGTATTTATCACCCAACCAATCTTCATATCATTCATGAACCCAATGATTAACCCTCCACCATTCAAATCTAAATCTTTTCTATCAACCACATCAGTAAGACCCCAACAGTGAGACATGAACTGACAGAGATTTCTAATTGGGCCATCACTGTCTGCTTCCTGCCACTCAGCATTCTGCGCCAAATTCCTTGGATCTTGAGTTTTTATGTTCACTATCAGTTTCCATTATGGATCCTGATAAAAGCCTTACTGACCCCCAAGCAGATCACAGGAAAGTATTGCCCTTATTTACACACGGGGTCACCTCCTTAAAAAGTGCAATCCGATTGGTCAGACCTGACCCCTCCTGAACACAACCATTCGGACTGGTCTTCATGAACTCCAGTCTCTTTAAATGCTGATTAATTCTCTCTCCCAAAATTGCTTCCAACAGACGCCCCACCCACGATATTAGCCTGACTGGCCTGAAGCTGCCTGGTATATCCCATGCTCCTTCTTGAATAACAGTACCACATGGTCAGTCCGATGACACCTCTCCTGTGGCCAGAGGGGATTTGAAAATGTTTGCAAGTGTACCTGCTACTTCCTCCATCACCTCATTCGGTAAACTGAGATACATTTCCACTGTCTTTGGAGATTTATTGGGTTGTAAGAAGGCCAGACCACTCAGAACCATCTCTCTCTCTATATGCTCATTCATTTAATTGTATCACAGAGCATCTTCACGATTTCATATCAACCCTGTCCCAATGAGCACTGACAAAATGCATTCAATCACTGTAGCCTCTGGGTTCATGCACAAACTCTCACTGTGTTTCTCTCATTAGCAATTCACCCTTAATGTCACTGTAAGGTTCATTCAGAATTCTATTTCCCCTCTTAGCATTCCTCTGTCCGAGGCAATTAGCCTGCGATACGATATAGAGGAGTGTGGGATGTCATTCTGGATGTGGATTAGCATTGGGAAGCTCAGAAATAAGGAACACACGATTGTGCTGAGTGTGGGACAGTGAGATTCATTTGGGATGAGCACACGGAAGCTGAGGAATAAAACAAAAACTCGATCCCTGGGAAAAGAGGGTGGCGCCTCTTCAGGTTCAATAACCAATTAAAGATGGTCTGTTTGAACATAGTCTCTGGAATCTGGACGTGGGAGTCATTGCTGAGCAGGGTATGTAGGATGCAGACGCAGAAATATACTGAACAATTTCGGATATTCCTCTTAGGCCACAAGAAATGGGAGCAGAAACTAGTTCTTTCAGCCTATCTGATAGTGTGGCACTCACTCAGTCCTGAATCTCTTACAATGCAGGGATCCCCCAGACTGATGCGCTGACAGTGTAGCTCTCCCTAAGTACTGACCCTCTGACATTGCAGGAATCCTTCATTACTGACCCCCTGACAGCGCAGCACTCCCTCAGTACTGACCCCCGACAGCGCAGCACTCCTTCAGTACTGACCCTCAGACAGTGCAGCACTCCCTCAGTAGTGACCTCCTGACAGCGCAGCACTCCCTCAGTACTGACCCCCTGACAATGCAGCACTCCTTCAGTACTGACCCTCAGACAGTGCAGCACTCCCTCAGTAGTGACCCCCTGACAGTGCAGCCCTCCCTCAGTAATGACCACTTGACAGTGCAGCACTCCCTCAGTAATGACCCCCTGACAGGGCAGCACTCCCTCAGGAGTGACCGCCTGAGAGTCCAGCACTCCCTCAGTAATGACCATTTGACAGTGCAGCACTCCCTCAGTAATGACCATTTGACAGTGCAGCACTCCCTCAGTACTGACCATCTGACAGTGCTGCACTCTCTCAGTGATGACCCGCTGACATTGCAGCACTCCCTAAGTACTGACCCTCTGACATTGCAGCGCTCCCTCAGTGATGACCCCTCTGACAGTGTAGCACTCCCTCAGTACTGACCCCTCTGACAGTGTGCCACTCCCTCAGTACTGACCCCTCTGACAGTGTGGCACTCCCTCAGTACTGACTCTCTGACATTACAACACTCCCTCAGTACTGACCATCTGACATTACAGTGCTTCCTCCGTCCTGACCCTCAGACAATGCTGCACTCCTTGCATACTGATCAACTGACAGTGCAGCACACCCTCAGTACTGAACCCTCTGACACTGCAGCATTCCCTCAGTACTGACCCTCTGACATTGCGGAGCACCCTCAGTACTGACCCTCTGATTGCGGAACGCTCCCTCAGTACTGACCCTCTGACAGCGCAGCACTCCCTTAGTGCTGACCCTCTGGCATTGTAGCACTCGCTCAGCACTGACCCTCTGACAGTGTCACGCTCCCTCAGTACTGACCTTCTGACAGCGCAGCATTCCCTCAGTACTGACTCTCTCATAGTGCAACCCTCCCTCAATACTGTCACTCTGACAGTGTGGCACTCCTTCAGTACTGACCCTCTGACATTGCAGCACTCCCTCAGTACTGACCCTCTGACAGTGTGACACTCCATCAGTACTGACCCTCCGACAGTGCAGCGCTCCCTCAGTGCTGTCCCTCTCACAGTGTGACACAAAACCAATGCTGATACTCTGACAGTGTGGCACTTGGTCAGTAATGACCCCTCTGACAGAGCAACACTACCTCAGTACTGACCCTCTGACAGTGTGGCACTCAATCAGTGCTGACCCTGTGACATTGCAGCACTCCCTCAGTACAGACCATTTGGCAGTGCAGCATTCCTTCAGTACTTAACCTTTTATATTGCGGCACTCTCTCAGTACTGATCCTCTGACAGTGCAGCCCTCCCTCAGTAATGACCATTTGATAGTGCAGCGCTCCCTTAGTAATGACCCTTTGACAGTGCAGCCCTCCCTCAGACTGACCCTTTGACAGTGCAGCCCTCCCTCAGACTGACCCCCTGACAGGGCAGCACTCCCTCAGTAGTGACCCCCTGACAGTCCAGCACTCCCTCAGTAATGACCATTTGACAGTGCAGCACTCCCTCAGTAATGACTCTCTGACAGTGCTGCACTCTCTCAGTAATGACCCTCGGACATTGTAGCACTCCCTCATTATTGAATCTCCAGCAGTGTAGCACTCCCTCATTACTGAATCTCCAGCAGTGTAGCATTCCCTCAGTACTGACCCTCTGACAGTGTGGCACTCACTCAGTGCTGACCCTCTGACAGTGCAGCAATCCCTCAGTACTGACTCTCTCACAGTGTGACACTCCCTCAATACTGTCACTCTGACAGTGCAGGACTCCCTCAGTACTGACCCTCTGACAGTGCAGCACTCCCTCAATACTGTCACTCTGACACTGAGGCACTCCCACAGTGCTGACACTGTAACAGTGCAGCACTCCCTCAGTACTGACCCTCTGACATTGCAGCACTCCGTCTGCACTGACCATCTGACAGTGCAGCACTCCCACAGTACTGACCCTCTGACAGTGTAGCACTCCCTCAGTACTGACCCTCTGACATTGCAGCACTCCCTCAGTGCTGACCCTCCGACAGTGCAGCACTCCCTCAGTGCTGACCCTCTGACATTGCAGCACTCCCTCAGTGCTGACCCTCTGACAATGCAGCACTCCCTCAGAATTGACCATCTGGCAGTGTAACAATCCCGCAGCACTGACCCTCTGACAGGGCAGCACTCCATCAGTACTGACCCTCTGACAGTGTGGCACTCCCTCTGTACTGATCCTCTGATAGTGCAGGACTCCCTCAGTACTGACACTCTGACAGTGCAGAACTCCCTCAGTACTGACTCTCTCACAAAATGGCACTCTTCAATACTGTCACTCTGACAGTGCAGCACTCCCTCAATACCGTCACTCTGACAGTGCAGCACTCCCTCAGTACTGACCCTCTGACAGTGCAGCACTCCCTCAGTACTGACCCAATGACAGTGCAGCACTCCCTCAATACTGTCACTCTGACACTGAGGCACTCTCACAGTGCTGACACTCTGACAGTGCAGCACCTCCTCAGCACTGACCCTCTGACAGTGTTGCACTGCATCTGTACTGATCCTTTGGCAGTGTAGCACTCCCTCAGCACTGACCCGCTGACAGTGTGACACTCCCTCAGTGCTAACCTTCTGATACTGTGACACTCCCTCAGTACTGACCCTCTGACATTGCAGCACTCCGTCTGTTCTGGCCATCTGACAGTGCAGCACTCCCTCAGTAATGACCCTCTGACAGTGCAGCACTCCCTCAGCACTGACCCTCTGACAGTGTTGCACTCCCTCTGTACTAACCCTTTGGCAGTGTTGCACTCCCTCAGCACTGACCCGCTGACAGTGTGACACTCCCTCTGTGCTGACCCTCTGATAGTGTGACACTCCCTAAGTATTGACCCTCTGACATTGCAGCTCTCCGTCTGTACTGACCATCTGACAGTGCAGCACACCCTCAGTACTGACCCCTCTGACAATGTGACACTCCCCCAATGCTGATACTCTGACATTGCAGCACTCCCTCAGCGCTGACCCCTCTGACAGTGTGACACTCCCTCAGTACTGACCCTCTGACAGTGCAGCACTCTCTCTGTACTGACCCTTTTGCACGGTCGCACTCACTCAGCACTGACTGTTTGGAAGTGTAGCGCTCCCTCAGTACTGACCCTTTGACAGTGTGACAATCCCTTAGTACTGACGCTCTGACAGTGTGGCACTCGCTCAGTAATGATCCTTCTGACAGAGCAACACTATCTCAATCCTGACCCTCTGACAGTGTGGCACTCCCACAGTGCTGACCCTGAGACATTGCAGCACTCCCTCAGTACAGACCGTTTAGCAGTGCAGCATTCCTTCAGTACATACCCTTTTATATTGCAGCACTCTCTCAGTACTGACCCTCTGACAGTGCCGCACTCAGTCCGTACTGACCCTCTGACCGTACAGCACTCTCTCAGCATTGACCCCCCTGACAGTGCAGCACCCCCTCAGTACTGACCCTCTAACATTGCAGCAATTCCTCAGCACTGAACCTCTGACAGTGTCGCACTCCCTGTGTATTGATCGTTTGGCGGTGTAGCACTCCCTCAGCACTGACCCGCTGACAGTCTGACACTCCCTCAGTGCTGACCCTCTGAGAGTGTGACACTTCCAAAATACTGACCCTCTGACATTACAGAACTCCCTCAGTGCTGACCCTCTGACAGTGCAGCACTCCCTCAATGTGACCCTCCGACAGTGCAGCACTCCCTCAGTGCTGAACTTCTCACAGTGTGGCACACCCCCAATGCTGATACTCTGACAGTGTGGCACTCACTCAGGAGTGACCCCTCTGACAGAGCAACACTATCTCAGTACTGACCCTCTGACAGTGTGGCACTCCCACAGTGCTGACCCTGTGACATTGCAGCACTCCCTCAGTACAGACCGTTTAGCAGTGCAGCATTCCTTCAGTACTTACCCTTTTATATTGCAGCACTCTCTCAGTACTGACCCTCTGACATTGTAGCACTCCCTCAATACTGACCCTCTGACAGTGTAGCACTCCATCATTATTGAACCTCCGGCAGTGTAGCACTCCCTCAAGACTGACCCTCTGGCAGTGTAGCACTCCCTCAGTACTGACCCTCTGGCAGTGTAGCTCTCCCTCAGTACTGACGCCTCTGACAGTGCAGCACTCCCTCAGTGCTGACCCTCTGACAGTGCAGCATTCCCTCAGTATTGACCCTCTGGCAGTGTGGCACTCCATCAGTACTGACACTCTCACAGTGCAGCACTCCCTCAGGACTGTCACTCTGAGAGCGTGGCACTCCCTCAGTATTGACCCGCTGATAGTGAAGGACCTCCCTCATTACTGACACTCTGACAGTGCAGAACTCCCTCAGTACTGACTCTCTCACAGTATAGCACTCCCACAATTCTGTCACTCTGACAGTGTGGCATTCCCTCAGTATTGACCCTCTGACAGTTCAGCATTCCCTCAATAGTGATCCTCAGCCAGTGCAGCACTCCCACAGTGCTGACTCTCTGACAGTGCAGCACTTCCTCAGTACTGACCCTCTGACAGTGCAGCACTCCCTCAGTACTGACCTTTTAAAAGTGCAGCACTGCCTCAGTTCTGACCCTCTGATACTGCAGCTCTCCCTCAGTTCTGACCCTCTGACAGTGCAGCACTCCCTCAGTTCTGACCCACTGACACTGCAGCTCTCCCTCAGTTCTGACCCTCTGACATTGCAGCACTCCCTCAGTATTGACCCTCTGACAGTGCACGACTCCGTCAGTACTAATCCTCTGACAGTGCAGTACTCCCTCTGACAGTGCACACTCTCTCAGTACTGACCCTCTCACAGTTCAGCTCTCTCTCACTAATTGCCCTCTGAATTTCAGCGCTTCCTACGTCCCGACCCTCTGACAATGCTGATCTCCCTCTATACTGACTCTCTGGCTATGCAGGAATCCCTCAGTACTGACCCTCTGACAGTGCAGCACTCCCTCCATACTGACCCTCTGACAGTGCAGCACTCCCTCAGAACTGATGCTCTGACAGTGTGGCACTCCCTCACTCAAATCCCCTCCGACAGTGCAGCACTACCTCAGTACTGACTCTGTGATAGTGCAGCACTCCGTCAGTACTGACACACTGACAGTGTGACACTCCCTCAGTGCTGACCCTCTGACAGCGTGACACTATCTCAATGCTGAACATCTGACAGTGCAGCACTCCCTCTGTACTGACCCTCTGACAGTGCAGCACTCCCTCAGTACTGACCCTCTGACAGTGTGACACTCCGGCAGTACTGACCATCTGACAGTGCAGTACTCCCTCAGTACTGACCCTCTGACAGTGCAGCACTCCCTCAGTACTGACCCTCTGACAGTGCAGCACTCCCTTAGTACTGACCCTCTGACAGTGCAGCACTCCCTCAGTACTGACTCTTTGGCAGTGCAGCACCCTCTCAGTGCTGACCCTCGGTCAGTGCAGCACTCCCTCAGTACTGACCCTTTCGCAGTGCAGCACTCCCTCAGTGCTGACCCTCTGGGAGTGTGACACTCCCTCAATATTGACACTCCGACATTGCAGCACTCCCTCAGTACTGACCCATCTGATAGTGGCACTCCCTCACTACTGACACTGAGAGTGCAGCACTCCCTCAGTACTGACCCTCGAACACTGCAGCACTCCCTCAGTACTGATTCTCTGACATTGCAGCACACACTCAGAACTGAACACTCTGACAGTGTGGCACTCCCTCAGTACTGACCCTCAGACAATGCAGCACTCCTTCAGTACTGACACTCCGGCAGTGTGGCACTCCCTCTGTGCTGACCTCCAGACAGTGTGACACACCCTCAGTACTGACCCTCTGACAATGCAGCAATCACTCATTATGAACCGCTGACAGTGCAGTACTCCCTCTGCACTGACCCTTTGGCAGTGTAGCACTCACTCAGCACTGACCCACTGCCAGTGTGACACTCACTCAGTACTGACCCTCTGATAGTGTGACACTCCCTAAGTACTGACCCTCTGAAATTCCAGCACTCCGTCTGTACTGACCATCTGACAGTGCAGCACTCCCACAGTACTGACCCTCTGACAGTGCAGCAGTCCCTAAATTCTGACCTTCTGACAGTGCAGCACTCCCTCAATACTGTCACTCTGATACTGAGGCACTCCCTCAGTCCTGACCCTCTGACAGTGCAGCACTCCCTCAGCACTGACCCTGTGACAGTGTTGCACTCCCTCTGTACTGACACTTTGGCAGTGTAGCACACCCTCAATACTGACCCTCTGACAGTGCAGCAGTCCCTCAATACTGTCACTCTGACACTGAGGCACTCCCACAGTGCTGACACTCTGACAGTACAGCACTCCCTCAGTACTGACCCTCTGACAGTGCAGCACTCTCTCTGTACTGACCCTTTTGCACTGTCGCACTCACTCAGCACTGACTGTTTGGAAGTGTAGCACTCCCTCAATACTGACCCTCTGACATTGCAGCATTCCCTCAGTGCTGACCTTCTCACAGTGTGACACACCCCAAATGCTGATACTCTGACAGTGTGGCACTCGCTCAGTAATGACCCCTCTGACAGTGCAACACTATCTCAGTACTGACCATCTGACAGTGTGGCACTCCCACAGTGCTGACCCTGTGACATTGCAGCACTCCCTCAGTACAGACCGTTTAGTAGTGCAGCATTCCTTCAGTACTTACCCTTTTATATTGCAGCACTCTCTCAGTACTGACCCTCTGACAGTGTAGCACTCCCTCAATACTGACCCTCTGACAGTGTAGCACTCCATCATTATTGAACCTCCGGCAGTGTAGCACTCCCTCAAGACTGACCCTCTGGCAGTGTAGCACTCACTCAGTACTGACCCTCTGGCAGTGTAGCACTCCCTCAGTACTGACCCCTCTGACAGTGCAGCACTCCCTCAGTGCTGACCCTCTGATAGTGCAGCAATCACTCAGTATTGACCCTCTGGCAATGTGGCACTCCATCAGTACTGACACTCTCACAGTGCAGCACTCCCTCAGCACTGTCACTCTGAGAGTGTGGCACTCCCTCAGTATTGACCCGCTGATGGTGCAGGACTCCCTCAGTACTGACACTCTGACAGTGCAGAACTCCCTCAGTACTAACTGTCTCACAGTATAGCACTCCCACAATGCTGTCACTCTGACAGTGTGGCACTCCCTCAGTCATGACCCTCTGACAGTGTTGCACTCCCTCAGAACTGAACTACTGACAGTGCAGCACACCCTCAATACTGACTCTCTGACAGTGCAGCAGTCCCTCAATACTGTCACTCTGACACTGAGGCACTCCCACAGTGCTGACACTCTGACAGTACAGCACTCCCTCAGTACTGACCCTCTGACAGTGCAGCACTCTCTCTGTACTGACCCTTTTGCACTGTCGCACTCACTCAGCACTGACTGTTTGGAAGTGTAGCGCTCCCTCAATACTGACCCTCTGACATTGCAGCATTCCCTCAGTGCTGACCTTCTCACAGTGTGACACACCCCAAATGCTGATACTCTGACAGTGTGGCACTCTCTCAGTAATGACCCCTCTGACAGTGCAACACTATCTCAGTACTGACCATCTGACAGTGTGGCACTCCCACAGTGCTGACCCTGTGACATTGCAGCACTCCCTCAGTACAGACCGTTTAGTAGTGCAGCATTCCTTCAGTACTTACCCTTTTAAATTGCAGCACTCTCTCAGTACTGACCCTCTGACAGTGTAGCACTCCCTCAATACTGACCCTCTGACAGTGTAGCACTCCATCATTATTGAACCTCCGGCAGTGTAGCACTCCCTCAAGACTGACCCTCTGGCAGTGTAGCACTCCCTCAGTACTGACCCTCTGGCAGTGTAGCACTCCCTCAGTACTGACCCCTCTGACAGTGCAGCACTCCCTCAGTGCTGTCCCTCTGATAGTGCAGCATTCCCTCAGTATTGACCCTCTGGCAATGTGGCACTCCATCAGTACTGACACTCTCACAGTGCAGCACTCCCTCAGCACTGTCACTCTGAGAGTGTGGCACTCCCTCAGTATTGACCCGCTGATAGTGCAGGACTCCCTCAGTACTGACACTCTGACAGTGCAGAACTCCCTCAGTACTAACTGTCTCACAGTATAGCACTCCCACAATGCTGTCACTCTGACAGTGTGGCACTCCCTCAGTCATGACCCTCTGACAGTGTTGCACTCCCTCAGAACTGAACTACTGACAGTGCAGCACACCCTCAATACTGACCCTCTGACAGTGCAGCAGTCCCTCAATACTGTCACTCTGACACTGAGGCACTCCCACAGTGCTGACACTCTGACAGTACAGCACTCCCTCAGTACTGACCCTCTGACAGTGCAGCACTCTCTCTGTACTGACCCTTTTGCACTGTCGCACTCACTCAGCACTGACTGTTTGGAAGTGTAGCGCTCCCTCAATACTGACCCTCTGACATTGCAGCATTCCCTCAGTGCTGACCTTCTCACAGTGTGACACACCCCAAATGCTGATACTCTGACAGTGTGGCACTCGCTCAGTAATGACCCCTCTGACAGTGCAACACTATCTCAGTACTGACCATCTGACAGTGTGGCACTCCCACAGTGCTGACCCTGTGACATTGCAGCACTCCCTCAATACAGACCGTTTAGCAGTGCAGCATTCCTTCAGTACTTACCCTTTTATATTGCAGCACTCTCTCAGTACTGACCCTCTGACAGTGTAGCACTCCCTCAATACTGACCCTCTGACAGTGTAGCACTCCATCATTATTGAACCTCCGGCAGTGTAGCACTCCCTCAAGACTGACCCTCTGGCAGTGTAGCACTCCCTCAGTACTGACCCTCTGGCAGTGTAGCACTCCCTCAGTACTGACCCCTCTGACAGTGCAGCACTCCCTCAGTGCTGTCCCTCTGATAGTGCAGCATTCCCTCAGTATTGACCCTCTGGCAATGTGGCACTCCATCAGTACTGACACTCTCACAGTGCAGCACTCCCTCAGCACTGTCACTCTGAGAGTGTGGCACTCCCTCAGTATTGACCCGCTGATAGTGCAGAACTCCCTCAGTACTGACACTCTGACAGTGCAGAACTCCCTCAGTACTGACTCTCTCACAGTATAGCACTCCCACAATGCTGTCACTCTGACAGTGTGGCACTCCCTCAGTAATGACCCTCTGACAGTGTTGCACTCCCTCAGAACTGAACTACTGACAGTGCAGCACACTCTCAATACTGACCCTCTGACAGTGCAGCAGTCCCTCAATACTGTCACTCTGACACTGAGGCACTCCCACAGTGCTGACACTCTGACAGTACAGCACTCCCTCAGTACTGACCCTCTGGCATTGCAGCACTCCCTCATTACTGACTGTCTGACAGTGCAGCACTCCCTCAATACTGATCCCTCTGACCGAGCAGCACTCCCTCAGTACTGACAGTGCAGCAGTCCCTCTGTACTGACCCTCTGACAGTGAGGCACTCCCTCAGTAATGAACCGCTGACAGTGCAGCAGTCACTCAATACTGTCACTCTGACTCTTTGGCACTTCCACAGTGCTGACTCTCTGACAGTGCAGCACTCCCTCAGTACTGACCCTCTGACAGTGCACGACTCCGTCAGTACTAATCCTCTGACAGTGCAGTACTCCCTCTGACAGTTCACACTCTCTCAGTACTGACCCTCTCACAGTTCAGCTCTCTCTCACTAATTACCCTCTGAATTTCAGCGCTTCCTCCGTCCCGAACCTCTGACAATGCTGATCTCCCTCTATACTGACTCTCTGGCTATGCAGGAATCCCTCAGTACTGACCCTCTGACAGCGCAGGACTCCCTCCATACTGACCCTCTGACAGTGCAACACTCCCTCAGAACTGATGCTCTGACAGTGTGGCATTCCCTCAGGAAAAAAACCCTCCGACAGTGCAGCACTCCCTCAGTACTGACTCTGTGATAGTGAAGCAATCCCTCAGTGCTGACCCTCTGACAGTGCAGCACTCCCTCATTACTGACCCTCTGACAGTGCTCACTCCCTCAGTACTGACCCTCTGACATTGCAGCACTCCCTCAGTGCTGACCCTCTGACAGTGCAGCACTCCCTCAGTATTGACCCTCTGGCAGTGTGACAATCCCGCAGCACTGACCCTCTGTCATTGCAGCACTTCCTCAAGAGCTGACTCTCTGACATTGCAGCATTCCCACAGTACTGACTCTCACAGTGCAACACTCCCTCAATACTGTCACTCTGACAGTGTGGCACTCCTTCAGTACTGACAATCTGACAGTGCAGCACTCCCACAGTGCTGTCCCTCTGTCATTGCAGCACTCCCTCAGTGCTGACCCTCTGACAGTGTAGCACTCCCTCAGTACTGACTCGCTGATAGTGCAGCACTCCCTCAATACTGACCCCTCTGACAGAGCACACTCTCTCACTACTGACCCTCTCACAGTTCAGCTCTCTCTCACTAATTACCCTGTGAATTTCAGCGCTTCCAACGTCCCGACCCTCTGACAATGCTGCATAACCCTCTATACTGACTCTCAGGCAATGCAGGAATTCCTCAGTACTGACTCACTGACAGTGCCGCAACCCCTCCGTACTGACACACTGACAGTGTGACACTCCCTCAGTGCTGACCCTCTGACAGCGTGACACTCTCTCAGTGCTGAACATCTGACATTGCAGCACTCCCTCTGTACTGACACTCTGACAGTGCAGCAGTCCCTCAGTACAGACCCTCTGACAGTGTGACACTCCCGCAGTACTGACCATCTGACAGTGCAGTACTCCCTCAGTACTGACCCTCTGACAGTGCAGCATTCCCTCAGTACTGACCCTCTGACAGTGCAGCACTCCCTCAGTACTGACCCTCTGACAGTGCAGCACTCCCTCAGTACTGACCCTTTGGCAGTGCAGCACTCCCTCAGTGCTGACCCTCTGTCAGTGCAGCACTCCCTCAGTACTGACCCTCTGACAGTGCAGCACTCCCTCAGTGCTGACCCTCTGGGAGTGTGACACTCCCTCAATATTGACACTCCGACATTGCAGCACTCCCTCAGTACTGTCACATCTGATAGTGGCACTCCCTCACTACTGACACTGAGAGTGCAGCACTCCCTCAGTACTGACCCTCGAACACTGCAGCACTCCCTCAGTACTGATTCTCTGACATTGCAGCACACACTCAGAACTGAACACTCTGACAGTGTGGCACTCCCTCAGTACTGACCCTCAGACAATGCAGCACTCCTTCAGTACTGACACTCCGGCAGTGTGGCACTCCCTCTGTGCTGACCTCCAGACAGTGTGACACACCCTCAGTACTGACCCTCTGACAATGCAGCAATCACTCATTATGAACCGCTGACAGTGCAGTACTCCCTCTGCACTGACCCTTTGGCAGTGTAGCACTCACTCAGCACTGACCCTCTGACAGTGTGACAATCCCGCAGCACTGACCCTCTGACATTGCAGCACTTCCTCAAGAGCTGACTCTCTGACATTGCAGCACTCCCTCAGTGCTGACCTTCTGACAGTGCAGCACACCCTCAGTATTGACCCTCTGGCAGTGTGACAATCCCACAGCTCTGACCCTCTGACAGTGTGGCACTCCATCAGTACTGACACTCTCACAGTGCAGCACTCCCTCAGTACTGCCACTCTCACAGTGCAGCACACCCTCAGCACTGTCATCTGAGAGTGTGGCACTCCCTCAGAACTGAACCCTCTGACAGTGTGGCACTCCCTCAGTACTGACCCTCTGACAGTGCAGAATTCCCTCAGTACTGAATCTCTCACAGTATAGCACACCCACAATCCAGTCACTCTGACAGTGTGGCACTCACTCAGTATTGACCCTCTGACAGTGTGGCACTCCGTCAGAACTGACACTCGGACAGTGTGACACACCCTCAGTACTGGCCTTCTGACAGTGCAGCATTCCCTCAGTACTGACTCTCTCACAGTGCAACACTCCCTCAATACTGTCACTCTGACAGTGTTGCACTCCTTCAGTACTGACAATCTGACAGTGCAGCACTCCCACAGTGCTGTCCCTCTGTCATTGCAGCACTCCCTCAGTGCTGACCCTCTGACAGTGCAGCACTCCCTCAGTACTGACTCGCTGATAGTGCAGCACTCCCTCAATACTGACCCCTCTGAAAGTGCACACTCTCTCAGTACTGACCCTCTCAGAGTTCAGCTCTCTCTCACTAATTACCCTGTGAATTTCAGCGCTTACTACATCCCGACCCTCTGACAATGCTGCATAACCCTCTATACTGACTCTCTGGCTATGCAGGAATCCCTCAGTACTAACCATCTGGCAGTGCAGCACTCTATCAGTACTAAGACCCTCTCACACTTCAGCTCTCTCTCAGTAATTACCCTCTGACATTTCAGCACTTGCTGCGTCCGAACCCTCTGACAATGCTGATCTCCCTCTATACTGACTCTCAGGCAATGCAGGAATCCCTCAGTACTGACCCTCTGACAGTGAGGCACTACCTCAGTACTGACCCACTGACAGTGAGGCACTCTCGCAGTACTGACCCTCTGACAGTGCGGAACTCCCTCAGTACTGACCCTCTGACAGTGTGACACTCCCTCAGTTCTGACCCTCAGAAAGTGTGACACTCCCTCAGTACTGACTGTTCGACAGTGCAGCACTCCCTCAGTACTGACTCTCTGACATTTCAGCGCTTCCTCCATCCCGATCCTCTGACAATGCTATACTCCCTCAATACTGACTCTCTGCCAATGAAGCAGGCCCTCAGTACTGACTGTCCAACAGTGCGGTGATCTCTCATGACCGATTCATGACAGTGTGAACCTGACTCCGTACTGACCCTCTGATAGTGCAGCAGTCCCACAGTCCAGCTTTCCTGACAGTGCAGAATTCACTCAATACTGACCCTCTGACAGTGTGACACTCCCGCAGTACTGACCCTCTGACAGTGTGACACTCCCTCAGTACTAACCATCTGACAGTGTGACACTCCCGCAGTACTGACCATCTGACAGTGCAGTACTCCTTCAGTACTGACCCTCTGACAATGCAGGAATCCCTCAGTACTGACCCTCTGACAGTGCAGCACTCCCTCAGTACTGACCATCTGACATTGCAGCACTCTCTCAGTACTGACCCTCTCAGAGTTCAGCTCTCTCTCACTAATTACCCTGTGAATTTCAGCGCTTACTACATCCCGACCCTCTGACAATGCTGCATAACCCTCTATACTGACTCTCTGGCTATGCAGGCATCCCTCAGTACTGACCATCTGGCAGTGCAGCACTCTATCAGTACTGACCCTCTCACACTTCATCTCTCTCTCAGTAATTACCCTCTGACATTTCAGCACTTGCTGCGTCCGAACCCTCTGACAATGCTGATCTCCCTCTATACTGACTCTCAGGCAATGCAGGAATCCCTCAGTACTGACCCTCTGACAGTGAGGCACTACCTCAGTACTGACCCACTGACAGTGAGGCACTCTCGCAGTACTGACCCTCTGACAGTGCGGAACTCCCTCAGAACTGACCCTATGACAGTGCAGCACTCCCTCAGTACTGACCCTCTGACACTGCAGCACTCCCTCAGTGCTGACTCTCTGACAATGCAGCACTCCCTCAGTACTGACACTCTGACAATGCAGCAATCTCTCAGTACTGACCCTCTGACAGTGCGGAACTCCCTCAGTACTGACTCTGTGATAGTGAAGCAATCCCTCAGTGCTGACCCTCTGACAGTGCAGCACTCCCTCCGTACTGGCCCTCTGACAGTGCACACTCCCTCAGTACTGACCCTCTGACATTGCAGCACTCCCTCAGTGCTGACCCTCTGACAGTGCAGCACTCCCTCAGTATTGACCCTCTGGCAGTGTGACAATCCCGCAGCACTGACCCTCTGACATTGCAGCACTTCCTCAAGAGCTGACTCTCTGACATTGCAGCACTCCCTCAGTGCTGAACTTCTGACAGTGCAGCACACCCTCAGTATTGACCCTCTGGCAGTGTGACAATCCCACAGCTCTGACCCTCTGACAGTGTGGCACTCCATCAGTACTGACACTCTCACAGTGCAGCACTCCCTCAGTACTGCCACTCTCACAGTGCAGCACACCCTCAGCACTGTCATCTGAGAGTGTGGCACTCCCTCAGAACTGAACCCTCTGACAGTGTGGCACTCCCTCAGTACTGACCCTCTGACAGTGCAGAATTCCCTCAGTACTGACTCTCTCACAGTATAGCACACCCACAATCCAGTTACTCTGACAGTGTGGCACTCACTCAGTATTGACCCTCTGACAGTGTGGCACTCCGTCAGAACTGACACTCGGACAGTGTGGCACACCCTCAGTACTGGCCTTCTGACAGTGCAGCATTCCCTTAGTACTGACTCTCTCACAGTGCAACACTCCCTCAATACTGTCACTCTGACAGTGTTGCACTCCTTCAGTACTGACAATCTGACAGTGCAGCACTCCCACAGTGCTGTCCCTCTGTCATTGCAGCACTCCCTCAGTGCTGACCCACTGACAGTGCAGCACTCCCTCAGTACTGACTCGCTGATAGTGCAGCACTCCCTCAACACTGACCCCTCTGAAAGTGCACACTCTCTCAGTACTGACCCTCTCAGAGTTCAGCTCTCTCTCACTAATTACCCTGTGAATTTCAGCGCTTACTACATCCCGACCCTCTGACAATGCTGCATAACCCTCTATACTGACTCTCTGGCTATGCAGGAATCCCTCAGTACTAACCATCTGGCAGTGCAGCACTCTATCAGTACTAAGACCCTCTCACACTTCAGCTCTCTCTCAGTAATTACTCTGACATTTCAGCACTTGCTGCGTCCGAACCCTCTGACAATGCTGATCTCCCTCTATACTGACTCTCAGGCAATGCAGGAATCCCTCAGTACTGACCCTCTGACAGTGAGGCACTACCTCAGTACTGACCCACTGACAGTGAGGCACTCTCGCAGTACTGACCCTCTGACAGTGCGGAACTCCCTCAGTACTGACCCTCTGACAGTGTGACACTCCCTCAGTTCTGACCCTCAGAAAGTGTGACACTCCCTCAGTACTGACTCTCTGACAGTGAGGCACTCCCTCAGTACTGACCCTCTGACAGTGCGGAACTCCCTCAGTACTGACCCTCTGACAGTGAGGCACTCCCTCAGTTCTGACCCTCAGAAAGTGTGACACTCCCTCAGTACTGACTGTTCGACAGTGCAGCACTCCCTCAGTACTGACTCTCTGACATTTCAGCGCTTCCTCCATCCCGATCCTCTGACAATGCTGTACTCCCTCAATACTGACTCTCTGCCAATGAAGCAGGCCCTCAGTACTGACTGTCCAACAGTGCGGTGATCTCTCATGACCGATTCATGACAGTGTGAACCTGACTCCGTACTGACCCTCTGATAGTGCAGCAGTCCCACAGTCCAGCTTTCCTGACATTGCAGAATTCACTCAATACTGACCCTCTGACAGTGTGACACTCCCGCAGTACTGACCCTCTGACAGTGTGACACTCCCTCAGTACTGACCATCTGACAGTGTGACACTCCCGCTGTACTGACCATCTGACAGTGCAGTACTCCTTCAGTACTGACCCTCTGACAGTGCAGGAATCCCTCAGTACTGACACTCTGACAGTGCAGCACTCCCTCAGTGCTGATACTCTGACATTGCAGCCCTCCCTCAGCACTGACCCTCTGACAGTGCAGCACTCCTTCAGTACTGACACTCTGACAGTGCAGCACTCCCCCAGTGCTGATACTCTGACATTGCAGCCCTCCCTCAGCACTGACACTCTGACAGTGCAGGAATGCCTCAGTACTGACACTCTGACATAGAACATAATACATAGAACATAGAAGAATACAGCGCAGTACAGGCCCTTCGGCCCTCGATGTTGCGCCGATCAAAGCCCACCTAACCTACACTAACCCACTATCCTCCATATACCTATCCAATGCCCGCTTAAATACCCATGAAGAGGGAGAGTCCACCACTGCTACTGGCAGGGCATTCCATGAACTTACGACTCGCTGAGTGAAGAACCTACCCCTAACATCAGCCCTATATCTACCCCCCCTTAATTTAAAGCTATGCCCCCTTGTAATAGCTGACTCCATACGTGGAAAAAGGTTCTCACTGTCAACCCTATCTAACCCCCTAATCATCTTGTACACCTCTATCAAGTCACCCCTAAACCTTCTTTTCTCCAATGAAAACAACCCCAAGTGCCTCAGCCTTTCCTCATAGGATCTTCCTACCATACCAGGCAACATCCTGGTAAACTTCCTCTGCACCCGTTCCGGTGCCTCCACATCCTTCCTATAGTATGGCGACCAAAACTGCACACAATATTCCAGATGCGGCCGCACCAGAGTCTTATACAACTGTAGAATGACCTCAGGACTCCGGAACTCAATTCCTCGACCAATAAAAGCCAGTACGCCATATGCCTTCTTCACTGCACTATTTACCTGGGTGGCAACTTTCAGAGATCTGTGTACATGGACACCAAGATCCCTCTGCTCTTCCACACTACCAAGTATCCGACCATTAGCCCAGTACCCCATCTTTTTATTACTCTTACCAAAGTGAATCACCTCACACTAAGCTACATTGAACTCCATTTGCCACCTTTCTTCCCAGCTCTGCAGCTTCTCTATATCCCGCTGTAACCTGCCACATCCTTCCTCACTGTCTACAACTCCTCCGACTTTCGTATCATCCGCAAACTTGCTCACCCAACCTTCTAACCCTTCCTCCAGGTCATTTATAAAAATGACAAACAGCAATGGTCCCAAAACAGATCCTTGCGGAACACCGCTAGTGACGGCACTCCAAGGTCAACCTTTGCCATCAACTACTACCCTCTGTCTTCTTCCAGCCAGCCAATTCCTAATCCAAACCTCCAACTCACCCTCAATGCCATATCTCTGTATTTTCTGCAGTAGCCTACCATGGGGGACCTTATCAAACGCCTTACTAAAATCCATATATACCACATCTACCGCTTTCCCCTCATCTACCTCCTTAGTCACCTTCTCAAAGAATTCGATAAGGTTTGTGAGGCACGACCTGCCCTTCACAAAACCATGCTGACTATCCTTGATCACATTATTCTTATCCAGATGTGCATAAATCCTATCCCTTACAATTCTTTCTAAGACTTTGCCCACAACAGAAGTGAGACTCACTGGCCTATAGTTACTAGGATTATCCCTACTCCCCTTCTGGAACAAGGGAACTACGTTTGCTAGCCTCCAGTCCTCTGGCACTACTCCTGTAAACAAAGAGGACACAAAAATCAAGGCCAATGGCTCTGCAATCTCCTCCCTTGCTTCCCAGAGAATCCTAGGATAAATGCCATCATGCCCAAGGGACTTATCTATTTTCACGCTTGCCAGAATTTCCAACACCTCTTCTCTACATATCTCAAAGCCATCCATTCTACTTATTCGTGCCTCAGTATTCATAACGACAACAATGTCCTGTTCCTGAGTGAATACTGACGAAAAGTATTCATTCAGTGCCTCCCCAATCTCTTCAGCCTCCACACGCAACTTCCCATTACTATCATTGATTGGACCTATTCCTACCCTAGTCATTCTTTTATTCCTAACATACCTATAGAAAGCCTTAGGGTTTTCCCTAATCCTACCAACTAAGGACTTTTCATGTCCCCTCCTTGCTGCTCTTAGCTCTCTCTTCAGGTCCTTCCGGGCTACCTTATAACTCTCAATCGCCCCTATTGAACCTTCACGCCTCATCTTTACAAAGGCCGCCCTCTTCCATTTAACAAGGGATTCCAATTCCTTATTAAACCACGGCTCCCTCACACGACCCTTTCCTCCCTGCCTGGTAGGTACGTAAAAATCAAGGACACTCAATAGTTGCTCCTTGAACAAGTTCCACATATCAATTACGCTCTTGCCTTGGAATCTACTTTTCCAATCCACACATCCTAAGTCATGCCTCAACGCATCATAATTTCCCTGCCCCCAGCTATAACTCTTGCCCTGTAGTACACACTTATCCCTCTCCATCACTAGAGTAAAAATCACCGAATTGTGGTCACTGTCCCCAAAGTGCTCACCTACCTCTAGTTCTAATAACTGGCCTGGTTCGTTACCCAGAACCAAATCCAGTATGGCCTCACCTCTTGTTGGCTTATCTACATATTGTGTCAGGAAACTCTCCTGCACACATTGCACAAACACTGATCCATCTAACGAACTTGAGCTATAGCTTTCCCAATCAATATCAGGAAAGTTAAATACTCCCATAACAATCACCCTATTACTGTCACTCTTCTCCTGAATCATCTTCGCAATCCTTTCTTCAACGATTCTAGGACTATTAGGAGGCCTGTAAAAGACTCCTAACAGGGTGACCTCACCTCTCCTATTCCTAACCTCAACCCAAACTACCTCAGATGGCAAATCTTCGTCCATCTTCCTTTCCACCGCTGTAATACTATCTTTGACAAGCAAAGCCACACACCCCCCCACCCCCTTTTACCCCCACCTCTGACCCTACTAAAACATTTAAACCCTGGAACCTGCAACAGCCAATCCTGTCCCTGATCTAGCCATGTCTCCGTAATAGCCACAACATCGAAGTCCCAGGTATCAACCCACGCTGCAAGTTCATCTACCTTATTTCGTATACTTCTGGCATTAAAGTATACACACTTCAAGCCACTCTTCTGTTTACAGGCACCCTCCTTTAAGATTGATGCCATATTCCTAACCTCCCTACACTCCAGGTCCTGCACCCTAAAGCTACAGTCTGGGTTCCCATGCCCCTGCAGAGTTAGTTTAAACCCCCCCCAAGAGCACTAGCAAACCTCCCCCCAAGGATACTGGTGCCCCTCAGGTTCAGGTGCAGACCATCCTGTTTATAGAGGTCCCACCTTCCCCAGGAAGAATACCAGTTATCCAAGTACCGAAATCCCTCCCTGCTGCACCATCCCTGTAGCCACGCATTTAACTGTTCTCTCTCCCTATTCCTCGACTCTCTATCACGTGGCACGGGTAACAAACCAGAGACAACAACTCTGTTCGTTCTAACTCTGAGCTTCCAACCTAGCTCCCTAAAAGCCTTTCTAACATCCTCAGCACTCCTCCTACCTATGTCATTGGTGCCAATATGGACCACGACTTCAGGCTGCTCCCCCTCCCCCTTAAGGACCCGGAAAACACGATCAGAGACATCACGTACCCTTGCACCTGGGAGGCAACATACCAAACGTGAGTCTCTCTCGTTCCCACAAAACCGCCTATCTCTGCCCCGAACTATTGAGTCCCCAATTATTATTGCTCTGCTCTTCTCCACCCTTCCCTTCTGAGTAGCGGGGACAGGCTCCGTGCCAGAGGCCTGAGCCCCGTCACTTACCCCTGGTAAGTCGTCCCCCCCACAAGTATCCAAAACGGTATACTTGTTCTTGAGGGGAACGACCGCAGGGGGTCCCTGCACTGGCTGCTTCCTCCCAGTGCCCCTCACTGTCACCCATCTATCTGCCATCTTTGGAGTTACTACTTCCCTATAGCTCCGATCTATGATCCCTCTGCCTCCCGAATGATCCTCAGTACTGACCCTCTGACAGTGCAGCACTCCCTCAGCACTGACCCTGTGACAGTGTTGCACTCCCTCTGTACTGACCCTTTCTCAGTGTAGCACTCCCTCAGCACTGACCCGCTGACAGTGTGACACTCCCTCAGCGCTGACCCTCTGATAGTGTGACACTCCCTAAGTATTGACAATCTGACATTGCAGCATTCTGTCTGTACTGACCATCTGACAGTGCAGCACTCCCCCAGTGCTGACCCTCTGACTGTGCAGCACTCCCTCAGCACTGACCCTCTGACTGTGCAGCACTCCCAAAATACTGACACTCTGACAGTGCAGGAATCGCTCAGTACTGACCCTCTGACAGTGAGGCACTCCCTCAGTTCTGACCCACAGAAAGTGTGACATTCCCTCACTACTGACCCTCTGACAGTGAGGCACTCTCTCAGTACTGACCCTCTGACAGTGCGGAACTCCCTCAGTACTGACCCTCTGACAGTGCGGAACTCCCTCAGTACTGACCCTCTGACAGTGAGGCACTCCCTCAGTTCTTACCCTCAGAAAGTGTGACACTCCCTCAGTACTGACCCTCTGACAGTGTGGCACTCCCTCTGTACTGACTCTCTGACATTGCAGCACTCCCTCAGCACTGACGCTCTGACACTGCACACTCTCACGGTACTGACGCTCTCACAGTTCAACTCTCTCTCATTCATATTCCTCTGACATTTCAGTGTTTCCTACGTCCCGACCCTCTGACAATGCTGCACTCCCTCTATACTGATTCTCAGGCTATGCAGTAATCCCTCAGTCCTGACCCTCGGACAGTGCAGCACTCCCTCAGTGCTGACCCTCTGATAGTCTGACACTCCCCCAGTGCTGATACTCTCACATTGCAGCACTCCCTCAGCACTGACCCCTCTGACAGTGTGGCACTCCCTCAGTACTGACCCTCTGGCAGTGCAGCACACCCTCAGCACTGAACCTCCGATAGTGTGGCATTCCCTCAGTGTTGACCCCCTGACAGTGTGACACTCCCTCAGTACTGAACCGCTGACAGTGCAGCACTCTCTCTGTACTGACCCTTTTGCACTGTAGCACTCACTCAGCACTGACTGTTTGGAAGTGTAGCGCTCCCTCAGTACTGACCCTCTGACAGTGTGACACACCTTCAGTACGGACCCTCTTACGGTGTGACACTCCCTCAGTAATAACCCGTCTGACAATGTGACACTCCCTCAGTACTGACCTTCTGATAGTGCAGCATTCCCTCAGTACTGTCACTCTGACAGTGCAGCAATCCCTCAGTACTGACACTCTGACAGTGCAGCACTCACTCAATACTGTCACTCTGACAGTGCAGCAATCCCTCAGTACTGACTCTCTGACAGTGTGGCACTCCCTCAGTGTTGACCCCCTGACAGTGTGACACTCCCTCAGCACTGACCCACTGCCAGTGTGACACTCCCTCAGTGCTGACCCTCTGATAGTGTGACACTCCCTAAGTACTGACCCTCTGACATTGTAGCACTCCGTCTTTACTGACCCTCTGACAGTGCAGCACTCCCTCAATACTGACCCTCTGACAGTGCAGCACTCCCTCAATACTGACCCTCTGACAGTGCAGCACTCCCTCAATACTGTCACTCTGACACTGAGGCGCTCTCACAGTGCTGAAACTCTGACAGTGCAGCACTCCCTCAGTACTGACCATCTGACAGAGCAGCAATCCCTCAGCACTGACCCTGTGACAGTGTTGCACTCCCTCTGTACTGATCCTTTGTCAGTGTAGCACTCCCTCAGCACTGACCCGCTGAAAGTGTGACACTCCCTCAGTGCTGACCCTCTGATAGTGTGACACTCCCTAAGTATTGACCTTCTGACATTGCAGCACTCCATCTGTACTGACCATCTGACAGTGCAGCACTCCCCCAGTGCTGACCCTCTGACAGTGCAGCACTCCCTTAATGCTGACCCTGTGATAATGTGACACTCCCCCAGTGCTGATGCTCTGACATTGCAGCACTCCCTCAGCACTGACCCCTCTGACAGTGTGGCACTCCCTCTGTACTGACCCTCTGACAGTGTGGCACTCCCAAAGTACTGACACTCTGACAGTGCAGAACTCCCTCAGTACTGAACCGCTGACAGTGCAGCACTCCATCAATACTGATCCTCTGGCAGTGTAGCACTCCCTCAGCACTGACCCTCTGACATTGCAGCACTCCCTCAGTGCTGACCCTCCGACAGTGCAGCACTCCCTCAGTACCGACTGTCCACAGTGCAGCACTCCCTCAGTACTGACCCTCTGACAGTGCACCACTCCCTCAATACTGATTCTCTGGCAATGAAGCAGCCCCTCAGTACTGACTGTCCAACAGTGCGGTGATCTCTCATGACCGATTCAAGACAGTGTGAACCTGACTCCGGACTGAGCCTCTGATAGTGCAGCAGTCCCTCAGTCCAGCTTTCCTGACAGTGCAGCATCCACTCAGTACTGACCATCTGGCAGTGTGACACTCCCTCAGTACTGACCCTCTGACAGTGTGACACTCCCGCAGTACTGACCATCTGACAGTGCAGAACTCCCTCAGTACTGACACTCTGAGAGTGCAGGAATCCCTCAGTACTGACCCTCTGACAGTGTGACACTCCCACAGTACTGACTCTCTGACAGTGTGACACTCCCTCAGTGCTGAACCTCTGACAGTGCAGCTCTCCCTCATTATGAACCGCTGACAGTGCAGTACTCCCTCTGAACTGACCCTTTGGCAGTGTAGCACTCCCTCAGCACTGACCGACTGCCAGTGTGACACTCCCTCAGTACTGAACCTCTGATAGTGTGACACTCCCTAAGTACTGACCCTCTGACAGTGCAGCACTCCCTCAGTACTGACTCTCGGACATTTCAGCGCTTCCTCCATCCTGACCCTCTGACAGTGCAGCACTCCCTCAGTACTGACTGTCCACAGTGCAGCACTCTCTCAGTACTGATCCTCTGACATTTCAGCGCTTCCTCCATCCCAATCGTCTAACAATGCTGCACTCCCTCAATACTGACTCTCTGGCAATGAAGCAGACCCTCAGTGCTGACTGTCCAACAGTGCGGTGATCTCTCATGACCGATTCATGACAGTGTGAACCTGACTCCGGATTGACCCTCTGATAGTGCAGCAGTCCCTCAGTCCAGCTTTCCTGACAGTGCAGCATCCACTCAGTACAGACCATCTGACAGTGTGACACTCCCTCAGTACTGACCCTCTGACAGTGTGACGCTCCCTCAGTACTGACCCTCTGACAGTGTGACACTCTCTCAGTGCTAAAACTCTGACAGTGCAGCACTCCCTCAGTGCTGATCCTCTGACAGTGTGACACTCCCGCTGTACTGACGCTCTGACAGTGCAGAATCCACTCAGTACTGACCCTCTGACAGTGTGACACTCCCGCAGTACTGACCATCTGACAGTGCAGTACTCCTTCAGTACTGACCCTCTGATAGTGCGGTACTCCCTCCGTACTGACCCTCTGACAGTGTGACACTCCCGCAGTACTGACCCTCTGATAGTGCAGCACACCCTCAGTACTGACCCTCTGACAGTGCAGCACTCCCTCAGTACAGACCCTTTGACAGTGCAGCACTCTCTCAGTGCTGACCCTCTGATAGTGTGACACTCCCTCAGAGCTGAACCTCTGACAGTGCAGCACTCCCTCTGTACTGACCCTCTGACAGTGCAGTAATCCCTCAGTACTGACCCTCTGACAGTGCAGCACTCCCTCAGTACTGAACCTTTGGCAGTGCAGCACTCCCTCAGTGCTGACCCTATGGTAGTGAGACACTCCCTCAATTCTGATACTCCGACACTGCAGCACTCCCTCATTACTGACCCATCTGACAGTGGCACTCCCTCAGTACTGACCCTCGAACAATGCAGCACACCCTCAGTACTGATTCTCTAACATTGCAGCACTCAGTCAGAACTGAACCCTCTGACAGCGTGACAGTCCCTCAGTGCTGATCCTCTGACAGTGCAGTACTCCCTCAGCGCTGACCCATTTTTCAGTGTGGCACTCCCTCAGTACGGACCCTCTGACAGTGCAGCACTCCTTCAGTACTGATACTCCGGCAGTGTGGTACTCCCTCTGTGCTGAAACCCAGACTGTGTGACACTCCCTCAGTACTGACCATCTGATAGTGTGACACTCCCTAAGTTCTGACCCTCTGACATTGCAGCACTCCCTCAGCACTGACCCCTCTGACAGTGTGACACTCCCTCAGTTCTGACCCTCAGAATGTGTGACACTCCCTCACTACTGACCCTCTGACAGTGAGGCACTCTCTCAGTACTGACCCTCTAACAGTGCGGAACTCCCTCAGTACTGACCCTCTGACAGTGAGGCACTCCCTCAGTTCTGACCCTCAGAAAGAGTGACACTCCCTCAGTACTGACCCTCTGACAGTGAGGCACTACCTCAGTACTGACGCTCTGACAGTGAGGCACTCCCTCAGTTCTGACTCTCAGAAAGTGTGACACTCCCTCACTACTGACCCTCTCACAGTGAGGCAATCTCTCAGTACTGACCCTCTGACAGTGCAGAACTCCCCAAGTTCTGACCCTCTGACAGTGCGGACCTCCCTCAGTACTGACCCTCTGACAGTGAGGCATTCCCTCAGTTCTGACCCTCAGAAAGCGTGACACTCCCTCAGTACTGACCCTCTGACAGTGTGGCACTCCCTCTGTACTGACTCTCTGACATTGCAGCACTCCCTCAGTACTGATCCTCTGACAGTGAGGCACTCCCTCTGTACTGACTCTCTGACATTGCAGCACTCTCTCAGTAATGACCCTCTGACAGTGCAGCACTCCCTCACTACTGACCCTCTGACACTGCACACTCTCTCAGGACTGACGCTCTCACAGTTCAACTCTCTCTCAGTAATATTCCTCTGACATTTCAGTGTTTCCTACATCCCGACCCTCTGACAATGCTGCACTCCCTCTATACTGACTCTCTGGCTATGCAGTAATCCCTCAGTCCTGACCCTCTGATAGTGCAGAACTCCCTCCATACTGACCCTCTGACTGTGCAGCACTCCCTCAGTACAGACCGTCTGACAGTGTGACACTCCCTCAATATGATCCTCTGACAGTGCAGCACTCCCTCAGTACTGACACACTGACACTGCAGCACTCCTTCAGTACTGACCCACTGACCGTCTGGCACTCCATCAGGACTGATCCCTCCGACAGTGCAGCACTTCCTCAGTCCTGACCCTCTGACAGTGCAGCACTCCCTCAGTACTGACCATCTGATAGGGTGGCACTCCGTCAGTACTAACACTCTGACAGTGTGGCACTCCCTCAGTACTGTCACTCTGACAGTGCAGCACTCCCTCAGTACTGACACTCTGACAGTGCGGCACTCTCCCTGTAGTGACCCTCTGACAGTGCAGCAAACCCTCTGTACTGACCCTCTGACAGTGCACGACTCCTTCAGTACTAATTCTCTGACAGTGCAGTACTCCCTCTGACAGTGCACACTTTCTCAGTACTGACCCTCTCACAGTTCAGCTACCTCTCACTAATTACCCTCTGAATTTCAGCGCTACCTACATACCGACCCTCTGACAATGCTGCACTTCCTCTATACTGACTCTCTGGCAATGCAGCAATCCCTTAGTACTGACCATCTGGCAGTGCAGCACTCTCTCAGTACTGACCCTCTCACACTTCAGCTCTCTCTCAGTAATTACTCTCTGACATTTCAGCACTTCCTGCGTCCCAACCCTCTGACAATGCTGATCTCCCTCTGTACTGACTCTCAGTCAATGCAGGAATCCCTCAGTACTGACACACTGACAGTGCAGCACTCCCTCAGTACTGACCCTTTGGCAGTGTTTCACTCCCTCAGTAGTGACCCTGTGACAATGCAGCACTCCCTCAGTAGTGACCCTGTGACAATGCAGCACTCCCTCAGTACTGACCCTCTGACAGTGCAGCACTCCCTCAGTACTGACCCTCTGACAGTGCTGCACTCCCTCAGTACCGACCCTTTGGCAGTGCAGTACTCTCTCAGTGCTGACCCTCTGATAGTGTGACACTCTCTCATTGCTGAACCTCTGACAGTGCAGCACTCCTTCAGGGCTAATCCTCTGACAGAGTGACACTCCCTCAGTGCTGACCCTCTGACAGTGTGACACTCTCTCAGTGCTGAACCTCTGACAGTGCAGTACTCCCTCAGTACTGACCCTCTGACAGTGCAGCACTCCCTCAGTACTGACCCTCTGACAGTGTGACACTCCCTCAGTACTGACCCCTCTGACAGAGCAACACTATCTCAGTACTGACCCTCTAACAGTGCGGAACTCCCTCAGTACTGTCCCTCTGACAGTGAGGCACTCCCTCAGTTCTGACCCTCAGAAAGTGTGACACTCCCTCACTACTGACCCTTCTGACAGTGAGGCACTCTCTCAATACTGACCCTCTGACAGTGCGGAACTCCCTCAGCTCTGACCCTCTGACAGTGCGGAATTCCCTCAGTACTGACCCTCTGACAGTGTGACACTCCCTCAGTACTGACCCTCTGACAGTGTGGCACTCCCTCAGTACTGACTCTCTGACATTGCAGCACTCCCTCAGTACAGATCCTCTGACAGTGTGGCGCTCCCTCTGTACTGACTCTCTGACATTGCAGCACTCCCTCAGTACTGACCCTCTGACAGTGCAGCACTCCCTCAGTACTGACCCTCTGACAGTGCAGCACTCCCTCAGTTCTGACCCTCTGACAGTGCAGCACTCCCTTTTTTACTGACCATCTGATAGTGTGGTACTACGTCAGTACTGACACTCTGACAGTGTGGCACTCCCTCAGCAATGACCCTTTGGCAGTGCAGCACTCCCTCAGTGCTGACCCTATGGTAGTGAGACACTCCCTCAATTCTGACACCCCTACACTGCAGCACTCCCTCATTACTGACCCATCTGACAGTGGCACTCCCTCAGTACTGACCCTCGAACAATGCAGCACACCCTCAGTACTGATTCTCTAACATTGCAGCACTCAGTCAGAACTGACCCTCTGACAGTGCGGAATTCCCTCAGTACTGACCCTCTGACAGCGTGACAGTCCCTCAGTGCTGACCCTCTGACAGTGTGACACTACCTCCGTGCTGATCCTCTGACAGTGCAGTACTCCCTCAGCGCTGACCCATCTTTCAGTGTGGCACTCCCTCAGCACGGACCCTCTGACAGTGCAGCACTCCCTCAGTACTGACCCTCGAACAATGCAGCACACCCTCAGTACTTATTCTCTAACATTGCAGCACTCAGTCAGAACTGAACCCTCTGACAGCGTGACAGTCCCTCAGTACTGACCCTCTGACAGTGTGACACTACCTCAGTTCTGACCCTCAGAAAGTGTGACACTCCCTCAGTACTGACCCTCTGACAGTGAGGCACTCTCTCAGTACTGACCCTCTAACAGTGCGGAACTCCCTCAGTACTGACCCTCTGACAGTGAGGAACTCCCTCAGTTCTGACCCTCAGAAAGTGTGACACTCCCTCAGTACTGACCCTCTGACAGTCCAGAACTCCCTCAGTGCTGACCCTCTGACAGTGTGGCTCTCCCTCAGTACTGACCCTCTGACAGTGAGGCACTCCCTCTGTTCTGACCCTCAGAAAGTGTGACACTCCCTCACTACTGACCCTCTGACAGTGAGGCAATCTCTCAGTACTGACCCTCTGACAGTGCAGAACTCCCTCTGTACTGACACTCTGACAGTGCAGCACTCCCTCTGTACTGACCCTCTGACATTGCAGCACTCCTTCAGTACTGACCCACTGACAGCGCAGCACTCCCTCAGTACTGACCCTCTGACAGTGTGGCGCTCCCTCAATACTGTCCCCTCTGACAGTGCAGCACTGCCTCAGTACTGACCCTCTGACTGTGCAGCACTCCCTCAGTACTGACATTCTGACAGTGCAGCACTCCCTCAGTACTGACCCTCTGACAGCGCAGCATTCCCTCAGTACTGACACTCTGACAGTGCGGCAATCGCTCAGTACTGACCCTCCGTCAGTGCAGCACTCCCTCAGTACTGACCATCTGACAGTGTGGCACTCCCTCAGTACTGAATCTCTGACAGTGTGGCACACCCTGAGTACTGACCCTCTGTCAGTGCAGCACTCACTCTGTACTGACCCTCTGACAGTGCAGCACTCCCTCAGTACTGACCCTCTGACAGTGAAGCACTCCCTCAGTACTGAAACTCTGACAGTGCGGCACTCCCACAGTACTGACCCTCTGACAGTGTGGAACTTCCTCAGTCCTGACCCCTCTGACAGTGCAGCACTCCCTCAGTACTGTCCCTCTGACTGTGCAGCACTCCCTCAGTACTGACCATCTGACAGTGTGGCACACCCTCAGTAATGCCCCTCTCACAGTGTGGCACTCCCTCAATACTGACCCCTCTGACAGTGCAGCACTCCATCAGTACTGACCCTCTGACTGCTGCACTCCCTCAGTATTGACCCCCTGACAGTGCAGCATCTGCTCAGTACTGACCCTCTGACAGTGCAGCACTCCCTCAGTACTGACCCTCTGACAGTGCAGAACTCCCTCAGTACTGACATTCTGACAGTGCAGTACTCCCTCAGTACTGACCCTCTGACAGTGCAGCACTCCCTCAGTACTGACCCCTCTGACAGTGCAGCACTCCCTCTGTACTGACACTCTGACAGTGCAGCACTCCTTCAGTACTGACCCACTGACAGCGCAGCACTCCCTCAGTACTGACCCTCTGACAGTGTGGCGCTCCCTCAATACTGTCCCCTCTGACAGTGCAGCACTGCCTCAGTACTGACCCCTCTGACAGTGCAGCACTCCCTCTGTACTGACACTCTGACAGTGCAGCACTCCTTCAGTACTGACCCTCTGACATTGCAGCACTGCCTCTTTACTGACCCTCTGACTGTGCAGCACTCCCTCAGTACTGACCCTCTGACAGTGCAGCACTCCCTCAGTACTGACCCTCTGACAGCGCAGCACTCCCTCAGTACTGACCCTCTGACAGCGCAGCACTCCCTCAGTACTGACCATCTGACAGTGTGGCACACCCTGAGTACTGACCCTCTGTCAGTGCAGCACTCACTCAGTACTGACCCTCTGACAGTGCAGCACTCCCTCAGTACTGACCCTCTGACAGTGAAACACTCCCTCAGTACTGAAACTCTGACAGTGCGGCACTCCCTCAGTACCGACCATTTGGCAGTGCAGCACTCTCTCAGTGCTGACCCTCTGATAGTGTGACACTCTCTTAGAGCTGAACCTCTGACAGTGTGGCACACCCTGAGTACTGACTCTCTGTTAGTGAAGCACTCACTCAGTACTGACCCTCTGACAGTGCAGCACTCCCTCAGTACTGACCCTCTGACAGTGTGGCACTCCCTCAGTACTGACCATCTGACAGTGTGGCCCTCCCTCAGTACTGACCCTAAGACAGTGCAGCACTCCCTCAGTAATGACCCTCTGACAGTGTGGCACTCCCTCATTACTGAAACTCTGACAGTGTGGCACACCCTCAGTACTGATCCTCTGACAGTGTGGCACTCCCTCAGTACTGACCATCTGACAGTGTGGCACTCCCTCAATTTGACCCTCTGACAGTGCAGCACTCCCTCAGTACTGACCATCTGACAGTGCAGCACTCCCTCAGTACTGACCCTCTGACAGTGCAGAACTCCCTCAGTACTGACATTCTGACAGTGCAGTACTCCCTCAGTACTGACCCTCTGACAGTGCAGCACTCCCTCAGTACTGACCCCTCTGACAGTGCAGCACTCCCTCTGTACTGACACTCTGACAGTGCAGCACTCCTTCAGTACTGACCCACTGACAGCGCAGCACTCCCTCAGTACTGACCCTCTGACAGTGTGGCGCTCCCTCAATACTGTCCCCTCTGACAGTGCAGCACTGCCTCAGTACTGACCCCTCTGACAGTGCAGCACTCCCTCTGTACTGACACTCTGACAGTGCAGCACTCCTTCAGTACTGACCCTCTGACATTGCAGCACTCCTTCAGTACTGACCCACTGACAGCGCAGCACTCTCTCAGTACTGACCCTCTGACAGTGTGGCGCTCCCTCAATACTGTCCCCTCTGACAGTGCAGCACTGCCTCTTTACTGACCCTCTGACTGTGCAGCACTCCCTCAGTACTGACCCTCTGTCAGTGCAGCACTCCCTCAGTACTGACCATCTGACAGTGTGGCACTCCCTCAGTACTGAATCTCTGACAGTGTGGCACACCCTGAGTACTGACCCTCTGTCAGTGCAGCACTCACTCAGTACTGACCCTCTGACAGTGCAGCACTCCCTCAGTACTGACCCTCTGACAGTGAAACACTCCCTCAGTACTGAAACTCTGACAGTGCGGCACTCCCTCAGTACCGACCATTTGGCAGTGCAGCACTCTCTCAGTGCTGACCCTCTGATAGTGTGACACTCTCTCAGAGCTGAACCTCTGACAGTGTGGCTCACCCTGAGTACTGACTCTCTGTTAGTGAAGCACTCACTCAGTACTGACCCTCTGACAGTGCAGCACTCCCTCAGTACTGACCCTCTGACAGTGTGGCACTCCCTCAGTACTGACCATCTGACAGTGTGGCCCTCCCTCAGTACTGACCCTAAGACAGTGCAGCACTCCCTCAGTAATGACCCTCTGACAGTGTGGCACTCCCTCATTACTGAAACTCTGACAGTGTGGCACACCCTCAGTACTGATCCTCTGACAGTGTGGCACTCCCTCAGTACTGACCATCTGACAGTGTGGCACTCCCTCAATTTGACCCTCTGACAGTGCAGCACTCCCTCAGTACTGACCATCTGACAGTGCAGCACTCCCTCAGTACTGACCATCTGACAGTGTGGCCCTCCCTCAGTACTGACCCCTGGACAGTGCAGCACTCCCTCAGGACTGACCCTCTGACAGTGTGGCACTCCCTCAGGACTGACACTCTGACAGTGCAGCACTCCTTCAGTACTGACCCTCTGACAGTGTGGCACTCCCTCAGTACTGACCCTCCGACAGTGCAGCGCTCCCTCAGTGCTGACCCTCTGACAGTGCAGCACTCCCTCAGTACTGACCCTCTGACAGTGTGGCACTCACTCAGTAATGACACTCTGACAGTGCAGCACTCCCTCAGCAATGACCCACGGACAGTGCAGCGCTCCCTCAGTAGTGACCCTCGGAAAGTGCAGCTCTCCCTCAGTACTGACCCTCGGACAGTGCAGCACTCCCTCATTAGTGACCCTCGGACGGTGCAGCACTCCCTCTCTAATGACCCGCTGACAGTGTGGTACTCCCTCAGTACTGACACTGACAGTGCAGCACTCCCTCAGTACTGACCCTCTGACAATGCAGCACTCCCTCAGTAATGACCCTCTGACAGTGCAGAACTCCCTCAGTAATGACCATCTGACAGTGTGACACTCCCTCAGTACTGATCCTCTGACAGTGCAGCACTCACTCAGTGCTGACCCACTGACAGTGCGGCACTCCCTCAGTCCTGACCCTCTGACAGTGCAGCACTCCCTCAGTACTGACCCACTGACAGTGCAGCACTCCCTCAGTCCTGACCCTCTGACTGTGCAGCACTCCCTCGGTACTGTCCCTCTTTATTTCTTGGGAAATATGGAGACATAGGGTTTGCAGATTCTGAGGAAGCATGAGAGAGACACACGAACCAAGACCTGTCTGAAACTCTCTGCAATAGATTATTCAGATGCACAGAGTCACAGAGATGCAGAGCATTGAACCAGTCCCTCCTGTCCAACTTGTCCATACCAACCAGATATTCCCATCTCATTTCATTCCATTTGCTAGCCCTTGGCTGATATCCCTCTAAACTCTTCCTATTCACATACTCATCCTGATGCCTTTGAAATGTCCCAATTATCCCAGCCCCCATCACTTCCTCTGGCAGCTACCTGCATGCCCTTGAATAAGTGCTCAAACATTCATACTGTCGATACAAACTCTAATAAACACCAACCTACGAAAGGCCATCATTGTCCTTTTCAACCGACCCTTAGCTTCTTCATTACGCTGATTTCAACAGAGGTAAAGAAACCGAGTTAGTGACCATCCACCGTGACCCTGTAATAAAACTTATTTTCAAATGTGGCTTGTATGTGATTACCACCCCCTCTAATAGTTGCCTGGAAGTTGGGGGTGTGGTGTACTCTCCTGCTGCAGTCCTTGGGTGCCCCACAGTGATGTTAGGGAGGGAGCTCCAGGAGTTTGACCTGAACCATGTAAAGAGCTCTCTTCCTGGAGTGCCTTTTTAAAGTTGGGAAGTTATTATAGTCCAGGAGGACCCGAGAGCTGCTGTCTTGTCAGAGAGAGAGGGTCACACACCTCAGGTGAGGGGAGACGTTGAGAAGCTGGGGGCTTCATGGTCATTTCAGACATGATAGAGATTGAACCAACAATGTTGGCATCACGAACCTGTTAGCTGTGGTAACTGACCCCCCTTTGTAGCAGAGGGATTCAATCCCTTGAACAGAGCAAGCTTGAGAATTCAACACTAAAATCAATCTGTACGGACACGCTAGAGACCTGAAACATCAATACAGAGATTGCTGAAGAAGCTAAGCATGTCCGGCAGCATCTCTGAGGGGAGAGGGAGAAAGAGACAGAGAGAAAGTTTACCTTTTAATCCAGTGATTTCTGCAGGAAAGCTCCTTCAGAATAGACCGTTTTGAGGAAGGGTCACTTGACAAAGGCACTTCACAAAGATCCTGATCAATGTAACTTTGTGATGTTAGTTCAGAAGGAACAGCTCAGACCTAACATTTCAGTGTGCCTTTGTTCTGTATCTGTTCTCCCATGTAGCCCGCCCTCTGAATACAATACCTTACACAGCCTTAAACCTGCACACCTGCTGTGCTCTTCCAGCACCACTAATCCAGAATCTGGTTTCCAGCATCTGCAGTCATTGATTTTACCACAGCCTTAAACCTGTCTGTCAACTTTCAGCAGAAGCAGTCTCAGGGCATTGAACACAGACTGAATTACTCAGTGACGCATGAATGAGATCATGTTCTCAAGTAAACAGATGGTGGGGAAATTCAGCACAATTCAGCAGGTAGCAACGGTGAAGAGAGAGGAACAATTCGCATTCCAAGTGACTCTTCCTCAAAACGGTCTGTTCTGAAGGAACTTTCGCGCAGAAATCACTGGATTGAAAGGTGAACTTTCTCTCTGTCTCTTTCTCTCCCTCCCTTCACAGAAGCACTATCTGAGGTAATGAGGGGGCACATTCTGAGATACTGAGGGAGCACTTTCTGTGCTACTGAGGGAGCACTTTTTGAGATATTAAGGGTGCACTTTCTGAGGTATTGAGGAAGCACTATCTGAGGTATTGAGGGAGCAATTTCTGAGGATTTGAGGAAGCACTATCTGAGGTATTCAGGGAGCACAATCTGAGGGATTGAGCAAGCACTATCTGATGTACTGAGGAAGAACTCTCTGAGGTACTGAGGGAGCACTTTCTGAGGTTTGAGAGAGCACTTTCTGTGGTCCTGAGTGTGCACTATCTGAGGAATTGAGCGAGTACTTTCTGAGGTATTGAGGGAGCACTATTTGAGGTACTGAGGAGCGACTTTCTGATGTATTGAGGATGCACCATCTGAGGTATTGAGGAAGTACTGTCTGATGTACTGAGGGAGCACTTTCTGAGGTACTGAGTGTGCACTATCTGAGGTATTGAGGGACCACTGTCTGAGGTACTGAGGAAGCACTATCTGAGGTATTGAGGGACCACTGTCTGAGGTACTGAGGAAGCACTGTCTGAGGTATTGAGTGTGCACTATCTGAGGTATTGAGGGAGCACTTTCTGAGGTATTGACGATACTCCTTCTGAGGTATTGCACGAGTGCTTTCTGAGGTATTGAGGGAGTACTATCGGGGGAACGAGGAAGCACCATGTGAGTACTGAGGGAGCACTATTTGAGGTACTGAGGGAGCACTTTCTGTGGTGCTGAGGAAGCACTTTCTGAGGTATTGAGGGAGCACTATTTGAGGTATTCGGGAGCATTATCTGAGCTATTGAGGGTGCACTGTCTGAGGTATTGAGGGAGCATTTTCTGAGGTTCTGACGGTGCACTATCTGAGATACTGAGGGAGTACTGTCTGAGGTATTAAGCAAGCACTATCTGAGGTACTGAGGATGCAATATCTTAGGTATTGAGGGAGCACTTTCTGAGGTATGAAGGAAGCACTATCTGATGTACTGAGGAAGCACTCTCTGAGGTACTAATGGAGCACTTTCTGAGGTATTGAGCAAGTATTGCCTGAGGTACTGAGGGAGGACTCTCTGAGGTATTAAGGGAGATCTATCTGAGGTATTGAGGAACACTATCTGAAGTATTGAGGGAGCACTATCTGAGGAACTGAGGGAGCACTATCGGATGGACTGAGGTAGCACTTTCTGAGGTATTGAGTGAGCACTTTCTGAGCTATTGAGTGAGCATTATATGAGGTACTGAATTAGCACTTTTTGAAATATTGAGGGAGCACTTCCTGAGGTATTGTGGGTGCTCTTTCTGAGGTACTGAGGGAGCACGTGCTGACGTACTGAGGGTGCACTATCTGTGGTACCGAGGAAGCACTGTCTGAGGTATTGAAGAAGTACAATGTGAGTGCTGAGGGAGCACGACATGAGGTACTGAGGAAGCACTATCTAAGTTATTGAGGGTGCACTATCTGAGGTAGTGAGGGAGCATTTTCTGAGGTATTGAGGGAGCATTTTCTGAGGTACTGGCGTGCACTATCTGAGGTATTGAGGGAGCACTATCTGAGATATTGAGGGAGTACTTTCTGAGGGACTGAGGGAGTACTTTCGGTGGTAGTACTTTCTGTGGTAGTGAGCAAGCACTATCTGAGTTACTGAGGAAGTACTATCTGAGGTATTGAGGAAGCACTATTTGATTTACTGAGGAAGCATTCCCTGAGGTACTGAGGGAGTACTTTCTGAGGTATTGCGGAAGCACTATGTAGGGTACTGAGGGAGCAATATCTAAAGTATTGAGGGAACACTTTCTGAGGTATTGCGGGAGATCCATCTGAGGTATTGAGGGAGATCCATCAGAGGTATTGAGGAACACTATCTGAGATATTGAGGGAGCACTTTCAGAGGTATTGCGGAAGCACTACGTGAGGTACTGAGTTTTCAATAACTCAAGTATTAAGGGACACTTTCTGAGGTACTCAGGAAGCACTGCCTGAGGTACTGAGGGAGCACTTTCTGAGGTATTGAGAAAGCACTGCCTGAGGTACTGAGGGAGCACTCTTTCAGGTTTTGAGGGAGATCTATGTGAGGTATTGAGGAACACTATCTGAGGTATTGATGGAGCACTCTCTGAGGGACTGAGAGAGCACTATCTGAGGTATTGAGGTTGCACTTTCTGAGGTATTGAGGGAGCACTATCTAAGGTATGGGGGAGCACTATCTGAGGTATTGAGGGATCACAATCGGAGGTATTGAGGGAGCATTATCTGTGGTACTGAAGAAGCACTTTCTGAGGTATTAAGGGTGCACTTTCTGAGGTATTGAGGAAGCACTCTCTGAGGTATTGAGGCAGCACTTTCTGAGGTTCTGACGAAGCACTCTCTGAGGTACTGAGGGAGCATTATCTGAGGTACAGAGGGAGCACTTTCTGACGTATTAAGGAAGCACTGTCCGACGTATTAAGAGAGCAATTTCTGAGTTGTGAGGAAACACTGCCTGAAGTACAGAGTGTACACAATCTGACGTATTGAGAGAGCACTTTCTAAGGTATTGAGTGAGCAATATCTGAGGTATTGAGGGAGCACTTTCTGAGGTAGTGAGGGAGCAATTACTGAGGTATTGAGGGAGCACTATCTGAGGTATTTGGGGAGCTCCTTCTGTGGTATTGAGCGAGTATTTTCTGCGGTATTGAGGAAGCATTATCTGAGGTACTGAGGGAGCACTTTCTGACGTATTTGGAAGCACTGTCCGACGTATTGAGAGAGCAGTTTCTGAGTTGTGAGGCAGCACTGCCTGAAGTACAGAGTGTGCACTATGTGACGTATTGAGGGAGCACTTTCTAAGGTATTGAGTGAGAACTATCTGAGGTATTGCGGGAGCACTTTCAGAGATATTGAGGAAGCATTATTTGACATACTGAGAGAGCATTATCTGAGGTACTGAGGGAGCACTTTCTTTGGTATTGAGGAAGCACTTTCTGAGGTATTGAGGGTGCACTATCGGAGGTATTGCAGGAACACTTTCTGAGGTATTGCGTGAACACTTTTTGTGGTATAAAGGGAGCACTACCTGAGGTATTGAGGGAGCACTATCTTAGGTTTGCTGGAGCACTATCTGCGGTATTGAGGGAGCACATTCTGAGGTATTGAGTGAGAACCTTCTGAGGTATTGAGGAAGCACTATCTGAGCAATTGAGGGAGCATTATCTGTGGTACTGAGGGAGCACACTTTCTGAGGTACTGAGGAAGTACTTCTGAGGTATTAAATTTGAGATATTGAGGAAGCGCGATTGGAGGAAGTGATGAAGCACTCTAAGGTACTGAGGGAGCACTTTCTGTGGTGCTGAGGAAGCAGTTTCTGAGGTATTGGGGGTGCACTATCTGAGGTATTGAGGGAGCACTTTCTGAGGTAGTGAGAGCAATAACTGAGGTATTGAGGGAGCAGTATCAGATGTATTGGGGGAGCGCCTTCTGAGGTATTGAGAGAGTATTTTCTGAGATATTGAGGAAGCACTATCAGAGCTACTGAGGGAGCACTTTCTGACGTATTAAGGAAGCACTGTCCAACATATTGAGGGAGCAATTTCTGAGTTGTGAGGAAGCACTGCCTGAAGTACAGAGTGTGCACTATCTGACGTATTAAGCGAGCACTTTGTAAGGTATTGAGTGAGAACTATCTGAGGTATTGAGGGAGCACTTTCTGAGGTATTGAGGAAGCACTATCTGAGATACTGAGGGAGCATTATCTGACATACTGAGGGAGCATTATCTGAGGTACTGAGGGAGCACTTTCTTTGGTACTGAGGAAGCACTTTCTAAGGTATTGAGGGTGCACTATCGGAGGTATTGCGGGAACACTTACTGAGGTATTGCGTGAACACTTTTTGTGGTATAAAAGGAGCACTCCTTCGGTATTGAGGGAGCACTATCTTAGGTATGGGGGAGCACTATCTGAGGTATTGAGGGAGCACTATCTGAGGTATTGAGGGAGCTCCTTCTGAGGTATGGAGCAAGTATTTTCTGAGGTATTGAGGAAGTACTATCTGAGGTACTGAGGGACCTCTTTCTGACGTATTGAGGAAGCACTGTCCGACGTATTAAAGGAAGCACTGTCTCAGGTACTGAGTGGGCGCTATCTGAGCTGTTGAGGGAGCACTGTCTGAGTACTGAGGAAGCACTGCCTGAAGTACAGAGAGTGCACTAGCTTAGGTATGGAGGGAGCACTTTCTGAGGTATTGAGTGAGCATTATCTAAAGTATTGAGTGAGCACTTTCTGAAGTATTGAGGTTGCACTACTTGAGGTGATGAGGAAGCACTTTCTGTTGTAGTGAGGGAGCACTTCCTGAGGTACTGAGGGTGTACTATCCGAGGAATTGTTGGAGCATTTTCAGAGATACTGAAGGTGCGCTGGCTAAGGTATTCAGGGAGTATTATCTGAGGTATTGAGGGCGCACTTACTGAGGTAATGAGGGACGGACAATCTGAGGTACAGAGGGAGCCCTTTCTGAGGTATTGGGTGTGCACTATCAGAGGAAATGAGGAAGCACTATCCGAGGTATTGAGGTAGCACTATCAGACGTACTGAGGAAGCACTATCTGAGGTACTGAGGGAGTACTATCTAAGGTATAAAGGGAGCACTTCCTGAGGTATTGAGGAAGCAATATCTGAGGGACTGAGGGAGCATTATCTGAGGTACTGAGGGAGCACTTTCTGAGGTATTGAGGTTGTACTATCTGAGGTATTGAGGGAGCACTGTCTGAATACTGAGGAAGCACTGCCTGAAGTACAGAGTGCACTATCTGAAGTACTGAGGGAGCACTTTCTGAGGTATTGCGTGAGCACTATCTGAGGTATTGAGGGAGCACTTACTGAGGTATTGTGGGAGAATTTTCTAAAGTATTGATGTAGCACATTCTGAGGTATTGAGGGAGAACCTTCTGAGGGACTTAGGAAGCACTATCTGAGTTATTGAGGGTGCACTATCTGAGGTATTGAGGGAGCACTTTCTGAGGTAGTGAGGGAGCACTTTCTGAGATACTGAGGGTGTAAGATCTGAGGTATTGATGGAGCATTTTCTGAGGTACTGAGGGTGCGCTGGCAAAGGTATTGAGGGAGCATTATCTGAGGTATTGAGGGAGCACTATCTTAGGTATGGGGGAGCACTATCTGAGGTATTGAGGGAGCACTATCTGAGGTATTGAGGGAGCTCCTTCTGAGGTATGGAGCAAGTATTTTCTGAGGTATTGAGGAAGTACTATCTGAGGTACTGAGGGACCTCTTTCTGACGTATTGAGGAAGCACTGTCCGACGTATTAAAGGAAGCACTGTCTCAGGTACTGAGTGGGCGCTATCTGAGCTGTTGAGGGAGCACTGTCTGAGTACTGAGGAAGCACTGCCTGAAGTACAGAGAGTGCACTAGCTTAGGTATGGAGGGAGCACTTTCTGAGGTATTGAGTGAGCATTATCTAAAGTATTGAGTGAGCACTTTCTGAAGTATTGAGGTTGCACTACTTGAGGTGATGAGGGAGCACTTTCTGTTGTAGTGAGGGAGCACTTCCTGAGGTACTGAGGGTGTACTATCCGAGGAATTGTTGGAGCATTTTCAGAGATACTGAAGGTGCGCTGGCTAAGGTATTCAGGGAGTATTATCTGAGGTATTGAGGGCGCACTTACTGAGGTAATGAGGGACGGACAATCTGAGGTACAGAGGGAGCCCTTTCTGAGGTATTGGGTGTGCACTATCAGAGGAAATGAGGAAGCACTATCCGAGGTATTGAGGTAGCACTATCAGACGTACTGAGGAAGCACTATCTGAGGTACTGAGGGAGTACTATCTAAGGTATAAAGGGAGCACTTCCTGAGGTATTGAGGAAGCAATATCTGAGGGACTGAGGGAGCATTATCTGAGGTACTGAGGGAGCACTTTCTGAGGTATTGAGGTTGTACTATCTGAGGTATTGAGGGAGCACTGTCTGAATACTGAGGAAGCACTGCCTGAAGTACAGAGTGCACTATCTGAAGTACTGAGGGAGCACTTTCTGAGGTATTGCGTGAGCACTATCTGAGGTATTGAGGGAGCACTTACTGAGGTATTGTGGGAGCATTTTCTAAAGTATTGAGGTAGCACATTCTGAGGTATTGAGGGAGAACCTTCTGAGGGACTTAGGAAGCACTATCTGAGTTATTGAGGGAGCACTTTCTGAGGTAGTGAGGGAGCACTTTCTGAGATACTGAGGGTGTAAGATCTGAGGTATTGATGGAGCATTTTCTGAGGTACTGAGGGTGCGCTGGCAAAGGTATTGAGGGAGCATTATCTGAGGTATTGAGGGAGCACTATCTGAGGAATTGAGGGAGCACTTTCTGACGTATTGAGGGAGCACTATCTGTGGTATCGAGGGAGCAATTTATGAGGTATTGAGGGAGCAATTACTGAGGTATTGAGGGAGCATTATCTGAGGTATTTGGGGATCTCCTTCTGTGGTATTGAGCGAGTATTTTCTGCGGTATTGAGGAAGCATTATCTGAGGTTCTGAGGGAGCACTTTCTGACGTATTAAGGAAGCACTGTCCGACATATTGAGGGAGCAATTTCTGAGTTGTGAGGAAGCACTGCCTGAAGTATAGAGTGTGCACCATCTGACGTATTGAGGGAGCACTTTCTAAGGTATTGAGTGTGAAGTATGTGAGGTATTGCGGTAGCACTTTCAGAGATATTGAGGAAGCATTATTTGACATACTGAGAGAGCATTATCTGATGTACTGAGGGAGCACTTTCTTTGGTACTGCGGCAGCACTTTCTGACGTATTGAGGGTGCACTATCGGAGGTATTGTGGGAACACTTTCTGAGGTATTGCGTGAACACATTTTGTGGTATAAAGGGAGAAATACCTGAGGTATTGAGGGAGCAATATCTTAGGTATGGGGGAGCACTATCTGCGGTATTGAGGGAGCACATTCTGAGGTATTGAGGGAGCACCTTCTGAGGTATTGAGGAAGCACTATCTGAGCAATTGAGGGAGCATTATCTGTGGTACTGAGGGAGCACACTTTCTGAGGTACTTAGGAAGCACTTCTGAGGTATTAAGGGTGCACGTTTTGAGGTATTGAGGAAGCGCGATCGGATGAAGTGATGAAGCACTCTCCATGGTACTGAGGGAGCATTATCTGAGGTACTGAGGGAGCACTTTCTGTGGTACTGAGGAAGCACTATCTGAGGTACTGAGAAAGCATTATCTGACATACTGATGGAGCATTATCTGATATACTGTGGGAGCACTTTCTGTGTTACGGAGGAAGCACTTTCTGAGGTATTGCGGGTGCACTATCTGAGGTATTGAGCGAGTATTTTCTGAGGTATTGTGGAAGCACTATCTGAGGTACTGAAGGAGCACTTTCTGACGTATTAAGGAAGCACTGTCCGACATATTGAGGGAGCAATTTCTGAGTTATGATGAAGCACTGCCTGAAGTCCAGAGTGTGCACTATCGGACGTATTGAGGAGCACTTTGTAAGGTATTGAGTGAGAACTATCTGAGGTATTGAGGGAGCACTTTCTGAGGTATTGAGGAAGCATTATCTGAGGTACTGAGGGAGCACTTTCTGTGTTCCTGAGGAAGCACTTTATGAGGTATTGAGGGTGCACTATCGGAGGTATTACGGGAACACTTTCTGAGGTATTGCGTGAACACTTTTTGTGGTATAAAAGAAGCACTCCTTAGGTATTGAGGGAGCACTATCTTAGTTATGTGGGAGCACTATCTGAGGTATTGAGGTAGCAAATTCGGAGGTAGTGAGGGAGCACCTTCTGATGTATTGAGGAAGCACTATCTGAGCATTGAGGGAGCATTATCTGTGGTACTGAGCGACCACTTTCTGAGGTACTGAGGGAGCACTTCTGAGGTATTAAGGGTGCACGTTTTGAGTTATTGAGGAAGTGCTGTCTGAGGTCGTGACGAAGCACTCTATAAGGTACTGAGGAGAATTATCTGAGGTACTGAGGGAGCACTTTCTGAGGTATTGCGGGTGCACTATCTGAGGTATTGAGGGAGCACTTTCTGAGGTAGTGAGGGAGCAATTACTGAGGTATTGAGGGAACACTATCTGATGTATTTGGGCAGCGCCTTCTGAGGTATTGAGCGAGTATTTTCTGAGGTATTGAGGAAGCACTATCTGTGGTACTGAGGGAGCACTTTCTGACGTATTAAGGAAGCACTGTCCGACATATTGAGGGAGCAATTTCTGATTTGTGAGTAAGGTCTGCCTGAAGTATAGAGTGTGCACTATCTGACGAAGCACTCTCTAAGGTACTGAGGAGAATTATCTGAGGTACTGAGGGAGCACTTTCTGAGGTATTGCGGGTGCACTATCTGAGGTATAGAGGGCGCACTATCTGAGGTACTGAGGAAGCACTATCTGAGGTATTGAGGGAGCAATTTCTGAAATAGAGAGTGTGCATTTTCTAAGGTATTCAGGGAGCACTTTCTGTGGTATTGTGGGAGCAGTATCTAAAGTATGGAGGGAGCACTTTCTGAGGTATTGAGGGAGCGCCTTCTGAGGTATTGGGTGTGCACCATCTGAGGGACAGAGGAGGCATTATCTGAGGTATCGAGGGAGCACTTTCTGAGGTATTGAGGGAGCACTTTCTGAGGTACTGAGGAAGCACTATCGGAGGTACTGAGTAAGCACTATTTGAGGAATTTGGGGAGTACTTTCTGAGGTAATGAGGCAGCACATTCTGAAGTACTGAGGCAGCACATTCTGAGGTATTGAGGGAGCATTATCTGAGGTATTGAGGGAGCATTATCTAAAGTGTTGAGGAAGCACTATCTGAGGAATTTGGGGAGCATTTTCTGAGGTAATGAGGGAGCACTTTCTGAGGTATTGAGGCAGCACATTCTGAGGTATTGATGGAGCACTATCTGAGGTACTGAGGAAGCACTTTCTGTGGTATTGGGGGAGCATTATCAGAGGTATTGCGGGAGCACTTTCATCAGTACTGTGGGAGCACCTTCTGAGGTATTTAGGATGCCCTTTCTGATGTGATGAGGAAGCACTATCTGTGAAATTTGGGGAGCACTTTCTGAGGTAATGAGGGAGCACTATCTGAGGTATTGCGGGACCAGTTTCTGTGGTACTGAGGCAGCGCATTCTGAAGTATTTAGGGAGCAATTTCTGAGGAACTGAGGAAGCACTATCTGAGGTATTGAGGGAGCAAATTCTGAGGAATTGAGGAGGCACTATCTGAGTACTGAGGGAGCATTATCTGAGGTATTGAGGAAGCACTATCTGAGTACTGAGGGAGCACTATCTGAGGTATTGCGGGAGCCCTTTCTGTAGTACTGAGGGTGCACTATCTGAGCTATTGAGGAAGCACTATCTGAGTACTGAGGGAGCACTATCTGAGGTATTGTGGGAGCACTTTCTGTGGTACTGAGGCAGCACTATCTGAAGTACTGAGGGAGCACTTTCTGACGTATTGAGGGAGCATTTTATGAGGTATTAAGGAATGGACTAACTCAGGATTGAGGGAGCACTTTCTGAGGTATTGAGGGAGCATTTTCCGAGGTATTGAGCAAGCACCAGCTGAGGTACTGAGGGAGCAATTTCTGACTTATAGAGTGTGCATTTTCTAAGGTATTAAATGAGCACTATCTGAGGTATTGAGGGAGCACTTTATGTGTTATTGTGCCAGCTTATTTAAAGTATTGAGGGAGCACCTTCTGAGGTAGTGGGTGTGCACTATCTGAGGGACAGAGGAAACATTATCTGAGGTATTGAAGGAGCACTTTCTGTGGTATTGGGTGTGCACTATCTGTCAGAAGGAGGAAGCACAATCTGAGGTATTGAGGGAGCACTTTCTCACGTATTCAGGGAGTACTATCTGAGGTACTGAGGAAACACTTTCTGAGGTGTTGAGGAAGCACTTTCATCAGTACTGTGGGAGCACTTTCTGAGATACTTAGGAATCACTTTCTGAGGTGTTGAGGAAGCACTGTATGAGGAATTTGGGGAGCACATTCTTAGGTAATGAGGGAGCACTTTCTGAGGTATTGAGGCAGTACATTGTGAGGTATTGAGTGCGAACTTTCTGAGGTATTGAGGGAGTACTATCTGAAGTATTGAGGGAGCACTTTCTGTGATATTGAGGGAGCATGATCTGAGGTATTGAAGGAGCACTTTCTGCGGTACTGTGGGAGCACTTCTGAGGTACCTAGGAAGCACTATCTGAGGTATTGAGGGTGCACATTCCGAGGTATTGGGGAAACACTATGTGAGGTATTGAGGGAGAAGTTTCTGAGGTACTGGGAGAGAACTTTCTGAGATACTGAGGGAACGCTTTCTGAGGTATTGAGGGAGCACTATCTGAGGTATTGAAAGATCACTTTCTGAGGTATTGGGGGAGCACTTCCTGAGGTATTGAGGGAGCACTATCTGAGGTATTGTGGGCGCACATTCTGAGGTATTGTGGGAGCACTTTCTAAAGTTTTGTGGAAGCACTGTCTGAGTTATTGCGGGAACAATTTCTGAGGTACTGACAGAACACTTTCTGAGGTATTTAGGGATCACATTCTGATGGTATTGAGAGAGCAGTTTCTGAGGAACTGAGGGAGCACTTTCTGAGGTACTGAGGGAGAACTATCTGAGGTATTGAGGAAGCACTATCTGAGGTACTGAGGGAGCACTTTCTGACGTATTGAGGGTGCACTATCTGAGGTATAGAGGGAGCACTTTCTGAAGTATTGAGGGAGAATTATCTGATGTACTGAGGAAGCACTATCTGAGGTACTGAGGGAGTACTTTCTGAGGTATTAAAGAACACTTTCTGAGGTACTGAGGAGGCACTTCCTGAGGTATTGGGGAAGCACTATGTGATTTACTGAGGGAGCAGTTTCTGAGGTACTGAAAGAGAACTTTCTGAGTTACTGAGGGAACACTTTCTGAGGTATAGAGAGAGCTCCTTATCAGGTATTGAGAGAGTACTTTCTGAGGTATTGAGGGTGCACTATCTGTAGTGCTGAGGAAGCACTATCTGAGGTACTGAGGGAGCACTATCTGAGGTATTGAGGAAACACTAACTGAGGTATTGAGGGAGCATTTTCTAAGGTAGTGAGAGACCGCTATCTGTGGCATTGAGTGACCACTTTCTGAGGTATTGAGGGAGTACTATCTGAGGAATTGAGGGACCACTTCGTGTGGTATTGAGCGAGCTCTTTGTGTGGCATTGAGGGAGCACTTTCTGAGGTAATGGGGGAGCACTATCTGAGGTATTGAGCAAGCACTGTCTGAGGTACTGAGGAAGCACTTCCTGAGGTATTGGGGAAGCACTATGTGAGGTATTGAGGGAACACTTTCTGAGGTACTGAGAGGGAACTTTCTGAGTTATTGAGGGAACACTTTCTGAGGTATTGAGGGAGCTCCTTATCAGGTATTGACAGAGTACTTGCTGAGGTAGTGAGGGTGCACTATCTGTGGTCCTGAGGAAGCACTATCTGAGGTACTGAGGGAGCACGTTCTGACATATTGAGGGTGCACTATCTGAGGTATTCAGGGTGCACTTTCTGAGGTATTGAGTATACACTATCTAATATACTGACGAAGTACTATCTGAGGTATTGAGGGAGCAGTTTCTGAGGCACTGAGAGAGCACTTTCTGAGATACTGAGGGAGCACTTTCTGAGGCATTGAGATAGCAAATCTGAGGTACTGTGGAAGCACTATCTGAGGTATTGAAGAAACACTATCTGATGTACTGACGAAGTACTATCTGAGGTACTGAGGGAGCACTATCTGAGGTATTGAGGAAGCAATTTCTGAGTGTTGAGGAAGCACTATCTGAGGTACTGAGCGAGCACTTTCTGAGGAATTGAGGGTGCACTATCTGAGGTTTTGAGAGAGCACTTTCTGAGGTATTGAGGGAGCTCCTTCTGAGGTATTGGGCAAGTAGTTTCTGAGGTACTGAGGGAGCACTTTCTGAGGCATTGAAGGAGCACTTCCTGAGGTATAGAGGAAGCGCTATCTGGGGTATTGAAGGATTACATCTGAGGTATTGAGGAAGCACTATCTGAGGTACCGAGGAAACACTATCTGATGTACTTAGGGAGCACTATGTGAGGTATGGGGGGACATCTATCTGCGGTATTGAAGAAGCACTATCTGAGGTCCTGAGGAAGCACTACCTGATGTACTGAGGGACACTTTCTGAGGTATTGTGGTAGCATATCTGAGGTATTGAGGAAACACTATTTGTGTTATTGTGGGAGCACTTTATGAGGTACTGAGAGCAATTTCTGCGGAATTGAGGAAGCACTTTCTGAGGTATTGAGGAAGCACTATCTGATGTACTGAGGAAGCACTTTCTGAGTTACTGAGGCAGCACATTCTGAAGTATTGAGGGAACACTTTTTGAGGTATTGAGGGAAGGACTATCTGAGGTATTGAGGGAGCACTATCTGACGTACTGAGGAAGCACTACCTGAGGTACTGAGGGAGTAATTTCTGACATATAGAGTGTGCACTTTCTAAGATATTGAGGGAGCACTTTCTGAGATAGTGTGCGAGCATTATCTAAAGTATTGAGGGAGCACTTTCTGAGGTATTGAGAGAGCACCTTTTGAGGTATTGAGGGAGCACTTTTTGAGGTATTGAGGGAAGGACTATCTGAGGTATTGAGGGAGCACTTTCTGAGGTATAGAGGGTGCACTATCTGAGGTATTGAGGGAGCACTTTCTGACGTCTCTCTTGTCGTCACCGGTGTCTCTCGCCCCGGTCTCTCCACAAACCCGGTCTCTCTCGCTCCCAGTTTCTCTTGCCCCCGGTCTCTCTTGTCACCCCCAGTCTCTCTTGCCCCCGGTCTCTCTCACCCCTGGTCGCTCTCACCCCCTGTCTCTCGCCCCCCCGCCCCGACTCTCTCGCCCCCAGTCTCTCTTGTCACCCCCGGTCTCTCTCGATCCCGGTATCTCTCATCACCCCCGGTCTCTCTCGCCCACAGTCTCTCTCATTGCCCCCGGTCTCTCTCGATCCCGGTCTCTCTCATCACCCCTGGTCTCTCTCGCCCACAGTCTCTCTCTTCGCCCCCGGTCTCTCTTGCTCCTGTTCTCTCATTGCCCCCGGTCTCTCTCTCGCCCCCGGTCTCTCTTATCTCTCCTGGTCTCTCTTGCCCCCAGTCTCTCTCGCCCCTGGCCTCTCTCACCCCCGGTCTCTCTCGTCGCCGTCACTCTCACGCCCCAGTCTCTCTCTTCCCCAGTCTCTCTTGTCACCCCTGGTCTCTCTCATCAACCACCTCTCTCTCGTCAGGCCCGGTCTCTCATTGCCCCTGGTCTCTTGCCCCCGGTTTCTCTTGTACCCGATCTCTCGCAAGCTCCCTGGTCTCACCCCCGGTCTCTCTCCCCCACCCCCGTCTCTCTCGCCCCACTCTCTCTTCGCCCCCGGTGGCTCTTGGCCCTGTATTCTCTCATCACCCCCCCTCTCTCGCCCCTGGTCTCTCTCTCTCGCCCCCGTGCTCTCTCGCCCCCTGGTGTCTCTTGTGCCCAGTCTCTCTCGCTCCCAGTCTCTCTCGCACCCCCCGTCTCTCTCGCCCCCAGTCTCTCTCACCCCCGGTCTCTCTCATCATCCCCTCTCTCTTGACCCCAGTCTATCTCTTGCCCCCTTTCTCTCTCGCCCCACCCCACCCCGGTCTCTCGTCACCCCCGGTCTTTCTCGCCCCCGGTCTCTTTCACACCTGGTCTCTCTCACCCCCAGTCTCTCATCACCCCCGGTCTCCTTCACCCCCAGTCTCTCTCTCGCTCCCAGTCTCTCTCGCCCCCAGTCTCTCTCTTGCTCCCGGTCTCTCTCGCCCCCGGTCTCTCTCTTGCGCCTAGTCTCTCTCTTTGCCCCCCCCCCAGTCTCTCTCGCCCCCAGTCTCTCTCTTGCCCCCGGTCTCTCTCGCCCGCGGTCTGTCACATCACTCCCGGTCTCTCGTCACCCCCGGTCTCTCATCAACCCTGGTCTCCCTCACCCTCAGTCTCTATCGCCCTCGGTCTCTCTCTTCACCATTGGTCTCTCTAGCCCCCGGTCTCTCTTGCCACCCCGGTCTCTCTCGTCCCCCGGTCTCTCTAGCCCCACCAGGTCTTTCTCGACCCCAGACTCTCTCGTCCCTGGTCTCTCTCGTCGCCCCCGGTCTCGCGTCCCCCCCCGGTCTCTCTCGCCCACCCTGTCTCTCTCTTCTCCCGGTCTCTCTATCGCCCCCGGTCTGTCTCATCGCCCCCAGTCGCTCTTGCCCACAGTCTGACTTGTCACCCCTGGTCTCAAGTCACCCCCGGGCTCTCTCGCCCCTCCGTCTCTCTCTCATCAACCCTGGTCTCTCATTGCCCCTGGCCTCTCATCGTCCCTGGTCTCTCTCTCTCCGCCGGTCTCTCTCTCACCCCCGGTCTCTCTCTCTCGCACATAGTCTCTCTATCGCCCCCGGTCACTCTTGCCCGCAGTCTCTCTTGTCACCCCTGGTTTCTCGTCGCCCCCGTGCACTCTCGCCCCTCCGTTTCTCTCATTGTCCCCGGTCTCTCATCATCCCTAATCTCTCTCTCGCCCCAGTCTCTCTCATCACCCCCGGTCTCTCTCTCACCCCCGGTATCTCTTGCCCTCAGCCTCTCCCATTGCCCCCGGTCTCTCTCCTAGCTCCTTGTCTCTCTTGCCCTCTATCTCTCTCGCCCCTCGCTCTCTCTGGTCCTCCGGTCTCCCTCGCACCTGGTCTCTCTCGCCTCCCCCGGTTGTTCAGTACCCACTCTCTCTCTCTCGCCCCTCGTTTCTCTCACCTCGGTATCTCTTGTCACCCCATTCTCTCTCACACCCAGACTCTCTCCCACCCCTGGCCTCTGATGTCGCCCCCGGTCTCTCTTATCAGTCCCAGTCTCTCTTGCCCCAGGCCTGTTTCGTCGCTGGTCACTCTCGCTCCCCCCCCCCACGGTCTCCCTTGTCTCCCCCGGTCACTCTCGCCCCCGGTCTCCCTCGTCACTCCGTCTCTCTTGTCGCCCCATCTTTCTCACCCCCAGACTCTCTCGTCGCCCCCAGTCTGTCTCATCCCCGGTCTGTCTCACCCCCAGTCACCCTCGTCACCCCTTCTCTCGCGCCCCCAGTCTTTCTTGCCCCCGGTCTCTCTTATCTCTCCCAGTCTATCTTGCCCCAGGTCTCGCTCGTCGCCGGTCACTCTCGCCCCCCCCCCCCCCCCCAGTCTCCCTCGTCTCCCCCGGTCACTCTCGCCCCCGGTCTCCCCCGTCACCCCGTCTCTCTCATTGCCCCCAGTCTGTCTCATCACCGGTCTCCCTCGTCACCCCGTCTCTCTCTCCCCCAGTCTCTCTTGTCACCCCCGGTCTGTCTGACCTCCGGTCTCTCTCGCCCCTGGTTTCTCTCATCGTCCCCGGTCTGTCTTGCCCCCGGTCTCCCTCCTCACCCTGTTTCTCTCGCCCCCAGTCTCTCTCTTCACCCCCGATCTGTCTCATCCTCGCTCTGTCTCGCCCCCGGTCACCCTCGTCACCCCTTCTCTCTCGCCCCCGGTCTCTCTCACCTCCTGTCTCTCTCGACCCCCGTCTCTCTTGCCACCCCCAGTCTCTCTCTCGCCCCCAGTCTCTCTCACAAACCCGTCTCTCTCGTCGCCCCCACCCCTGGACTCTCTGACCCCCATTCTCTCTCGCCACCCCTGGTGTCTCTCGCTGCCGGTCTTTTGTCACCCCCGGTCTCTCTCTCGCCCCCGGACTCTCTCGTCAATCTCGGTCTCTCTAGACCACTCTGTCACCTGTTGCCACCAGTCTCTCTCTCGCCCTCAGTCTCTCATCACCCTGGTCTCTCACCCGCGGTCTCTCTTGCCCCCCGATCTCTCATTTGTGCCCGGTCTCACTCGCCCTCCGGTCTCTCTCGTCCCCGATCTGTCTCGCCCCCCCCACCCCTGGACTCTCTGACCCCCGTTCTCTCTCGCCACCCCTGGTGTCTCTCGCTGCCGGTCTTTTGTCACCCCCGGTCTCTCTCTCGCCCCCGGACTCTCTCGTCAATCTCGGTCTCTCTAGACCACTCTGTCTCCTGTTGCCACCAGTCTCTCTCTCGCCCTCAGTCTCTCATCACCCTGGTCTCTCACCCGCGGTCTCTCTTGCCCCCCGATCTCTCATTTGTGCCCGGTCTCTCTCACCCCCGGTCTCTCTCACCCACAGTTTTTCTCGCCCCCGGTCACTCTCACCCCCAGTCTTTATCAGCCCCGGTCTCTCGTCACCCCCGGTCTCTCTCGCCCACAGTCTCTCTTGCCCCCGGTGTGTCCCGTCGTCCCCGTCTCTTTCGCACCGGGCCTCTCTCGCTTCTCGGTCTCTCGCTTGCCCCCAGTCTCTCTCTCTCGCTTGGCCCCGGTCTCTCTCGCCCCCTGTCTCTCTTTGTCCCCTGTCTCTCTCTCTCTCTTATCCCCGGTCTTTCTCTTGCCCCCGGTCTCTCTAGCCCCCCAGTCTCTCTCGCAAACCCGTCTCTCGCTCCCCAGTCTCTTTCTTGCCCCTGGTCACTCTTACCCCCGGTCTTTCTCACTCCCGGTTTCTCGTCACCCTCGGTGTCTCGCCCCCGGTCTCTCTCACCCACAGTCTCTCTCGTCTGCAGTCTGTCTCTAGCTCCCGGTCGCTCTCTCGCCGCCCCCGGTCTCTCTCGCCCCCGTCTCTCTTTGCCCCTGGTCTCTATCTCTTGCCCACAGTCTCTCTCACCCCCGGTCTCTCTCGTCACCCCCGGTCTCTCTCTCGCCCCAGGTCTCTCTCTCGCCCACGGTACCTCTCACCCTCGGTCTCTCTCGCCCCCCATCTCTCTTGTCGCCCCCGGTCTCTCATCACCCCTAGTATCTCACCCCCGGTCTCTCTCGACCACAGTCTCTCTCACCCCCGGTCTGTCTTGTTGCTCCCTGCCTCTCTCGATCCCCGGCCTCTCTGGCTTCCTGGCCTCTCTCGCTCCCAGTCTATCTCTCACCCCCCAGTCACTCTCGCCCCCCGGTCTCTCTCGACCCCACTTTCTCTTGCCCCCAATCTCTCTCGTCGCCACTGTTGTCTCTCGTCTCCCACTGTCTCTTGCCCCCGGTCTCTCTCACCCAAGGTCTCTTTTGCATCCCGGTCTCTCTCGCCCCCGGTCTCTCACTCTCTCACTCCCGGTCTCTCTCTCTCTCACCCCCGGTCTCTGTCACACCCGGTCTCTGTCGCCCCCGGTCTCTCTCGCACCCCCGGTCTCTCTCATCACCCCGTCTCTCTTGGCCCTGGACTCTCTCTCGCCACCGGTCTCACTTCACCCCCGATCTCTCTTTCTCGCCCCCGGTATCTCTTGCTTCCGGTCTCTCTCGTCACCCCCTCTCTCTCACCCCCGGTCTCTTTCTCGCCCCCGGTCTCACTCTCGTCCCCTGTCTCTCTCACCCCCGGTCTCCCTTGTTGCCCCCCCGTCTCTCTCGCCCCCGGTCTCTCTCGTTGTCTCTGGTCTTTCGTCACCCCCGGGTCTCGACACCCCAATCACTCTTTCCCCCGGAGGCTTTCACCCCCTCGGTCTCTTTCACCCCCGATCTCTCTCTCTCTCGCCCCCGGTATCTTGCCCCCGGTCTCTAACGTCACCCCCTCCCTCTCACTCTCGGTCTCTTTCTTGCCCCCGGTCTCTCTTCCCCCCTGGGCTCACTCTCTCGTCCCCTGTCTCTCTCGCCCCCGGGCTCTATTTTGCCCCCGGTCACTCTCACCCCCAGTCTCTCTCAACCCCACTTTCTCTCGCCCCCGGTCTCTCTCGTCTCCCCCTGTCTCTCGCCCCCTTTCTCTCTCACCCCAGGTCCCTTTTGCGCCCCAGTCTGTCTTGCCCCACGTGTCTCTCTCACTCTCCACCCTTGTCTCTCTCTCTCCCTCGCCCCCGGTGTCTCTCGTCACCCCCTCTATCTCTCACCCCCGGTCTCTTTCTCGCCCCGGTCTCTCTCGCCCCTGGTCTCTCTCCCCCCTGTCTTTCTCGCCCCTGTACTCTCTCGCCCACAGTCTCTCTCACTCCCGGTCTGTCTCCTTGCCCCCCGTCCCTCTAGCCCCCCAGTCACTCTCGCAAACCCCTCTCTCTCACCCGCTCGGTCTCTCTTTATCCCGGGTCTCTCTCTCTCGCCTCCAGTCTCTCTCATCCCTGGTCTCTCTTGTCACCCTGTCTCTCTCGTCCCCGGGCTCTCTCTTGCCCTCGGTCTTTCTCACCTCCGGTCTCTCTTGCCCCCGGTCTCTATTGTCGCCCCCGGTCACTTGTCGCCCCCGGTCTCTCTCACCCCCAATCTCTCTCGCCACCCGTCTCTCTCGTCGTCCCCGGTCTCTCGTCACCCCTGGGTCTCTCTCCACCCCAATCTCTCTTGCCCCCAGTGTCTTTTGCGCCCCCCCGGTCCCTCTCGCCCCCAGTCTCTCTCTCGCCGCCGGTCTCTCTCGTCCCGGTCTCTCTCGTCGCCCCTGATCTCTCGTCAACCCCGGTCTCTCACTTCTGATCTTTCTCGCGCCCGTTCTCTCTCACCACCCCCAGTTTCTCTCTCGCCCCCTGTCTCTCGTCGCCCCCGGTCTGTCTTGTCGCCTCCCCCCCGTCTCTCTCTTCACCCACATCTCTCTCACTCACGGTCTCTCTCTCTCTCGCCCCCGGTCACTCTCGTCGCTCCCGGTCTCTCTCGCCCCCGATTTCTCTCACTCCCTGGACTCTCACGTCACCCCCGGTCTCTGTCTCTCTCAGCTCCGGTCTCTTGCCCCCCCCGGTACCTCTCGCGCCCCCGGTCTCTCTCGCCCCAAGTCTCTCTCGTCACCCCCGGTCTCTCGTCACCTCCGGCCTCTCGTCAGCCCCGGTCTCTCTTGGCACCCCGGGTCTTTCATCACCCCTGGGCTCTCTCGCCTCTGGTCTCACTCACCCCTGGTCTCTCAGGCGCCCAGTTCTCTCTCTTTGCCTATGGTCTCTTGTCACTCCGGGTCTCTCTCACACCCCCACCCTCCCCACCCCAGTCCCTCTCGCCCCCGGTCTCTCTCACTCCCAGTCTCTCTTTCCCCAAGTCTCTCTTTTTGCCCCCGGTCTCTTGTCACCCCTGATGTCTTGCCCCCTGTCTCCCTTCTCCCTTGGCCTCTCTCGTCCCGCGTCTCTCTTGTCACCCTCTCTCTCTCACCCCCAGTCTCTGTCGCCCTCACTCTCTTTGGCCATCGGTCTCTCTCATCCTTGGTCTCTGTCACCTCTCACCCCCTGGTGTCTCATCGCCCTCAGTCTCTCATCGACCCAGTCTCTCGTCACACACAGACTCTCAACCCGGTCTTTCTCGCCCCCAGTCTCTCTCGCCGCCCCTGGTCTTTCTCTCACCCTCTGGTCTCTGTCTTGTCTCCCCGTCTCTCTCTCTCGCCGCCCCCCGTCTCTCTCTCTCGCTCCCGGTCTGTCTTGTCGACCCTGTCTCTCTTGTCAACCCCTCTCTCTTGCCCCCAGTCTCTCGCATCACCCCTGGTCTATGTCGCACACCCTGTTCTCTCTCTCACGTCCTCAGTCTCTCTCTTGCCTCCCCGGTCTCTCTCTCTCTCGCCTCCCCAGTCTGTCTCTCTCCCGTCCCCGGTCTGTCTCATCACCCCGGTCTCTCTTGTGAACCCCTCTCTCTCACCCGCGGTCCCTCTCGCCCCTGGTTTTTCTCTCACCCTCAGTCTCTCTCTCGCCTCCGGTCTCAATCGCCCCCGGTCTATCTCGCACCCTCTGTTCTCTCTCTCACGCCCTTGGTCTCTCTCTCACCCTCCTGGTCTCTCTCGTGCCCCCGGTCTCTCTCTGGCCCCCGGTCTCTCTTTGCCCCCTGTCTCTCTCATCAACCCCTCTCTCTCAACCCTGTCTCTCTCGTCATCCCTGGTCTCTCTTATCTCCCCTGGTCTCTCTCTCGCCCCTGGTTTCTCTGGCTCCCTGTCTCTCATCACCACCGGTCTCTCAATCCCGTCTCTCATCGCTCCCGGTCTGTCATTGCACCCGGGCTCTGGTCACACCTGATCTCTCTCGCCCCGGTTCCTCTTGCCCCCGGTCTCTCTCTTGCCACGGGTCTCTATCGCCCCGGTCTCTCTCTCTCGCCACGGTCTCTCTCTTGCCCCCGGTCTGTCTTGTTGCCCCAGTCTCTCTCGTGAACCCCTCTCTCGCGCCCTTGGTCTCTTCCCCCGCCCCCCCCCCCCCCAGGTCGCTCTCTCACCCCCGGTCTCTATCATCCCTGGTCTTTATCGCCCCGGTCTCTCTCTCTTGCCACAGTCTCTCTCTCGCCCCAAGTTTGTCTCATCGCCCCGGTCTCTCTTGTGAACCCCTCTCTCGCCCCAGTCACTCTCACCCCCGGACTCTCTCTCTCATGCCCCCGGTCTCTCTCTCACTGCCCCCCTCCCCCCCACCCGTCTCATTCTTGCCCCTGGTCTCTCTCACCCCCGGTCTCTCTTGCTGCCCTGGGACTCTCTCTCTTGCGCCCCTGGTCTCTCTCTCTCATCCCCCAGTCTCTCTCTCGCTCCCTGTCACTCATCGCCCGCACTCTCTCATTTCCCCCGGTCTCTCTTGCCCCCGGTCTTTTTTGTTGTTCCGGTCTCTCATCGCCCCAGTCTCTCTTGACCCCGATCTCTCTCGTTGCCCCCGGTCTCTCGTTGCCCCCAGTCTCTCTCGTACCTGGTCTGTCTTGTCACCCCCTCTCTCTCGCCCTCAGTCTCCCTCTCACACGGTCTCACTCTCACTCTCACTCCCGGTCTATCTTGTCACCAACAGTCTCTCTTGTCAACCCTTCTCTCATCACCCCTGGTCTCTCTCTTGTCCCCGGTCTCTCAGGCACCCAGATCTCGTCAACCCCGGTCTCTCTCCCCCGGTATCTCTCGACCCGGTCTTTCTTTCCACCCCAGCCTCTCTCATCGCCCCCAGTCTGTCTCGTCACCCCCAGTCTCTCCCACCCCCACTCTCTCTCATCCCCCCCACCCCGGTCTCTCTCGCCCCTGGTCTCTCTCGCCCCCGGTCTCTCTCGCGCCCCCCCGGTCTCTCTCTCTCGCATTCCCCCTGCCCCACCCAACCCCCAGGCTCTCTCTCACGCCTGGTCTCTTTCACCCCGGGTCTCTCTCGCCCCAGTCTCCCTCTCGCCATGGTCTCTCTCTCGCTCCTGGTCTGTCTTGTCACCAACAGTCTCTCTTGTCAATCTCTCTCTCTCGCCCCCGGTCTCCCATCTCACCTGGTCTCTCTTGCCCCCGGTCCCTCACGCCCCCGGTGTCTTGGCCCCAATCTCTTGTCACCCCCGGTGTCTTGGCCCCGGTCTCTCTTCGCCCCCGGTCTCTCTCTTGCCCTGTTCTCTCTTGGCCCTGATCTCTCTTGTTGCCCCCTGTGTCTCGTCACCCCTGGTGTCTCGCCCCCGGACTCTCTCACTTCCAGTCTCTCTTGCCCCCCGTTCTGTCTTGTCGCCCTCGGTCTCTCTCTCACCCTCCGGTCTCTCATTGCCCCCGGTTTCTCTCTTGCCCCTGGGCTCTCTCGTACTCAACCCCCCCACCCCGTTCTCTCTCGTCGTGTCCGGTTTCTCGTTGCCCCAGGTCTCTCTCATTCCCGGTCTCTCTCGCTTCTGGTCTGTCTCATCGGCTCCTGTGTCACTCACCCCCGGTCTCTCTTGTTGCCCCCTGTCTCTAACTCTCCCTGGTCTCTCTCGCCCCCAGTCTCTAACTCTCCCCAGTCTCTCTCGCCCCCGGTCTCTCTCGCCCCCGGTCTCTAACTCTCTCCAGTCTCTCTCGCCCCTGGTCTCTAACTCTCTCCAGTCTCTCTCGCCTCCGGTCTCTGACTCTCCCCGGTCTCTCTCGCCCCCGGTCTCTAAATCTCCCCGGTCTCTCTCGCCCCCGGTCTCTAAATCTCCCCAGTCTCTCTCGCCCCCAGTCTCTAACTCTCCCTGGTCTCTCTCGCCCCCGGTCTCCCTCACATCTGGTCCCTCCTCTCTGCGGGTCTTTCTCTCCCCTCGATCTCTCTCGCTCCCTGGGTCTCTCTTGTCCCTGTTCTCTCTCGCCACCGGTCTCTAAATCTCCCTGGTCTCTCTCGCCCCGAGTCTCTAACTCTCCCCGATCTCTCTTGCCCCTGGTCTCTCATCGCCCCGGTCTCTCTCACCTCTGGTCCCTCATCTCTCCGGGTCTCTCTCTCCCCTCGATCTCTCTCGCCCCCGGGTCTCTCTTGTCCCTGTTCTCTCTCGCCCCTGGTCTCTCTTGCCCAAGTCTCTCTCACCCCCAGTCTCTCTTGTCACCCCCTGGTCTCCCATCAACCCCTCTCTCTTGCCCCCGGTCTCTCTCGCCCCAGGTCTCTCTCGAACCTGGTCTGTCTTGTCGGCTCCTGTCTTGCTCACGCCCGGTTTCTCTTGTCGCCCCCTGTCTCGAACTCTCCCCAGTCTATCTCGCCCCCGCTCTCTAACTCTCCGCAGTATCTCTCGCCCCCGGTCTCTAACTGTCCCCAGTCTCTCTTGCCCCCCGTCTCTAACTCTCTCCAGTCTCTCTCGCCCCCAGTCTCTGTCGCACCCCTGTTCTCTCGGCCCATCCCCAGTCTCTCATCCCCCGGTCTCTCATCGCCCCGGTCTCTCTCACCTCTGGTCTCTCATCTCCCCGGGTCTCTCTCTCCCCTCGATCTCTCTCACCCCCTGGGTCTCTCTTGTCCCTGTTCTCTCTCGCCCCGGTCTCTCTCGCCCCTGGACTCTCTCACCCTCCCCCCTACCATCTCTCTCACCCCCCTCCACCCCGGTCTCTCTTGCCTCTGTTCTCTCTTGCACCCGGGCTCTCTCTCACCCTCCGGTTCCTCTCACCCCAGTCTCTCTCATCGCCCCCCGGTCTCTCTCGCACCCCTGCGTCTCTCACCCCTGATCTCTCTCACCCTCCCTGGCCTCTCGTTGCACCCCCCCCCCGTCTCTCTCTCGCCCCTGTTCTCGCTCGCCTCCCCCCGGTCTCTCTCGACCCCCGGTCTCTCTTGCCCTCGGTCACTCATCCCCCCTCGTCTCTCTCTCTCCCTTTGGTCTATCGCCCCGGTCTCTCTCATCCCCTGGTCTCTCTCATCAACCCCGGTATCCCTCATCACCCCCGGTCTCTCTCTCCACCGGTCTCTCGTCATTCCTGATCTCATTCACGCCCAGTCTCACTTGACCCCAGTCTCTCTTGCCCCCGGTCTCTCACGTCAACCCCTCTCTCTCACCCCCGGTCTCTCTTTCGCCCCTGGTCTCTCTTGCCCCCGGTCTCTCTTGTCTTCCCCGGTCTTCTCTCTGCCCCGTTATCTCTCGTCACGCCCAGTTTCTCGTTGCCCCAGGTTTCTCTCATCCCCGGTCTCTCTCGCCCCTGGTCTGTCTCGTCGGCTGCTGTCTCACTTGCCCCCGGTCTCTCTCACACCCTGTCTCTCTCTCGCCCCCAGTCTCTCTCGACGCCCCCAGTCTCTCTCACCCCACGATTTCTTTCGCCCCCTGAGTCTCTCTTGCCCCTGTTCTCTCACACTCCTGGTCTCTCTCAACCCCCCGTCTCTCTCATCACTCCCGGTCTCTCTCACCCCCAGTCTCTCTCGTCACTCCCGGTCTCTCGTCACCCCCTCTCTCTTACCCCAGGTCTCTCTCACTCCCGGTCTCTCTCATCGCCTCTGGTCTCTCTCGCCCCAGTCTCTCTCACCCCCCCGTCTCTCTCGCCCCCTCCCCTCCCCGCTCTCTTGCCCACCCCCCCCCTGCGTATCTCGCCCTCCCTGGTCTCTCTCACCAACCCCGATCTCTCTCACCCCCTTCTCTCTCTCATCATTCCCAGTCTCTCTCATCACCCCTGGTCTCTCTCGTTGCCTCCAGTCTCTTGTCACCCCCTCCGTCTCGCCCCTGGTTGCTCTCACCCCCCTAGTCTCTCATGTTCCTGGTTTCTCTCGCTCCCCGTCTCACACGTCCCTGGTTTCTCTCATCGCCCCCAGTCTCTCTCTTGTCCCCCTCTGTCTCACCCCCCCCCCTCTCAGTCGGCCCCCTCTCTCTCTCGCCCCCTCTCTCTTGGCCCCTTTTCTCTCGCAACCCCCCCTCGCTCCCCTCCTCTCTCTCACCGCCTCTCTCTATCTCGTCACCCCCTCTCTCTCACCCCCGTTCTCTCTCGCCCCGCCCCACCCCCGGTCTGTCACGGCCCTGGTTCCTCTCGTCGCCCCAGTCTCTCTCTTGTCCCCGGTCTCTTTCATCGCCCCCAGTCTCTTGTCGTCCACCTCTTTCTCTCACCCCTCTGTCTCTCTCGCCCCCTTCTCTCTCATCCCCTCTCTCTCATCACCCCTCTCTCGCACTCCTGTCTCTCTTGCCTCCCTTCTATCGCGCCCCTCTCTCTCGCACCCCCCGTTTCTCCCACCCCTTTTGTCCGTCCCCCTCTCTCTCTCGCCCGCCTCCTCTCTCTCTCTCTTGCCCCTCTCTCTCACCCCCCTATCTTTCGTCCCCCCACCCTGTCTCTCCCTGCTCTTTCACACTCTCTCGAATCACTGTTGCCTCATCTCCCTTTCTCTCCTCCCTCTCTCTCTCTCGTTATCGCCCCTGTCTCTCTCTCTTTCTCTTGCTGCCATCTCCCTCCCTCTCTTGCCCTCTCTGTTTGCCCCTCTCTCAACTCCATCCCTCTCTCCTCTCTCTCTCTCTCTTTCAGGGAGGGAGAGAGGGAAGAGTGGAGGCAGATGGAGAAACCGGGATTGGGGGTTTGTGTGATAGGAGACGGGGTAAATGAGTGAGAGTGAAAAGGAGAGGTGTTGAGAAGGAAAGAGTATGCAGAGATAGAGAGGGAGAGCAATGAGGAGAAAGGGTAGGGGAGAGGAAATGGGGAGCCAGGTTGGAGTGGGGGGGTACAGGGGGAGTTAAACCCAGCTCCTGAGCTCATGGCCCGGTCCCCTCCCCTTCCCTGAGGACCAGGACTTGGGGCTGAGTCTGTCTCTCTCCAGTTCAGCTTCTCCAACACAAAGACACACAACAACATCGGTCACTCTGCTGCTCGGCACGCTTTAATCAACATTTTTATTGGTTACAAATGGCAGTGATGGATACAGTCAGTGGGATGGTGCCTTTTCTCACTGGCCCCTGAGTTGTGAGAAACATTGAAATGTTTCCGTGTAACCCCCCTGTGGGATAAGGATGGACAAACCAGCGCTACCCTCAGTCTGTTACCATAGCGACAGGCTGCTCCATCACTGAAACACTGAACTGAAATGAGAAAATCCTGGATGGTGTGATTAATGAGGGAATTTGATGGATGGGTGGATTTGGGTGAAGGGATATTTCAGCACATTCTTCAGCTGCTGCCTGAACCTAGTCTGGGTCATGGCATAAATCGCGGTGTTTGTGCAGCAACTGAGGAGCTGCAGCATGAAGCCCAATTCCTGCACAAAGGAATGGAGAGACACAGACCGATACCCAATAAACCACATTCGCAACCATATAGAATACAACATTAACGCTGACCATAACAGGATGAAATTGGCCGAGATCACAAACAGTAAAATGATGGATTTTTTTCGGTTTCTCATTTCAGTGTCAGACTGAGCGTCCCCATTGGTGTGAGCGCGGAGTCTCCTGCGGGCTCTGCTGGTCACTAAAATGTGTCTGACTGTGAGAACATTGAGCAGCAGAATCAGGAGAAATGGGACACACGTGGTTATAATGTGGTGGAGGAACTCGATTGTGACCCAGACACTGGAGGATTGAACAGCGAATGTTACCTCACAAAACCAGGGGGCGTTCAACAGCCAATACCGAGCCATGAGCATAAAATACCAGAAAATGTTCTTTAAACAGCTCAGCACAGTCACTGCTCCCAGAACCACAGCCGCCGTTTTCTCACTGCAATATTTACTTTTCAGCTTCTGGCAACAAATGGCCACAAACCGATCAAAGGTGAAAGTGACGGTGAACCAGACAGAGCAGTCAGTGGCTGCATAAACCAGGACGGCGTGGATATTACATACGGGGACGGAGTACCTCAGGAAATAAAACTGATCCCGATAGACAATTGGAATGTGTCTCAGGATCAGGTCGAGGATAATGACCAAGAGATCCGCCGCTGCCATGGCCCCCAGGTAACGTCTGACACATGGAGACAATCCACAATCTTTATAAAGCAGGACGTAGATGGTCACTACGTTAACTGTGAGGAAAGAAAACAAACCCATTATCCATCAGCCTGGAGGCAAAGGGACCTATTAGATGGGGGACCCAGTGAGATTTTCAAATGTGTCCCTGTATTCAGGGATTTTTTAAAATAATTGGAGCTCGAATAACAAATGGGAAGGTCGGAATTACTGACAAAAATGTGACATAAACCACAAGAAACCCTCCCTCCCCAAACACACAGAGACACATCCATAAGGACAGATGGTTTCTAGAACATTCCCACACACTCGATCACTCGAGAACAGACACAGGTCACTCCTTCCCAGTTCCTAATGCGGAAGGTGGAAACGTTACTGTCCTGAAGGATTCTCTCCCAGTTTCCTGAAGACAAACAGAGTTTGGGAATTCCTGTATTTTGATCTAAAATGTGGTCGATCCTGTGTCGTGGAGAAATGTAAACACAGCGAAAACGTATTCCCCCCTTTAACTGCCTGAGGGGCCTTCGGAACAGTGTCTCCTTCTCCCTGGAACGGGATCTCTTCCCTCGGGATCTTATTATTTGTTTGTGAACGGCCGGACGTCAGTGAATTGAATTGTCAGTTATACAATGTCGGGCTCAGAACGTTCCGGGGAATGTCAGTTATAGAATGTCAGGGACAGAACGTTCCGGGGAATGTCTGTTATAGAATGTCAGGGACAGAACGTTCCGGGGAATGTCTGTTATAGAATGTCGGGGACAGAACGTTCCGGGGAATGTCTGTTATAGAATGTCAGGGACAGAACTTTCCGGGGAATGACAGTTATAGAAAGTTGGGGACAGAACATTCCGGGGAATGGCAGTTATAGAATGTTAGGGACAGAACGTTCCGGGGAATGTCAGTTATAGAATGTTGGGGACAGAACATTCCGGGAATGTCAGTTATAGAATGTCGGGGACAGAACTTTCCGGGGAATGACAGTTATAGAAAGTTGGGGACAGAACATTCCGGGGAATGGCAGTTATAGAATGTTAGGGACAGAACGTTCCGGGGAATGTCAGTTATAGAATGTTGGGGACAGAACATTCCGGGAATGTCAGTTATAGAATGTCGGGGACAGAACTTTCCGGGGAACCCCTTGACCTGTCCATGACCTTCCCCCCCTCCCCACCCCACCAACATGATGTACTGTACCTGGACACACTGTAACATTAATGGGGTGAGAGACGGATGGTCCAATCACAGGAATGGGAACTAAAGGCATAGCCAGATCAGCTGAAATGGTTAGATATACCACATTCTCAATCCACCTCACAGATCCAGCCCAGACACCACACAACCAGAGGAGATATCTGTTCACCGTGGTTCACTGTACAGACCAGGCCAATGTATTGCTCAGTACAACCCAGCAATCTGTCCAGATTCATCCATTACACTGGTCAATACAACCCAGCAATCTGTCCAGAGTGGAACACTGCACCGATCAGATCAGAACATTGATCTATAAACCCAGACCATATATATTTGTCCAGCACTGGGAGCTGTGCAGAGCACAGCAGGGCACTTATGTGTAAATTGAAACAAATATCCATCCAGCATGGGGAGCGACACAAACCACATCATTGCATTATCTATAAACCACAACCAGATAGTCTGACAAGCACAGCGATCTGTGCAGTGATCACCCGTGAATTAATCTGTAAACCAGGAGCAGTTACACTCCCCACATGTAGGACTGTGTACACCACCCCAGTGGATTGATCTGTAACCCAGGAGCAGTAACCCTCCCAGCATGTAGGACTGTGTACACCACCCCAGTGCATTGATCTGTAACCCAGGAGCAGTTACCCTCCCAGCATGTAGGACTGTATACCCCACCCCAGTACATTGATCTGTAAACCAGGGGCAGTTACCCTCCCCGCTGTGTACCCCACCCAATGCATTGATCTGTAAACTTGGAGCAGTTATCCTCCCAGCATGTAGGACTGTGCACCCCACCCCAGGGCATTGCTCAGTAACACTGTGTTAGATCACTGCCCAGCGTGGGGAAACTAACAGCGCATGCTGGAAGTGACTGGATGTTAGCTCACACCCATTTACAGCTCCATATCTCCATTGTTGCCCTGACAAGGGGGTGCTGTGTGTGTGAACATCACTGCCAGAGAGAGGTGGCGGGGGAATCAGTTTAAATATCACCACATGGGAGGGGTTTGGGAAATAGACAGAGAGGGGGAGACTGAGAGACAGTGTCATGGAAGGATGTGTTCCCAGGTTTCAGAATGTTGAAATGTAGACATTTCGATAACATCCTGTAACATGAGCCTGTCTTCCCAGGAAAGATGGGAAAAAGGGATATTGGTGTGAGGTCAGATGATCATTTGTTGTGCATCTTTGTAACTGGAATTAGTTTCAACAGAATCGACGACTCATTTGGGCAGATTCTAACAATAACTTATCTCTGTTTGATTTTCCTTGAGTGTGACAGAGGGATCGTCCACACGAGGCCGAGCTAGTTTCCTGGTGCTATCGAACTCACCTCATTAACTACCTACCCCACCCCCTGGTGTCCCTCTCATTCAATACCAGCCCGATTCTTCCACCCATCATGACTGGAGGTACTCACTATTGACCGGGTGCCCCTGGATATTCCTTGATCCCTGGCACTGGGGCCATCTTTAAAAGGCCAAGGGGCACACGGTTGAGCTTTCTCAGTTTGGAGCTGCCCTGCACAGTTTACCCCGAGCATGGCAGATAAGGGACAATTACACCACGGTTTGTCGACAGGGGAACAGAGGTCCTGGTGGATGGGCTAGTACAGAGGGGACCATTCACTTCCCAGAGGGGGCGACACCACCAGACCTACCGAGCATGTTCTGAGCTCCCCACCCAGCTCAGTGCAGTATCTGCGGTCTGAAGAAATGTCCAGCAACACAGGACAAGCATCAATAACCTTCCCTGCTCTGTCAGGATAAGGGTCACCGTATTCTCTCTGCTCCCTCACACTCACTGTATATCTGTTATAGCACCGACCCCCGAACAAGGCTCATGATCCACCACTCTCACTATTGCATGCAGCATCTTCTCTCTCTGTCTCTGTCTCTCTCTCTCTCTGTCTCTCTCTCTCTCCCCCTCTCTCCCCCCCTCCCTCCACTTCACCCCCACACTAATAACACAACATGGATACAACACTGTGGACTGACTCCCTCCGGACACCTCACCATGACCCCCTCCCCACCTATACTAACACTAACAGCAGGACCACCCACTCCCACCCTCACTCTCTCCCTCCCTTTCTCCCATTCCAAGAGAAACAGCCTGGAATAGGACAGAAATGGCCAAGCCGGGTGGTGTAGTGTCCGATATCCGTTCCCTCACCCCCTTCCCGCCGCCATGTGGGGAGGATCCTGGTACGAGATGGAGGGGAAAGGGACACCTCCTGTGGAGATTCTGAAACATCCACGTCCCACCGACCAAGTCAGGAGCAATGTTCAGTGAAGGGCAATTCTCACTTTAAACCCACTGACAGCTCCGTTTCCCCCCGGCACAACTTAGAAGCCATGGCCCTGATGCCATCTCCCTTTTGTGTCGAGCTGGTACAAATGGAATCCCCACGGTCTCGGTGGGCAGGAGGGCGGGCTCACAACACATGGTCACCACCACCTCCCAGAAAGGGAGCACCGCGACTCCGTCCTACACCTCCCCCTGTAAACATCTCAGATACTGAAACTAATCTGTGATAGTTACTGCTCTCCCCCCTTGTCCTGACATCTTCAACAATCTGTGCTCATATACACCCAGCGCCCTCTGCTCATGCACCCCCTTTAGAATGGCACAGCCTGTTTTAAACTGTCTTTCAATGTCCTTCCTACCACAGTCCATGACCTCACACTGCTCTGCATTGATCCCCATCTGCCTTACACCTGAACACTACACCAACGTATCACTGTCCTGCTAGAGTTCCACACTCTCCTCCATAGACTTCAGAGTTCTTCCAGGTTCGGTGCCACCTGCAAACATTGAGATTGTTATAGTGTCACAGTCCCCATGAAACAACTGAAATCCTGCTCCATATTCACGAGTGTGAGCAAGTGAAATACTGATATATTCCCACGAACGGAGTTGAATAATGACATACTGTCAATGGAGCAACAAAAGTCCTGACACATACGAGACAGAGTAGATGAAATATTGACAAACCACAGAGCAAGAGAAATCGGATAGGTCCCACTTATCAATATTCATCAGGGTATAATGTGATGAAGTTGAAAGTGTGTATTGTACCTTGAAGAGAGGGTGAATGCTGTTCTGAACTGAGAGCTTACAATCACCTGAGATATGAGAAGATGGCAGACCCAGAAACAGTACATTGCTGTAGAGCTGGAGTCGGGTAATAAGCAGTTAAGAGAAAGGGGGTCCCAGAGTTGTGAATAGTAGATGTCAAATGTTCACTTTCAGAGTCAAAAAATAAATTGATATTTTTATTTAAACAGTGGAATTTGACAGATCTGTCCCTCATACTTTAATAGTTTACGAGGCGACTTGAGCATTTCTTTATGTTTCATTTAAGTTACTAGATGAGCTTCATATCGTGCCCTAACCATTCCCGTGTGTGTATCTGTGTGTATCTGTGTGGGGCAGGCCTGCCAGTCTCTGTGGTGATTAAAGTGATGCAATGCCACCCTCTGCTTGCCTCCACACGCCACTGCACAGGCATTGGCAGAGGGTGAAAACCATTCATTCAGAGAGGGGGAGAGAGAGGGCAGCGGTTTACAGCACCATCCAAACTGATGTCTTATCCCTGGACTGATGTAAATTTCCTTTAAACGTTGTAACTGTCTCTGCTTTCACCACTTCATCTGGAAGTTCATTCCACACACAAACCAGATTAAAATATTTACTTCTCATGACTTTTGTAAAACTTTTTCCTCGCAGTTAAAATATCCCTCAGTTTTGAATCCACAATTCTATCGAAAAGACATCAGTCCTTTAGCTTATCTGTAACCCTCATTATTTTATAAACTCTGCAAAGTTACCCCTTAATCTCATATTCTCCAGTGAAAAAAGTCCCAGCATACCCAGCCTCTCCTTATCGCTCACTCGCTCCATTTCCTGCAATATCCAGGTTAATCTCTTCTGAACCCTATCCAGCTTAATAATATCAAGGTCAGTAATATCTGGGTGAATAGTCAAGGTGTTTTCTAAGGGTACGGGGAGTCCAAAACTAGAGGACATAGGCTTAAGGTGAGAGGGGAAACATTTAAAAGTGACCTAAGGGGCAGCTCTTTCACCCAGAGGGCGGTGTGCCTATGGAATAAACGGGAGGTTGACCAGACTGGACACAGTATTCCAGAAGAGTTTCCACCAATATCCTGCACAACCACTACATGATGTCCCAATTCCGATACTCAAAAGTTCTGACTATTGCAGACAAATGTGTTAAACACCTTCTTAACCGCACTATCTATATGAAATGCAAATTTTAAAGGACTATACCTGACGGCCTAGGTCTCTGTTCTACAACACTGCCAAAGACCCTACTTTTAATTGTATAGGTCTTGCTGTTGTTTGATTTACCAAATCCAATACCTCGCATTAATCCAAACTAAACTCCATCAGCTACCCCTCAGCCCAGTGTGTGATATTACTGCCACCTCCCCCTCCCCCTTCAATTTTAAAATTCCCTCCCCATCTCCAGGAAGCCTGAACACTCCGGCCTTGATTTTCACAAAGACCCTGAGCTTGGCTTGCCTTGTGTGGTTAGGGGGAGGAGGGACAGATTGCTGACACAGTCAGTGGGGAGGAGAGGCTGGACAGTAATCAGCGGATTGGTTACATTTCATGGTTTTAGGAAGAGGGCAGTTGCACGTTAGAGGTGGGTAATAGTGATCGGTGTTTTGGGACCAGAAATTAAGCTCTTCCTTCGACTCTAGTGTTCAGTAATAAATATCCATTTGAGACCCTTCATTGTGCAGAGTGTGTCTGCAGGATTTCTTTCTCAAATCTTGCAGACTACAGACAATAGCGATTAAAGATGCTCATAGTTAATTTCGATAGCACAGCACGTACACTCAATATCCTACAGTTGAGACAAATATCTTGCATTTGTTTAACAATACAAAGTGTTTTGTGTAGTTCAGTAATGGTAACCTGATTATAATAAATCCACACCGAGCTGAAAGTGGGCACTAAATTATGACCCAAAATCTGGGTATGGTTGGGTAATGGGTAGTGTCCCAGTCTCCGAGCCAGAGCTCTGAATTTGATTCCAATTCCTGAACTTGTTTGGTAAATTTCCGAGCTCTGGACTAGAAGGCCTGGATTCAAGTCCTGCCTGTTGCAGAGGTATGTCCCAGCATGTCAGAACAGTCTGATGAACAAACACACAGGAGAATAATGTTACAGCTTTATGGGTATTGCTGAGTGATGCTAGTGTCCCTACCTCCGGGCACAAAGGTCTAGGTGTAAAGCCCACAGAAGTGTCTCATGATACATCTGAACAAACTGATTAAAATGGATTTAGAATTGTGACTTGATGGACAAGGAAGAGGTGGCAGTATTGAATTTCCGAATTTAGGCCCAGGATGACTTAAAGTACAGCTATTCATGTTGATTGGAGTCACATTTCGCACCAGTAAAGGTTTATAAAATCAGAACGGTCATGGATAGGTGAATAGTCAGGGTTTTTCCCCAGGTTAGGGGAATCCAAAACCAGAGGGCCATTGGTTGAAAGTGAGAGGGGAAAGATTTTGAGGAGACCTAAAGGGCACTTTTTCACGCAGAGGGTGGTGTGTGTATGGAATGAGCTGCCAGAGGAAGGGGTGCAAGATGGTGGAACTACAGCATGTAAAAGGCATCTGGATGCTGACAGACCTGCCGAGCTGTTCCAGCAATTGCTGTATTTCTTTAAAAAATGCATTCATTTTAACAAAGGTATTCTGAATATATTAAACATTTTATTTTTTAATGACGCAGGGCCATGTAAACATATTTAAAATTGAACGAGAACATTTTCTGCTAAGGGTATGGCTCTGCATATGACAACAGCAATGATGCACCTACATGGAACAGGGAATGTGATGGAGACATAGTTGGACAATGCACAAGGAGACCTCACGTGACCCAGTTTGGGAGAGGATGACATTACTGTGTGATTCAGCTCAGAGAGGGAGAAAATGTAACTTTCCTGAGAAGGAATGGCCTATTGCACTCTCTCTCCTTCATTGTTCCTCATCACAGAAATGTGTGCGAGCTAAAAAAAAACCTCTACAGTCATCGTTACCATTCTTATAGAAATCCCTACAGTGTTGAAACAGGAATTCGGCCCAACAAATCAATACCAACCTTCCCAAACCATTCACCTATATATGCACCTGGCTAATGCTCCTAACCTAGAAATCCCTGAACACTACAGACAATTTAGCATGACCAATCCACCGAACCTACACAGTTTGAGCTGTGGTAGGAAACTGGATCACCCATTTGAAGCTCACACAGGAAAGTGGAGAATGCGTAAACTCCACACAGACAGTCACCCAAGGCTGGAATCGAACCAAAGTCCCTGGTACTGTGAGGCAGCAGTGCTAACCACCGTTCTACCCTTTGGATGATCCCTAACCAGAATTCATTGGAATCTCCTCACTGCCTAAAGCAAAGGGAATTCAGCCAAATCCAACTCTCCCAGGATTAAATCCCATTGCTAGCAACTGTGTGAGTACAATATCCTCAGAAGCAGAATAACGTTTTGGACAATCACTCAATATTTCGTTTTGTCATGGGTTCCAATAATATCTGGACCGAAATATTAATTATATATTTGTAATATCCAAACAGTTTGCAATTCATCTTTCCATCATTGTTTGAGTAACATTGCTCTGGATCATAAACGTGCTCTTTGAGCAGATTAAAGAAACTAGCCTGACTTGTTCCTAAAACTGACCCTGACCCAATCTGAGACCGATATCATGGGCCATAGCACCAACCTGGTTACATTTAACATTTGTTGTGAGCAGTGGAGGAGTGGGACTAGAAAAGGAAACAGTGACCCCAAAAAGCTGGGGAACTATAGACCGGTGAGCCTGATGTCAGTGGTGGGTAAGTTGTTGGAGGGGATTCTGAGGAATAGCATTTACATGCATTTGGGAAGGCAAGGGCTGATCGGAGTAGACAACGTAGCTTTCTGCATGGGAAATCATGTCTCATTAATTTGGCTGAGTTTTTTGAAGAGGTGACAAAGAAGATTGATGAAGGCAATTTGGTAGACATTGTCTATATGGACTTCAGCAAGGAGTTCATTTAAAGAACAAAGACCAAAGAAAATTGACAGCCCAGGAACAGGCCCTTCGCCCTCCAAGCCTGAGCCGATCCAAATGTACTGTCTAAATCAGTCGCCCAATTCCTAAGCATCTGTCTTCCTCTGCTCCCCACCTGCTCATGCATCTGTCCAGACGCATCTTAAATGAATCTACCGTGCCTGCCTCTACCACCTCTGCTGGCAAAGCTTTCCAAACGCTCACCACCCTCTGTGTGAAGTACGTACAGCGTATATCCCCCTTAAACATCCCACCTCTCACTTTGGAAGCATGACCTCTCGTTTTTGAACCCTTCACCCTGGGAAAAAGCTTGTCTCTATCCACCCTGTCAATACCCTTCATGATTTTGCAAACCTCAAACAGGTCCCCCTCAATCTCCTTTTTTTCAGGTGAAAATAAACCTAACATACTCAGCCTGTCTTCATAGCGAGTATTTCATTTTGATTGGGAGACAGATTAGTAAGTTTCAGTCACATAAGATCCAGAAGAAGCTAGTCACAAATGGCTTGAAGGAAGAGGGACATTTTTCAGCCTGGAGGCTTGTGAGCAGCAGTGTACTGTAAGAATCAGGACTGAGTTCACTGTATTTTATCATTTATGTATAGGATTTAGATGTGAATATTGGGGCAATAGTTAGTAAGTTTACAGATGACATCAGAAAGGTGGTGTAGTAGATTATCTCAGAGTATAACGAGACCGCAATTAGATGGGACAAAGGGGCAAAGAGTAACAGATGAAGTTTAATTTAGGGAAATATGAAGCTTTGCATTTTGGGAAGGCAAATCTGGGCAGACATTATATACGTCATGGTCAGGTCCTGGGTCATTTTGTGAAACAAAGGGGCATAGGGCTGCAGGTGCATTGTTCCTTGAAAGTGGAGTCGCAGATAGACAGTGTGGTGCAGAACACATTTGGCACATTTGCCTTAATCAGTCAGAGCATTGAGTACAGGAGTTGTGGGGGTATGTTGTATCTGTACAGGATGTTGGTGAGGCCACTTTAAGAATACTGCGTACAACTCCGTTTTCTGCAGAAATGACATACACGGATGTCCCGGGACTGGAGGTTTGAGCTTTAGGGAGAGGTTGATTAGGTTGAGGTGTTTCCCCCTGGAGTGTCAGAGGCTGAGGGGAGACATTATAGAGGTTTATAACACCATCAGGGGCATGGATATTCTGAACAGCCACGTTCTGCTCTCCAGGATAGGGGAGTCCAGAACAAGAGGGCATTGGTTGAAGGTGAGGGGGATTGACTTAGAAAGGACCTGAAGGTAAATGTTTCACACAGTGAGTGGTGTGTATACAGAAAGTGCTGTCAGAGGAAGTAGTGAAGGTGGTTACAATCGCACATTTAAAAAGTATCTGAAAGAAGAGGGATATTGGCCAAATGCTGGCAAATGGGACTAGATCAGATTTGATATCTGATCGGAGTGAAAAGATCGGACTAACGGGTCTGTTTCAGTTCTGCATGACTCTCTGGTTCTATAAGAGGGATGATGAAAAATTCTGTAAGGTCCTTTCAAATCGGCATTCTCTTCTCTGGAAGTTTATCGTGCCTCTATGTTCACATTGATTGAAAGCTGCATTAGTTAAATATTTGACAAAGATTATGGGCGGCACGGTGGCACAGTGGTTAGCACTGCTGCCTCACAGTGCCAGAGACCCGGGTTCAATTCCCGCCTCAGGCGATTCTCCCCGTGTCTGCGTGGGTTTCCTCCGGGTGCTCCGGTTTCCTTCCACAGTCCATTGGCCATACTAAATTGCCCGCAGTGTTAGGTAAGGGGTAGATGTAGGGGAATGGGTGGGTTGCGCTTCGGCGGGGCGGTGTGGACTTGTTGGGCCGAAGGGCCTGTTTCCACACTGTAAGTAATCTAAATCTAAATCTAAATCTAAATCTAAAGTGAGTCACCCATAATGGGATACAGACAGGAAAGTGGGGCTGAGACCCCAACCTGATCAGCCACAATCTTACTGCCTGGTGGAGAAGGCTCATAGAGGAAGTGCTGAAGACGGTTACAATCGCACATTTAAAAAGTATCTGAAAGAGGAATGATATTTGCCAAATGCTGGCAAATTGGTCGAAATCAGATTTGATATCTGATCGGAGTGAACAGAATGGATGAATGGGTCTGTTTCCATTCTGCCTGACTCTCTGATTCTATAAGAGGGATGACGAACAATTCTGAAAGGACCATTCCAGTCGGAATTCTCTTCAGTGAAAGGTTATCGTTTCTCTATCGTTTCTTCTTGAAAGCTGCGTTAGTTAAATATTTGACAGAGAAGTGAGTCATGCACAATGGGATATAGACAGGGAAGTGGGGCTGAGACCACAACCTGATCATCCACGAACTTAGTGCCTGGTGGAGAAGGCTCAAAGTATCTAATGACCCACTCCTGCTCCTCAGTCCAATGTTTCTGTGTTCCATTCAGCCCCTCAAACCTGCTAGACAGGAGCAGTTGGAGGCCACTTACTCCTATAACCTGTTGCACAGAAACAGAGGAGACCATTCAGTCCCTCAAGACTGTCCCACATGCTTTGAGGTGATTTGGGAAATGTAATTGGAAAATCCATGCTGGGTATGAAAGAGGCCCCTCATCTCTCTTTAGAAAGCTTCCCCTATCTGCAGCTTGTGATCCATTTGTTGGTCATGTTGTAGACCCAGATTCACTGTGTATATAGCCCACATACCTCACCCCGAGATGGTTAAAAAAAATCATCTAATCTCCCTGACTGCAATATGCAATACCAGAATATTCATAAAAATAACACCCACTAACTTTCCAATAACAGAATGTGAGAACATCAGAATCAGGGGCATGTCGTTCACTCCCCAAACCTGCCTTGCCCTTCACTAAGATCGTGGCTGATCTGCTCCTGGCCTCAAATCCTCTTTCATACCCAATTCCTCATCGCCCTCAACTCTCTGACAGGTCAATATCCATCTATTTCCTCTTCAAATACTTTCAGTCATCTCGCTCCCCGAACACTCTTGAGTAGAGTAATCCTGACATTCAATCCCACCTGTTTGAAGAAAACACTTGCTGCTCCTATATCATGGTTTATTGATGTGAACAAAAGAAGTTGAGACAAGGGTTCAGGTAAAAATGACTGGCCCTGATATCAAGGCAGTGGTTGACTTCTGTTGACATCAAGGAGCTTAACAAAACTGGACTCATTAGGAATCAGAGTAAACTCTCCAGTGTTTGGGGTCAAACATGGCACAAAGGAAGATGTTCATCATCTCAGTCCTGGGTCAGCTCGGTGGGAGATCCTCAGGGTAGCTTCATCTTCACAAACATCTTCAGCTGCTTCATCAATGTCTCCCCACCCTGACCCTCCTCACCATAAGATCAGAAGTGGGGATGGTCATTGAAGATTCAACAATGTTTAGAACGTTTTGTCCCCCGTCAGCTCCTGAACTGGTCTGTGTCCATGTGCAGCAAGACCCAGGCTCCATTCAGGCTTGTGCTGTTAAAGTATCAGTAACATTCATGTAACTGTACTGCCTGACACTGCACATTCCCACAGTAAAATAAGAGTTCATTCAGCTCCTAACACTGGTTTCACAGGAATATGAGGAAGCCATTCAGCCCATTGACACTACTGGAGATGAACAGGGACAGCCCATTCAGTGCCTCCAGCCTATTACTCAGGAAGAGAAGGAGTCTAGTGTGATGGACCACACCAGAGCGCCTCGAAAATATTTGACAGCAATAGCCAAGATTCTAATGTTTTCTTATTTTAAAGGAAACGTAAAGTGTCTGTTCCAGATGCAATGCGACTGTTCAGACTACTCGGTGTGAAGCAAAACACCATCTACTTAAATACGAAAGAAGAAATAAAACCACAGAAAAAGGAATTTAGAATAACGTAATTCTATTGGATAGCTTAACAGAATAATAGATCTAGGAACTATTACTAATGAACTGTTCCAATATAGGGAAATCCCATAAACACAGCCCTTGGCAAAAAGGAATATTCAGACACAGAATGTCACAAATATTTCTCCAATCCAGGAATTAAAAACAGCATCAAGAGAACTTTCAGAGAGGGTAGCAACCAGGAAACATTCCCTGAAGTTTCCAACTCTGTGGCGACCCCAATAGTTTCTGATGTCACTGAGAAACCAAAACCCAGAGATCCTAATCTGTGAGAGCTGGCCACACCCATTCAGGCTGCAATAAAATAAACACAAGGCCTCCCTCGCTGTTTACCCAAGTGGTCTTAACTACCCAGCTTTGTAATGATCGTTCAATCTCTCTCATAAAAGAAACCCCGACCAAATAACCTCTTAAAGCTGCAGTATTGTCATACTAGTCAGTACAATGAGCTGTCAAACAGGAACCAGGGGTACCCCAGTCAGGCCCTTGGCCCTGTCCATTTGGACGAGGAAGAAGCCAGTCAGTCCCTTGAGTCACTTACACAGGAACAGTAGGAGGCCATTCCCACCTCAATGCACTTACACAGGGGCAGAATGAAGTAATTGATTCTGATTCCTGATGAATGTCTTATGCCCAATACGTCGATTCACCTGCTTCAAGGATGCTGCCTGACCTGCTGTGCTTTTCCAGCAACCGACTCTCTAGTCTGATCTCCAGCTTCGGCGCTCCTCACTGTCTCTTAATTGATGCTCTAACAAGATGCAGAAGCTGCACAGACAGACTGTTCCACCTTGTTCCTCCTGGCTCCGTTGCTCATGATACACATGTAGGACTTTAACATGGTTTTCTAGTGGTGATCAGGGAAGCCATATGTCTTGTGCGAAGTCTCAAGAAGGCATCTTTCATCTCTGAGAAGACAGCCTGGTGTTCTCTATGTAGGGTGGAAGCTGGTGTGAATGGCTTCCTGTTTCAGACAGAAGGTATTGTGGCTGCTGTTGGGGATTATGAATAACCTGATGTTCAGTACAGTGTTCACACGCCGACTGCACAATAACGTGGGGAGAGTTAGTAAAGGCATATAAACTATTAGGAAAGTCACATTAGTCTGATGAATGGATGCTCTCAGTTCAAATAATGGCGATCTTCTTCATGTTGATCTTGTCTAATGCACGTCCTGTTCAGTGTAACCTGTATGCCTTACTCTGTCCAAGTCTATTTCCACTCTATGATCTGCCTGGCCATGCTTACTATGATCTGTCTCCACTGCTCATAAATAAAGTGTTTCCCTGTACTGAGGGACACGTGACAATAAATCAAATCAATCAATCCTGGGTAAAGTATTGAATTTCTCTCCCTGTCAATGTGTCTTTTGGAAATAAGTGATCGCTGCCACTCCTCGTGTTTCGGCGTCACCATTTCTTCATCTATCACAGCACGACAGATGAAACACTCAGCTTATTCACTCTATCCTCATGTTCCCATCACCCATGTCTGTGGTAAGGAGATCAAATCTGTAGAGAGTGCCCCAAATGCTCTCTCAGGAAGGCTCTACAACAGCAGGCAGATGGCTTTACTTATGTACTCGGATCATCTTACAATGAAGCACAGCAAAACATTGTCTGCACCCATTGCTTACACAGGGTTTGATTCAGAGCAGTCAGCATAGACTTGTGATTGGGAGTTCATGCTTCCAAAATTTCTTAGAGTCCTCTGTGAAGTGACCAAGAATGTTGAGGAGGGCAGTGTGGTAAATGTAGTCTCTATGGATTTCAGTATGGCCTTTGATAAGGTTTCACATGGCAGGCCGCTCTGGAAGGTTCCATCACGTAGAATATTGGGGGAACTGGCCAATTGGATACACAGTTGGCTTGTTGATGGGAATCAGAGGGTTTAGTGGAAGGATGCTTGTTAGACTGGAGGTTGGGTCCATAGCTTTTTGTTATCTATGATTTGGTTGAGAATGTACAAGGCATGATTAGTAAGTTTGCAGATGACACTAAAATAAGTGGGAGCATGATCAGTGAGGAAGTTTCTCAGAAATTGCAGCAGGACATTAATCAGGTGGGCAAGTGGGTTAAGAAATGGCAAATGGAATTTAATATAGATGTGTGAGGTATTGCAGCTTGGAATCTCAAATCAAGGTCGGAGTTTCATGGTGAATGGGCGGGCCTTATGGGGTGTAGTGGGCAGAGAGACCTTGGAATTCAGGTGCAAGGTTCCCTGAGAGTGGAGTCACAGGTAGACAGGGCAGTGAAGAAGGCTTTTGACACACTGGCCTTCATCAGGCAGGACATTGAGTATAAAAGTTGGGAATTTATGTTACAGTTACACAGGACTTTGGTAAGGCCGCACTTGGAGTATTGTGTTCAGTTTTGTCAACTTGTTATAGGGAGGATATAATGAAATTAGAAAGAGTGTAGAAGAAATTTACAAAGACGTGCCGGGACCCAATGGTCTGAGTTATAGGGAGAGGTTGGAAAAGCCAGGACCTTTTCTTTAGAGTGTAGGAGACTGAGGGGGGACCTTATAGAGCTGTATAAGATCATGAGGGACATGGATAGGGTGAATGCTCTCACTCTTTCTCCAAAGTTTAGAGAATCGAGGGGAGATCAGTTTAAGGTTAAAGGGGAAGGAATAAAAGGGAACCTGAGGGGCCACTTCTTTACACAGAGGGCTGGTACGTGGATGAGCTGCCACCAGATGTGGCTGAGGTGGGGGGGGGGGGTGTATTAACAACATTTCAAAAGCATAGAACATAGAACATAGAAAAATACAGCGCAGTACAGGCCCTTCGGCCCTCGATGTTGCGCCGACCGAAGCCTACCTAACCTACACTAGCCCAATAAACTCCATATGCTTGTCCAATGCCCGCTTAAATGACCATAAAGAAGGAGAGCCCACCACTGCTACTGGCAGGGCATTCCATGAACTCACAACCCGCTGAGTAAAAAATCTACCCCTAACATCTGTCCTATACCTACCACCCCTTAATTTAAAGCTGTGTCCCCTAGTAACAGCTGACTTCATTAGCGGAAAAAGGTTCTCACTATCTAAACCCCTAATCATCTTGTACACCTCTATCAAATCACCCCAAAACCTTCTTTTCTGCAATGAGAACAGCCCCAAGTGCCTTAGCCTTTCCTCATACGATCTTCCTACCATGCCAGGCAACATCCTGGTAAACCTCCTCTGCACTCGTTCCAATGCCTCCACATCTTTCCTATAGTATGGCGACCAAAACTGCACACAATACTCCAGATGAGGCCGCACCAGAGTCTTATACAACTGCAACATGACCTCAGGACTCCGGAACTCAATTCCTCTACCAATAAAGCCCAGTACACCATATGCCTTCTTCACAGCACTATTTACCTGGGTGGCAACTTTCAGAGATCTGCGTACATGGACACCAAGATCCCTCTGCTCATCCACACTACCAAGTAGTCTACCATTAGCTCAGTAATCCATCTTCTTATTACTCCTACCAAAGTGAATGACTTCACACTTAGCTCCATTGAATTCCATTTGCCACCTTACTGCCCAGCTCTGCAACTTATCTATATCCCGCTGTAACCTGCCACATCCTTCTTCGCTGTCCACCACTCCACCGACTTACATATCATCCGCAAACTTGCTCACCGAGCCTTCAAGCCCCTCCTCCAGGTCATTTATAAAAATGACAAACAGCAATGGTCCCAAAACAGATCCTTGTGGAACACCGCTAGTAACTGCACTCCAAGATGAACCTATCCCATCAACTACTACCCTCTGTCTCCTTCCAGCCAGCCAATTCCTAATCCAAACCTCTAATGCACCCTCAATGCCATACCTCCGTAGTTTTTGCATTAGCCTGCCATGGGGTACCTTATCGAATGCCTTGCTAAAATCCATATACACCACATCTACTGCTTTCCCCTCGTCCACCTCCTTAGTCACCTTCTCGAAGAATTCAATAAAGTTTGTGAGGCACGACCTGCCCTTCACAAAACCATGCTGACTATCCTTGATCACATTATGCCTATCCAGATGTTCATAAATCCTATCCCTTACAATTCTCTCTAAGACTTTCCCCACAACAGAAGTGAGACTCACTGGAGTTTAGTTTCTGGGGCTGTCCCTGCTCCCCTTCTTGAACAAGGTGACCACATTCGCTATCCTCCAGTCTTCTGGCACAATTCCCGTAGACAACGACGACATAAAAATCAAGGCCAATGGCTCCGCTATCTCCTCCCTAGCTTCCCAGAGGATCCTAGGATAAATGCCATCAGGCCCAGGGGACTTATCTATTTTCATCCTTTCCAGTATTCCCCAGACCTCTTCCCTACGTACCTCAAGGCCATCCCTTCTAATCACTTGTGACTCAATATTCACATCAGCAACAGTGTCCTTGGATAAATATGAGGATCGGAAAGGACTTGAAGGATATGGGCCAACTGCAGGGAAATGGGGTTAGTGTGAATGGACATTTACAAGGTGGAGTCAAATCCCTTTGTTAATTAAAACCAAACACCCAGAAAAGCTCGCCTCACATCGTAATCTGTTAAAATATGAGTGACACAGATCTCCTACATTCCACTATTTAAACAAAAATTAGCAAGTTAGTTTCTTAACTTTAATAGTGAACACTAAACAACAACTATTCACAAATACAAGCCCCTCTTTTCTTAACTACTTACTATCTGACTCCAACTCTGTAAAAAAAAATACTGTTCTAACAACCTACATATTAAACGTTACAATCTCAAGACCACACAGTCTCTATCTCCCCGCTGTGTTCACCCTTTCAGCTGCTGGTGTCCCTGGGTCATGTTTTATTTTTAATGCAAGTATGTTTTACATGAACATGTGTCTTTGTTAGAGAGTGTTTGAGATGGTCAGTTAACATTCCTGCTCTACAGCAGTTGCTCTATGTTGGATGGCAGCGGCTCTCCCTCTATTTTCAAAATGCTCGGTTTATTTACTTCCCATGATACAATAATTCTCATAATTTGATTGATTTCCAAGTGTACGAACAATAATATTCAAATTCCATTGGCTTCTGATATTATGAGCATTATTTAAAGTCTTTGATTGCAGTTGAATTGCTGTCTAAACAGCAACCAAAACTCAGGCTTCCATTTCCCAGTTAATTGTTACATTTGGAACAGTCTGACCATTAGCTGGCATCTGTGGCTGGACTTTCGATTCAGCAAAATCCGATCTATCTTAAAGTGAACAGACATTGATTAGATTCCAGGCAGTAACACACCCCGGGCTATCTATAATTCTGTATACTAACCTCCTTGAACCCCTCGATTAGATTCCAGGCCGTAACTCACTCGGAGCTATCTGTTATTCTGTTTATAAACCACTCTGAACCCCTCAATTAGATTCCAGGCTGTAACTCAGTCCGGGGTATCTGTTATTCTGCAAATAAACCACCCTGAACCCCTCAATTCGATTCCAGGCTGTAACTCAATCTGGGCTACCTGTTGTTCAGTATATAAACCACCCTGAATACCTCGATTCGATTCCAGGCTGTAACTCACTGTGGGCTATCTGTTATTCTGTATATAAACCACTCTGAACCCCTTGATTCGATTCCAGGCAGTAACTTCCTGTCAGGGTTGAAAGGGAAGGCTGGTAGTTATAGGGAATGCTGGCTGACTAAAGAAATTGAGGATTTGGTTCAGAAAAAGAAGGAAGCATATGTCAGGTATAGACAGGATAGATCCTAACCCATGTCCATGGATTCCAGGCTGTAACTCACTCCAGGCTATCTGTTATTCTGAATATAAACCACCCTGAACCCCTTGATTAGATTCCAGATTGTAACTCACTCCGGGGTATCTGGTATTCTGTATATTAACCACCCGAAACCCTCGATTAGATTCCAGTCTGGAACTCACTCCGGGCTATCTGTTATTTTGCATATAACCCACCCTGAACGAATTGATTTGATTTCACTTCCTGACATGTTAAACTCATGTTTCTAACACAATCTAATCTCAATAATGATCAATGTATCACTGGTCCTCCTATCTGCTGGCACTACAATCATGTTAACTTTCTGATGTTTATGTACATGATTACCTGTAGCAGTGAGTCGCAGGTAGACAGAATGGTGCTGAACACATTTGGCACATTTGCCTTAATCAGTCAGAGCATTGAGTATAGGAGTTGTGGTGGTATGGTGAATCTGTACAGGATGTTGGTGAGGTCACTTTAAGAATACTGCGTACACCTCTGTTTTCTGCAGAAATGACTTACACGGATGTTCCAGGACTGGAGGCTTGAGCTATTGGGAGAGGCTGATTACGTTGAGGTGTTTCCCCCTGGAGTGTCAGAGGTTGAGAGGCAACATTATAGAGGTTTATAAAATCATCAGGGGCATGGATATGCTGAACAGCCATGTTCTGCTCCCAAGGATAGGGGAGTCCAGAACAAGAGGGCATAGGTTGGAGGGGAGAGGGCGAATGATTTAGAAGGGATCTGAAGGTAAATATTTCACAGAGAGAGTGGTGTATGTACAGAAAGTGCAGTCAGAGGAAGTGGTCAAGGCGGATACAATCACAGGAGGAATATTGGCCAAATGCTGGCAAATTGGTCTAAATCAGATTTGATATCTGATTGGAGTGAACAGAATGGATTAATGGGTCTGTTTCCATTCTGCATGACTCTCTGATTCTATAAGAGGGATGACAAATAATTCTGAAAGGACCATTCCAGTCAGAATTCTCTTCAGTGGAAGGTTATCGTTTCTCTATGTTCACATTGATTGAAGGCTGCGTTAGGTAAATATTTGACAAAGAAGTGAGTTATGCATAATGTGACGCAGACAGGAAAGTGGGGCTGAGACCACATCCTGATCAGCCACGAACTTAGTGCCTAGTGGAGAAGGCTCAAAGTATCTAATGACCCACTCCTGCTCCTCAGTCCAATGTTCCTGTGTTCCATTCAGCCGCTCAAACCTGCTAGACAGGAGCAGTTGGAGGTTACCTACTCCTATAAGATGTTGCACAGAAACACAGGAGACCATTCAGCCCCTCAGTACTGTCCCACGCGGTTTGAAGTGAGTTGGGAAATGTAATTGGAAAACCCAGGCTGGGTACGAAAGAGACCCCTCATCTCTCTTCACAGAGCTTCCCCTCTCTGCAACTTGTGCTTCATTTGTTAGTCATGTTGTACGCTCAGATTCAGTGTGAATACAGCCACCATACCTCACTCAGGGATGGCTCACAAAATCCTCTGGTCTCCCTGTCTGCAACATTCAATAACAGAACATTCATGAAAATAACACTCACTATCTTTCCAATAACAGAATGGGAGAACATCAGAAACAGGGGCAGGTTGTTCACTCCCCAAGCCTGCCTTGCCCTTCTTTAAGATCGTGACTGATCTGCTCTTCATCTCAAATTTTCTTTCATATCCAATTCTTCATAGCCCTGAACTCTCTGACAGGTTAATGTCCATACAGCTCCTCTTCAAATACGTTTAGTCATCTAGCTTCCCGAACACCCGTGAGGAGAGAAATCCTGACATTCAATCCCACCTGTTTGAAGAAAACACTTGCTGCTCCTATATCATGGCCTATTGATGTGAACAAAAGAGATTGAGACAAGGGTTCAGGTAAAAATGACTGGCCCCGATATCAAGGCAGTGGTTGACTTCTGTTGACATCAAGGAGCTTAACAAATCTGAACTTAATAGGTTACAGGGTAACCTCTCCAGTGTTTGGGATCAAACATGGCACAAAGGAAGATGGTCATCATCTCAGTCCTGGGTCACCTCTGTGCGAGATCCTCAGGGGAGCTTCCTCTTCACAAACACCTTCAGCTGCTTCATTAATGTCTCCCCGCCCCCACCTTCCCCACCATAAGATCAGAACTGGGGATGGTCGCTGAAGATTCCACAATGTTCAGAACATTTTGTCCCCCGTCAACTCCTGAACTGGTCTTTGTCCATGTGTAGCAGGATCCAGACTCCATTGAGACTTGTGCTGTTAAATGGTCCGTAACATTCATGTAACAGGACTGGCGGGCACTGCACATTGCCACAGTAAAACAAGAGTTCATCCAATACCTCACGCTGGTTTCACAGGAATATGAGGAAGTCATTCAGCCCATAGACACTATTGGAGATGAACAGGGACAGCCCATTCAGTGACTCCAGCCTATTACTCAGGAGGAGAAGGAGTCTAGTGTGATGGGCCACACCAGAGCGCCTTGAAAATATTTGACGGCAATAGCCGAGAGTCTAATGTTTTCACATTTTAAAGGAAATGCAAAGTATCTGTTTCAGATGCAATGTGACTGGTCAAACTACTCTGTGAAGCAAAACACCATCTACTTAAACACGAAAGAGAAAATGAAACCAAAGAAAGAGGAATTTAGCATAACGTAATTCTATTGGACAGCTTAACAGAATAATAGATGTAGAACTATTACTAATGAACTGTTCCAATACAGGGAAATCCCATAAACACAGCCCTTGGCAAAAAGGAATATTCAGACACAGATTGTCACAAACATTTCTCCAATCCAGGAATTAAAAACAGCATCAAGAGAAATTTCAGACAGGGTAGCATTCAGGAGACCTTCACTGAAGCTTCCAACTCTGTGGAGACCCCAATAGTTTCTGATGTCACTGAGAAACCAAAACCCAGAGATCCTAATCTGTGAGAGCTGGCCACACCCATTCAGGCTGCATTAAAGTAAACACAAGGCCTCCCTAGCTGTTACTCAAGTGGTCTAAACTACCCAGCTTGGGAACGATCATTCAATCTCTCTCTTAAAAGAAACACGGGCAAAATAACCTCTTAAAGCTGCAACATTCTCATACTAGTCAGTACAATGAGCTGTCAAACAGGAACCAGGGTTAACCAGTCAGGCCCTTGGCCCTGTCCAATTGGACGAGTTTGAAGCCAATCACTCCCTTGAGTCCCTTATACAGGAACAGTCGGAGGCCATTCCCACCTCAATGCACTTACACGGGGGTAGAATGAGGTAATTTTTGCTGATTCCTGATGCTGCTTGACCCGCTGTGCTTTTCCAGCAATTGATGCTCTACTCTGATCTCCAGCATCGGCAGTCTTATGTGTCTCCTAATTGATGCTCTGACATGATGAACAAGGGGGGCAGAGGCTGCACAAACAGACTGCTCCACGTAGCTCCTCTTGGCTCTGTTGCTTATGATACACATGTGGGACTTTAACGTGGTTTTCTAGTGGTGAAGAGGGAAGCCATATGTCTTGTGTGAAGTCTCAAGAAGGCATCTTCCATCTCCGATAAGCCAGCCTGGTGTTCTCTCTGTAGGGCGGAAGTGATTGGGAATGGATACCTGTTTTAGACGGAGGTATTCTGGCTGCTGTTGGGGATTGTGAATAACCTGACGTTCAGTACCGGGTTCACACGGCGAATGCACAATAACATGGGGAGAGTTAGTAAAGGCAAATAAACTATTAGGAAAGTCACGTTAGACTCTCTAAATCAAACCAATCAATCCTGGGTAAAGTATGAAATTTCTCTCCCTGTCAATGTGCCTTTTGGAAATAAGTGATCGCTGCCACTCCTCGTGTTTCAGCGTCACCATTTCTTCATCTCTCACAGCTCTACAGATTAAACACTCAGCTTATTCACTCTATCCTCATGTTACCATCACCCGTGTCTGTGGTAAGGAGATCATTCCTTACAAAGGACATTACATCTGTAGAGAGTGCACCAAATGTTCTCTCAGCAAGGCTCTACAATAGCAGGAAGATGGCTTTACTTATGTACTCGAATCATCTTACAATGAAGGACAGCATACCATTGACTGCACCCATTACTTACACAGGGTTTGATTCGAAGCAGTCAGCATAGACTTGTGAGTGGAAGATCATGCTTCCCAAATTTCTTAAAGTCCTTTGATGAAGTTACCAGGATGTTTGATGAGGGCAGAATGGTAGATGTAGTCTCTATGGATTTCAGTAAGGCCTTTGATAAGGTTCCACATAGCGGGCTGCTCAGGAAGGTAACATCGCGGAGAATGCGGGGGGAACTGGCCAATTGGATACACAGTTGGCTTGATGGTAGGAAGCAGAGGGTTGATTGGAAGGATGCTTGTCAGACTGGAGGCTTGGTCCATTGCTGTTTGTTATCTATGATTTGGTTGAGAATGTACAAGTTATGATTAGTAAGTTTGCAGATGACACTAAAGTAAGTGGGAGCATGGTCAGTGAGGAAGTTTATCAGAAATTGCAGCAGGACCTTAATCAGGTGGGGAAGTGGGCCGAGAAATGGCAAATGGAATTTAATATCGATGCGTGATGTCTTACATTTTGGGAACTCAAATCAAGGTAGGAGTCTCATGGTGAATGGGAGGATCTTCAAGGGTGTAGTGGGCAGAGAGACCTTGGAGTTCAGGTGCACGGTACTCTGAGAGTGGAGTCACAGGTAGACAGGGCAGTGAAGAAGAAGTCTTTTGGCACATTGGCCTTCATCAGGTAGGACATTGAGTATAGAAGTTGCGAATTTATGTTGCAGTTACACAGGACTTTGGTAAGTCCGCACTTGGAGTATTGTGTTCAGTTTTGTCACGTTGTTATAGGGAGGATGCTATTAAATTAGAAAGAATGCAGAAGAAATTTTCAAAGACGTTCCCAGGACCCAATGGTCTGAGTTCTAGGGAGAGGTTGGACAAGCTAGGACCTTTTCTTTAGCATGTGGGAGACTGAGGGAGTCCTTATAGAGCTGAATCAGATCATGATGGTGGGGTTAATACTCTCAGTCTTTTTCCAAGGTTCAGAGAATCGAGGACGACAGAGGATCAGTTTAAGGTTAAAGGGGAAGGAATAAAAGGGAACTTGAGGGGCCAGTTCTTTACACAGAGGCTGGTATGTGGATGAGCTGTCCGCAGGTGTGATTGAAGGAGATACATTAACAACATTTCAAAAGCATTTGGATAAATATGTTGATAGGAAAGGACTGGAAGGATATGGGCCAACTGCAGCGAATTGGGGTTATCATGGATGGACATTTACAAGGTAGAGTCGAAACCCCTCTGTTAATTAAACCCAAACACCCAGAAAAGCTCGCCCCACCTTGTAATCTGTTAAAATATGAGTGATACAGATCTCCTACATTCCACTATTTGAACAAAAATTAACAATTAGTTTCTTAGGTTTAATACTGAACACTAAACAACAACTATTCACAAATACAAGCTCCTCTTTTCTTAGCTACTTACTATCTGACTCCAACTCTGTAAAAATATTCTGTTCCAACAGCCCATATATTAAACATTACAATCTCAAGACCACACAGTCTCTATCTTCCCCGCTGTGTTCACTCTTCCAGCTGCTGATCTCCCTGGGTCATGTTTTTATTGCAAGTAGGTTTACATGAACATGTATCTTTGAAAGAGAGTGTTTGAGATGGCCAGTTAGCACTGCTGCTCTACAGCAGTTACTCTGCTGTTGGATGACAGCGGCTCTCCCTCTAGTGTTCAAAATGCTGGGTTTATCTCCTCCCCATGATACAAAAATTCTCATAATTTGATTGCTTTCCAGGTGTCCAAACAATAATATTCAAGTTCCGTTGGCTTCTGGTATCCTGACCATTATTTAAACTCTTTGGTTGTATTTGAATTATTGTGAAAACAGCAACCAAAACTCAGGTCTCCATTTCCCAGCTAATTGTGACATATGGAACAGCCTGACATTTAGCTGGCATCTGTGCTGTACTTTCTATTCAACAAAACCCGTTCTATTTTAAAGTGCCCATACATAGTTTCGGCTTCATAAGACCTCCATTCTTCAGAAAAAAAAGAACCAGCAGAATGAAAAGATGGCTTCGTTTCTTTTCCTCTAATTCTTAATCCCATTATTATGAAATACAAAATTAGTAATCTCAGTTATGTCATTGATATTAATTTTGTACACCTATTTAAACTGGAATAAGTCAAATCTTATCTAAAGTTTATCCTTTAAATCCGCGATAACACATCTGCTATCACAGTTTAGGATCCACAGCATGTACATTTTGTAAATTTAAAGTTGGTGTGATACGACCCCAATGAAATCCTCTCATATTTTGGTCTTTAAATATTCCAAAAAACGTGAGAGGTTTGTCGTTGTCCACAACAATCTCCGACAATTTATTTGTCACATAAACATTGAAATATTGTCAGGTCAGTGCAAAACTTAATCATTCTTTTTCAATAATGGAGAATGTTGTATTTTTCTTTCTGGTGGACATTGCGTTTTTTAGACAAGTAGCCAATTAGCCATTCAAATCCATCATAACCTTGCTGTATCAATACATCTCCAAGCCCTATATCCCTAGAAGCAAATAGAATTTTCAAAGGGTTTCAAAATATTTGGTGTAGCTAAAACTGGTGCGGTGATTAATCCTGCTTTAAAATTGTCAAATGCCTCCTGGCATTATTCTGTCCACCACAATTCTGTATTCTTCTTTACTAAGTCCATCAGTGGTGCCAATACGCTGCTGAAGTTTGGAACAAACTTCCGATAGAATCCACTCAGTTCCAAAAATCGAAGCATCTCTTTCTTCGAGGATGGTTGTGGAAATTCCTCAAAGCCCTTTGTCTTTGTGTTCCATGGGATCAACCTTCCATGTCCAATGTTATGTCCCAAGAACGTCACCTCTGCCTTTGCGAATTCTGTTTTCTTTAAGTTTATTATCAAGTTTGCTTTTTGTAATCGTTCAACATGCTCTGCCAACTGTAACATGTGAGCTTTCAATCACTTGCAAAAGGTCACTACATCATACAGGTAAACTGCACAATTTGTTCATCTGACCATAACTCTGTTCTTGAGTCACTAAACCTGGCTTTGACGGGAAAACCTATCACTGGTGGCAATACTAATATGTCATCCCTACAGGAAATCGTCAAAATTTCAGAGTTTTTATCTGCCACGTGCTTCATTCTATACTGTGCACTTCAGGTGATCTTTAGCGAACTCACCTACTCCATCTAATCTCTCCCTCACCTCACATACATAATCCGAGTGTGAGATCTCTGACTTCGGTCCTGTCAATTTATATTCAATTAATTCCAAAGGACCTCTCACTTCATGTACAAATATTAACTCAAATGAAGTAAACTGAGTAGATTTATTTGGGACAAATAATTTTTGCCTTATGGCAAACAATTCAATGAGACACCTTCATTCCAATCATTCCGGTAATCCTGACAGTACGCTGTTAATATGGTCTTCAGCGTCTGATGCTAACTTTACAAGACTCCCTGGGATTCAGGATGGGATACCCTTGATTTAAACTGCTGTATGCCGAAGCTATCCATGACTTCCTTAAACAGCTGAGCGGTAAAATGAGACCTTGGTCTGACTGAATCTCTCTGCGGAGCCCACACTGAGTAAAGAAAGCTATCAACTCCTCCACCTCCCTTTTTACCTTAACACTCCATAATAGAATTGCCTTTGGAAATCTGGTAGACACATCCATTATGGCTAGCAAATATTAGTTTCCACTTTTATTTTAGATAGGGGAGCTACAGAACTCATCATAACCTACGTGAAATGTTCTTCGAATGCAGTAATTGGTAACAAAGGTTCTGGCTTTATTACTGCCTGTGACTTACCTACCATTTAGAATGTTTGACATGTGCAACAAATAATAACCACGTCCGTGTGCATTCCAGGCCACTAGAAATGCCTCTGTACCTTAACCTGATTCTTCTGTACACCTAAGTGACCCCTGCAGTTAGTTTATGTGCTACCCGTAACACTGTACGCTACCTCTAAAACAATCTGGTGCACTTCGGCCCATTTCCCTTCTGCACTAACCTATCGGGGTCTCCATTTTAATTTTAGCATTCTATCTTTAAGTTAACAACGTTCGACAATATATTGTGATTCCTTTTCTGTGTGTGTGCATGTGTATGTGTGTGTGAATGTATGTGTATATATCTGTTGTAAGTCCATTAGCCTTTCTGGCCTAAACCCCTCTGCCTGATCCTCTGCCTGTTCAGGTTTTTCCTGCAGCGTGACATCAAACAGGGGGTCAGTTCACTGCACATCAACTCCTTTGGCTTTTTATTACAGTTTTCCTTCCTGCTCTAACTTATGACAGTGGAATCTTTTTACTGTACAGTCTGGAAAAATCCTGGGTATTTTTCTTTTAACTCCCCAATTCCTTAGTTTTCCTTTTGCCTTCTCCAATACAAGGGGTGCCACTCCCACCTTGTATCCTGTTAAATCGTTCACAGGAATAAACTATATTCCTGGAAATGACACTCTGTTACTCACTGTCACTGTTACTGCCCCAACCTTGATTTGGCATTCCATCCTGATGTTACACAAGGGAATACTTAATTTCTAACCCCATTCCACAAATCGTTACGATATTGATTAATATGTCAGAAAGAGTGAAAATACTTTCATCTCTCACTATTAGAGGCCGAGAGAAAGTGAGGGCTGCAAATGCTGGAGGTGAGAGTTGAAAAGTGTGGGGCTGGAAGAGCATAGCCAACCAAGCAGCATCCGAGGGGCAGAAGAGTTGACGTTTCAGGCATAAATTCTTCATCAGGAAAGTGGGGGTGGGGTAAGGGAGAGGGAAGGGGGCCGAGAAAAAATAGGAGAGTGGGAGTGGAGCTGGGTGGAAGATAGCTTGGAAGGCGATAGGTAGATGCAGGTGGGGTGTGATGGTGATAGGTCGGAGAGGAGGGTGTTGTGGATAGGTGGTTGGACAACTAGAACCCTCAAACTAGAACCATCATCAACGTTGACTTCACCAAATTCCAAATCTCCCCTCCCCCAACCTCTCCCAGATTGAACCATTCAACCTAGCACTGGCCTTTTGAAATCCCTAACCTGCCATCTTCCTGCCCACCTACCGACTCCACCCTGCCCTCTGACAGATCACTATCACTCCCACCTACATCATCTTTTCGCCTTCCCAGTGACTCTACCATCAGCCCAGCTCCTACCCTTGTATTTATCTTTCAGCCCCATTGTCCCCCCACCACATTCCTGACGATGGGTTTCTGCCTGATATTCGATTGTCCTGCTGTTCGGAAGCTGCCTGATCTGTTGTGCTTTTCCGGCGCTTCACTTCTCAACTATTCGAGACTGAGCAGATCCCATATCTCACAAAATTATAACTTCTTGTACTTCTCCCCCTGTTCTTTCTGAGTAAACTTTATCTACAGAGGCGAATTCTTTCAGAGATCGGGTACTAACTCCATACGCAGACCCTGCCTCGGCTGTGCACTCTCCTGCAGCTCCTCAGCTCTACTTGGGGTCTCCTTTACTAGTTTCACTAATGCCACTGGGCCTTAATGCCTCTTCTGCCACATCTTTCCCCAAAGTGCCTTCCTTCGACGACCACCACTGTGTGTCCCAGCTTACTGCAGTGAAACCACCTTTTCCCAGTGCCCTTCTTAAACCATCAGCACTGGAATTTTATGTGTTCCATGCCCTTGTAGTGAGAACACCTGAGGCCTTTCACCACCTTTCAACCCCTTTGGGCTACCTTTTTCACCTGTGGTAAACTATTGTGCGCTACTGTTCGCTTTGTAATGTGTGATCTTCCTTTCTTCCAATTTCTATCCCTCACAGGATGAAAATTCTCCTGGAAGCTAAATTTCATCTCATGCACCAATGCAGATTTACCTGCCATTTCTGCCACGCTTCTCGCTTCTTAAACTTGCTGTTCGTGTACATGAATTCTTACCGTCTCTGGAAGTGAGTCTTTAAACTTCTCCAGCAGAATAATCTCCCTTCGAGCCTCACAGGTCTTATCTATTTTTAAGTCGAGCAGCCAACTATCAAAATGACTGTAGTTAATTCTTTTAAACTTAACGCAAGTCTGACCTGGTTCCGTCTCTGTTTTTATGAACCTCTGTCTATATGCTTCTGGTACCAATTCATAGCCAATCAAAATAGCCAATTTGACATCTGCATAATCTCTTGACCCCTCATCTGACAGCGCTGCACATACCTCACCAGCTGTGCCCACCAGCTTAGTCTGAACGAGCATTTACCCACAAGTTCACTGGACACGCCATCTTCCGAGCCATTTTTTCAAATGAAGTAAAAAAGGTTTTGACATTTTTCTCACCGAAATATGGCAAAGCACTACCATAGTTGTATACATCCTGACGTTCTCCCTTCAACTCCATCCTGTTAATTTAACTTTCTTGTCTAATTCCCAACTATTGAATCTCAAATTCTCTCTCTCTTTCTTTTTCCTCTCCTTCTCTTTTTTCTCTCTCTGTTTCAGACTCTTTCTTTATCTTCTAACTTCACTTGCCATATTTGCAATTTAAGTTTTTTTTTATATCTCTACTGCACATGTCTGTTTCTTTGATACATCAAAGTGCTTGACCAACTCCATTATAATTTCTACTTTCCTTTTGTCCCTGGTTAAACCCAATTCTAACGTATTTGCTAATTCTAAAAATGTCCCCCTTCTGTCCTTCTAAACTTTCTTGGCAAATTTGGGAACCTCTTTAGTAATGTTATTATCCATTTTCCTCATTTTTAATTTAAACAACCAAAAGTAAACAAAATTAAACAGATTTTCCGACTGATTTTATTTGAAGATCTCGGTCACTAATTGCAACCTGTTGGAATTTGCTGGGACATTTTGTACCCGAAATCTGTTCAAATCTGTCCAAGTCCCTTACAGCAGGGCCCCAAACTGTGAACACATCTATGTCGAGCACTTCTGTTAATTAAAACCACAAACCCAAGTAAGCTCACCTCACCTCGTAATCTGTTAATACATGATTAGATTAGATTAGATTTACAGTGTGGAAACAGGCCCTTCGGCCCAACAAGTCCACACCGACCCGCCGCCCACCCATTCCCCTACATTTACCCCTTAACTAACACTACGGGCAATTTAGCATGGCCAATTCACCTGACCCTGCACATCTTTGGACTGTGGGAGGAAACCGGAGCACCCGGAGGAAACCCACGCAGACACAGGGAGAACGTGCAAACTCCACACAGTCAGTCGCCTGAGGCTGGAACTGAACCCGGGTCTCTGACGCTGTGAGGCAGCAGTGCTAACCACTGTGCCACCGTGCCGCCCATGAGTGACAAAGAACTCCGAAATCCCACTAATAAAAGAAAAATAACAGTTTGTGTGTATGCAAGTTAGCTCGCTGTGCTTGAAGGTATGTTTTCTGACAATTCGACACTATGACTAGGTAACATCATCAGTAAGAGTCTCTGCTGAGGTGCTGGTGGTATGTCACGCCTCTCTATTTATAGGTCCTGGGTTCTTAAGATGGGTGATGTCATTTCCAGTTCGTTTGTTTTACAAGAGAAGGTAGATAGGATCTAAATTGATGCGTTTATTGATGGACTTCTGGTCAGAATGTCATTCCTCTAAGAACGTCCTTGCGTGTCTTAGTATGTGTGTGTGCATTGTCGCAATCAAAGTGGTGCCCTTCTTTGTCTGGATGTATGGAAAATAGTGATATTGAGTCATGTCTTTTGGTGGCCAGTTGGTGTTCATGTATCCTGGTAACACAACAACAGGGCCATTTCAATGGCAGAAAAGTGATTTTATATACACTGTTTAATTAATGTGTGTGTGCAGATAAGTAACATTTTTCATATGTGCACAACTCATTCTAAATGAACAACGGAGACACAGTTAACAAAAAGTGATACATATGATGTATTAAATTTATAAAACATTAAAACATCATTTGATTCTCATCTAAAATGATATGTTCCCCTTCTCCCAACGTTCCCTCCTTGTCTGGAATTCTCCACTCCAATCTCTCATTCTTATCAAGATGTGTATTATAAATTCTTGCTTCTGGTGTCCCAACTTATTTCAGTTAATCCCCTTTCTACCAGAATTCAATATATTGGCCTGTTGGGTACTTTTCAAAGCTAGTGTCTGTCATATTATTGGAGATAAAAATTCTGGCATCAGTGCCAACATTTGAACACATTGCTCTGTTGTACATGCACTATACAAAGGACCACAGCACACGGAAATTGCCAAAACATTGAGGGATGTACATCTACTTCTTTCGATGATCTAGTTTTCTCATTTTTCACATTTCCTCATCTATATTGTCTCGCTCTTTCTCTCTTTGTATCTAGTTAAGAAATTTACCAATTATTCTTTGCGTCCCTTCTCTCAAAGCTTCTTCTTTCGGTTTATATCTATTGCTCGCTTCTAGATGTAACGTGATTATAATTGAGCAATGTAACTGCAAAGACATTCAGGAGGAGCTGGACAGAGTTAATTGGAAAGGGAACTGAGCAGGGCAAACCATGGAGCAGCAAAAGCAGGAATTTCTGGGGATATCTCGGAGGATATCAGAAATTCTCCCAAAGGAGATGAAACATACTCATGGGAGGACAAGGCAGCCATGAGTGATAAGGCATCAAACCAAAAGAGGAAACATACAATGTGGTGAAGATGATTGGGAATCCAGAGAATTCATTGGCTCTGAAACTACATAAAGCTGGCATCACTGACACTGCAGAGCTCTTAATCATGGTCAGGGTGAGAAACAGAGGAAAAACATTCACTTTAAACACAGAAGATGGTATTACTCAAGGAAAAAGATGCAGATGAATTAAACAATTGAATTAAAATCAGTTAATTGGTTTTGCAGAATGTGTCAGATTGAAAGCATGACACGGGGAGAGACCCTCAGCAGAATGACAGTATGAAAATGGAAGTATTTCCACATCAGATACCAGAGTAGGTCACTGAGCACATGACTGATGGGTGAATGGGTTTCGATGTGAACTAAGGGACATAGAGAGCAGAATTGCATTGCACATATTGCAGCTCAAAACTGCGTATTTATGTAGTACTGTAGACTACAGCAGCAGAAGCAGAACAGCATTCAACCACAACCTGTAACTTTTAGCCTCGAAGAATTTCCTCAGTCTGTCATTACTATCAATACGATCTATGTTTCAGTAATGACTGTGAGTGAACATGACTGGGTCAGAACCACGTGAACCTAAACCTGATGCTAACCCATTAAAGCTACCACATTTGACCAACAGACCTGATCGAAGCTCCGCAAACCTGTCACATTCTGAGATAAATGGTGATGGATGATTAAACAAATGACTGGAGCAAAGGGCTCCACAAATATCCCCATCCTCAGTAATCGAACAGCTCTGCACATCAGTGTAAAAGACCAGGATGGGGAAGCTGCACCAACCTCAGCCAGAAGTGTTGAGTTGATGATCCACCTCACACTCGCCATGATAGTCACAGAATCACAGATGCCAGGCTTCAAACAATTCAATTTGCTGAACGTGACATGAAGAAACAGCTGAACACAGCACGTACGAAAAAGGCAATGGTCCCTGACACCATTCCTGTAATAGGATTGAAGACTTGTGCTGCACAACAAGCCATGTCCCTGCGGAAGCTGTTTCATTCCAGCTCCAACTCTGACATCGCCCTGGTAATGTAGAAAATTAATCAACTATGTCCAGTTCCTAAGAGGATTATAATTACAATCTGACTAGTCACCTCCCCCTCAGACCCACCACGACAGTCAAATTTGTGGGAGTTCTTTTTGACAGAGTTATCAAGCAGCACAGAAATAACTTGCTCAGTATGATTTCAGATAGGTCCCCATGTAGAGATGGTGCTGCTGTGGAAAGGTCACTGGATTACTAATCCAGACCAGGCTAATGCTCTGGCAGCTGGTGTAAGTTAAACACAATTGACAAAATATTAAGATGCAAAATCTGGTGACCTTCAAGCCAATGTTGATTGTACACACCAATTTGCTTCACAAATGTACTTTCAGGAAGTGATCTCCTGTGCTTTCCTGGTCTGGCCTAAACGTGACTGCAGGCACACAGACATGTGATACACTCTTCAATGGTCTTTGAATCCACCAAACAAGACATTCTATTGTATCAAACTGTTCCAAGTTCTAAAGGATAAAACCAGACAGAACACCCGGTCCCAGCCTCAGTATCGGAAAAAGGGAATGAGAAACACAGTCCTGTTGACCGTGCAGAGACCTCCTTCCTAACATCTGAGTGACATTACAGACTACATAGAAACATCGGGAATGGAGTAGGTCATACAACACATTGAGCCTTCCCCATTCCAGTTCATGTTCAAATATGTACACAATGCACTTTTCCCACACACTGTACACATCCCTTAATGTGATTAACAATGGGAAGCTATAAAATAGGAAGTGCAGTAGTCCATTTGGTCTGTCGAGTTTGCTACCCAATTCAATATAATGATAGCTTGCCCTTTATTTCCAAATTGTTCTCCTTCTCTCCCACCATTCCTTTACTGTCTCTAAATCCTTATTTATATTCAGTGTCTTGGCTTCCAGGTTCGAGCGCATTCCCCAGGTTCACCAGTTGCTGAGTGCAGACATTTATTGTCATCTCATTGCAGAATGGTCTGTCTGTACCTAATACTGTGGACCCTTGTTTTAGACACCAGAGCCTGGGGAATTATTATCCCTGCTTCCAATCCGTCTCACCTGGTCAGAGATTTATATATCTCACTGAGATCTCCAGCCATTTTCCTAAACCCCATGGAATACAGGCCCAGTCGCCCAAACTCTGCTCCCACAACAAGCCTGTCATCCTAGAGATCGGTCTGGTCATCCTTCACTGCTCTCCCTCAATGTCAGGTTTGTCCTTTATTATGTACTGAGACCAAATCTGCAGAACACTGCACAGTGTTTGAGATAGGGTCTCACCAAAGCCCTCTACAGCTGCAGTAAGACACCCTGACTCCTGGACTCAAATCCCCCTGAAATGAAGGTCAGCACATCATTGATCTTCCTCTCTGGTTCTTGCTCCTGCAATATTGCTTTCAGTGACTGGTCTACAGGGAGATCCAGATCCTTTGCAATGTTACAGCTCCCCATTTGGTAGGTCTTTATACACTGGGCAGCGTGTGAATGCCATTCCCAGTGTTGCCTTGTGGGTTCAGACCTAACTGTGCTGCAGGGACCTCGGAGGGCCGCGCAGAAGGAAACAACAAAAAGCCCATACGTCGCTTTTCAGATCAACATGTTTCAAACAATCTCTTTTCAAACGAAAAGCTGCCAATCTCTTGTTCCAACCAAAGGGCACACTGTCACCTCAACCCATCTTGCTCTCCATCTGCCACGTATTTGCCCATTCACTCCACTTGTCTTAGTCACCTTGAAGCTTTTTTTACAATCTCCTCACCCACTCGCAATCCATCATCCTTTAGTTCATTCAGCAGGTTGGGATATATTGTATTTGATTCCTGCAACCAAACGTTTAATGGGTTTTGTGAACAACTGGGACCTGAGCACCGATCTCTGTGATATCCCAGAAACCTTCCTCTGTTAGTTTTTTAAAATGATATTTATTTCCTGAATCTGGGTGTGACTGGCTGGGCCAGCATTTATTTCCTGTCCCTGGTTGCCCCTTGAGAAGGTGGTGGTGAGCTGCCTTGTTGAACCGCTGCAGTCCACTGTGGATTCAGTGACAGGAACACCATTGAATGCCAAGGTCAGTGTTTAGATTGTATTTTAGTGGTGATGTTCACGGTCTGGCATTTGTGTGACGTGACTATTACTTGCCCCTTGTCAGCCTGGATACTGTCCAGATCTTGTTGTATTTGAACATGGACTGCTTCAGTATCTGAGGAGCCACAAATGTTGCTGAATATTGTGCAATCATTGGCAAACATCTCCACTTCTGACCTTAAAATGGAGGGAAGGTCATTGATGAAGCAGCCCTGAAGATGTTTGGGCCTAGGCCACTGCCCGAGGGACTCCTACAGACTTGTCCTGGAGCTGAATTGACGGACTTTCATCAACCATGACCATCTTCCTATGTGTCAGGTATGATTCTAACCAGTGCGGAGTTTGCCCCTGATGCCCATTGATTCCAGATTTGTTAAGATCCCTTGATACCACACTTGGGCGAAGGCAGCTTTGATTTAAAGGGCTGTCACTCTCACCCCACCACAGTAATTCAGCTCTGTTGTCCATGTTTGAACCACGGTAATGAGGTCAGGAGCTGAGTGGCCCTGGTGGAGCCCAAACTGGGCGACATTGACCAGGTTATTGCTGAGCAGGTGCTGCTTAAAAGCACTGAGACCTTCCACCACTTTACTGATGATCGAGAGTAGACTGATGGGGTGGTAATTGGCCGGATTGGATTTGTTCTGCTTTTTATATACAGGAGATACTTGGGGTAATTTTCCATGTAATCGGGGAAATGTTGTTGTAACGGTATTGGAAAGGCTTGGTGAGGGCGGTGACAAGGTCTGGAGAACAACGTTTCAGTACTATTGCCAGAATGTTGTCAGGGTATGTCCCCTCTGAGGTATCCAGTGTCTCCAACTGAATCTGGATATCGTGTGGAGTGAATCAAATTGGCTGATGACTGGTAACTGAATTGTTGAGGGCCACTGGAGGAGGCCGAGATGGATCATCCACTCAGCACTTCTGACTGGAGATTGTTGCGAATGCATGAACGTTATCTTTTGCACTGAAGTGCTAGGCTCTTCCATCATTAAGGATGGGGATACTTGTGGAATGTCATCCTCCGATGACTTGTTTAATTGTCCATTACTCGAAGTAGAAGGACTGCAGAGCTTAGATCTGCACCGTTGCCTGTGGGATCACTGAGCTCTGTCTATGACTAACTGCTTATGCTGTTTGGCACGCAGGTAGTCATGGTTGGTGACTTCATCAGGCAGACACCTCATTTTCAGGTATTCCCAGTGCTGCTCCTGCCCTCCTGCACACTCCATTGAATCAAGGTTGATCCTCTGGCTTGATGGTAATTGTTGTGAGGGGGATATGCCAGGCCGTGAGGTTGTGCGGGAGTACAATTCTGCTGCTATTGATGACCCACAACATATTATCGAAGCCCAGACTTGAGCTGCTAGATTTGTTCAAAGTCTGTCCTATTAAGCATGGTGACAGTGCCACCTAAAATGGTGGAGGTTATTCTCAATATGCAAGTGTGACTTTATCTCCACAATGACTATGCAGTGGTCACTCTTACCCGATACTGTCATGGACAGATACTTCTGCAGCTGGCAGATTAGTAAGGCTGTGGTTAAATATGGCTTTTCGCTCTTGTGGGTTCTTTCACCACCTGCCGCAGACCGAGTCAAGAAGTTATATCCATTCAGACCCAACCAGCTCAATCAGTAATGCTGCTGCTGAACCACTCTTTTTGTGGACATTGACATCCCTTACCCAGAGTACATTTTGTGCCTTTGCCACCCTTAGTGCTTCCTCCAAGTGTTGGTCAGCTTGGAGGAGTCTGACCCATCAGTTGGGAGAGGCTGGTACATGGTAATCAGCAGGAGGTTTCCTTTCCCATGTGTAAACTAACGCCATGAGACTTCATGGGATACAGAGTCACTGTTGAGGACTCCCAGAACAATTCCCTTCAAACTGTATCCCACGGTGCCACCACTTCTGCTTTGTCTGTCCTGCTGGTGAGAGAGGAGATATCCGGCGAAGGTGATGGGGTGTCAGGGATATAGTCATACTCACAGAATCAGAACTTAAATACAATGCCAGGCTGTTGCTTCACCTGTCTGTTTATTTCTATTCACTGTTTCCTGCCAGCTGTCCCATTCTAGAAGCATGGCCATATATTCACCCCAATCCACGAAGATTTGATTTTGCAAACGAGGCTTGGAGCTTTACCAAAATCTTTCTGAAAATCCACATGTTTTACATCCATTGCTTCTCTTTCATTTGTCTCCCAGTCTGTTTCTCAAACATAATTCCCATTTCATAAACCTGTGTTAGTGTTGTCTATGACCATTATTTTCAGTCCCAATCATTTCTCCCAAACGATTTACTTACTATGTTCTATGTTCCATGTACTATTTCGTTTTCCACGCCAGACTTGGTTTTCCTGGTATTGTCAGAAAGTTCTGTGAAGACAGAACTGAAGTAGTGGATTCATAGTTTTGCCATTTCCCTGTTTCCCATTCTCCATTCTCTGGTTTCAAACTGGAAAAATCCTGCACTTTTTTTTCATACTTCTCACATTGACATAATTTGACAAGCTATAACAGTTCACTCTTATAACCTTTGTGAACATTATCTTCAGAAACCCATCAATTCTTGTGTTAAGCTACTCAATCATTGACCTTCCACATCATATACTCACAGGAGCATAGTCTCTGTGCCAACAGAAATACAGCACGATCTATATTCGTCCCACTTTCCGACAAAAGACTCATAGCCTGGAATGTTATGGCACTTCCAAGTGCTTGTCCAAGTACTTTCAACAGTTGAGAGGTTAACCTTGATAACTCCCCTCTCAGAATTTACTTTCCAGACCCGAACACCCTCCGGGTGAAGAAAAAAGTCATCTTTAAATCCTCTCTGAACCTCAAACCCTTCACTTTAAAAGTGTGCTCCCTTGTTCTTGACCCTCTGTCTAAAAGGAACAGTTGCTGTCTGTCCACCCTGTCGATGCGCCTTGTTAACTTATCCTTCTGAATCACATCCCCCTCAGCCTCTCTGTCCAAAGTAAACAACCCGAGCTTATCCAGCTTCTCTCCATAGTTGATATGCTCCATCCCAGGGAACATCCTGGTGAATCTTCTCTGCAACACCCTCCTGTACAATCACATCCTTCCTGTAATGAGGGTCCCAGACCGACATCAGTACTCCATCATGGACTAACCAAGCCCTGTATAGTACTTATAATCTTCTCCATGATTAATAAACGCTCCACCCAAGGTTCAATTCTTAACTAGTCCATTACCCTGTTCAGTCACATTCAGAGATGTGTGGAGAAATACCCTCTGAGCTCCCTAGTGTGCTGCCAATCATTGTGTACACCCCATGTCTGGTTCCTCCTTCCAAAGTACATCACCTCATATTTATCAGGATCACATTCCATCTGCCATTGATCTGCCCATCTGATCATTCCACTTGTATTTTCCTGCAAAATCAGAACTTCCTCCTCACTACCAACCACCCGGCCAATCTTTGTGTCAAACACAAACTTACTTATCACAACTCCCACCCCTCCACCCACTCCCCCTCCAGATTCACATCTATACCATTTATGAATGCTCCAAATAATAAGGGACACAGCAGTGATCCCTGTGGTACACCAGGGGACACTGGTCTCCAGTCACACAAACAGCCTTCTCCCACTACCCTCTGCCTCCTGACACTAAGACAATTTTCGCTGTAACTTTTCAAGTTATCCTTGATACTCTGAGATTTTACTTTATTTTTTTCAGTTTCCCATGCGGAACTTTGTCAAAGGCATTGCGTCAAAACTAAATAAGCGAACTCCTCAAACGAATTGAATCAACTCCATTAGTGTGACTTCACTCTGATAAAGTCATGATGATTATCCCTGATCAAGCCTTGCCATTCTGATTGGAGTTCAATTTTCTCCTTCTCTATTTTCTCCAGTAGTTTCCCGAACAGTGATTTAATACTCGCTCGTCTAGAGTTTCCTGGTCTATCTCTACCACCCTTACTGTGAAGTGCAATCATAATAGCTGTTCTCCAGTCCTCTGGCACCTCCCCTTTTGTCAGATTCTAATTAAAATTTCCAGTCAGCGTCTTTCCTCCCTTGACTCAACAGTATCCAGACCTGCAGATTGGTCCAATTTTATACCAGACAGAGCCTCAAACCGCCGCTCGTATTTTACATCAATCTCTTTCCAAGAGCTTTCCAGTCCATCTTCTCGAATTCTGTACCTGCATCCTCCTTCTCCCAAGTAAAATAGCTGTGATGTTTACATGTAACAATCTATCGATGTTCTCTGGGTTGACACACTGATTGTCCCCCTTTGGTTTCTAATGGACACTAACTGTTGCTGATTATTCTGTTCTACTTGTCCGTGTAGAATATCATGGGATTCTCCCTCATCTCTCCTGCTTGCACTTCTCCATGTCCCTCGGTTATTCTCTCCCCTCTATGTTTCTAAGTTTCACTACAATCCCCTCTCATCATTTGAAACTCGAGATCACAGGCTGAGTTTCCCCATCAGACAATCTTGCCATTTTAGGGATTAATCTGGAGAATACCTTTTGCAGTTCGTCTGTAGTATATTCTATTTTGGATTGGGACTCCAAACTGTACACAATACTCTCAGTTTAGTCTCAGCAACACTCTGTGCAGCTGGCGCATGGCATCTTCTATATTTCAATTACATTCACATGAATGTAAACCTAATTTTCGTTTCCTATTTGCTTGTGTTTAGATTACATTGCGTTACAGTGTGGAGACAGGCCCTTCGGCCCAACAAGTCCACACCGACCCGCCGAAACGCAACCCACCCATACCCCTACATTTACTACGAACCTAACACTACGGGCAATTTAGCATGGCCAATTCACCTGACCTGCATATCTTTGGACTGTGGAAGAAAACCGGAGCACCCGGAAGAAACCCACGCAGACACAAGGAGAACGTGCAAACTCCACACAGTCAGTCACCTGAGGCGGGAGTTGAACCCGTGTCTCTGGCGCTGTGAGGTAGCAGTGCTAATCACTGTGCCACTGTGCCGCCCAATTCTTCCCAATTCTTTCACTTTAACTTTTCTTATGATGTTAGTGGGTGAGTTCTTAAAAAAGATCCTCTTGAATATCCAACTATACGTTATCCATTAGCTCTTCATTGCCTACGTCCACAAGAATCATCTTCAAACCATTCCAAAAAATGTTTGCCACTTAGGATAGAGTAGAAAGGTAGGGAGTGTTGCTGTAGCTATGCAAGGCATTAGTGAGGCTGCAACTGGAGTACAGTTTGGGTGTCCTGCAGAATGAGGTATTTCCATTGGACGCAGTTCAGAAGAGCTTCATTAGAATGATTCCATATTTGAAGTGTTTGTCTTATGAAGCGAAATTGAGCAGTTCAGGCCTATACTCTCGATTTTATAAGAACGATAGGAGAGCTCATTGAGGTCTGTAAGATGTGAAATATAATTGAAAGTGTAGATGTGGAGTGGATATTTTTTTCATCAGCCACAATCTCCAACAAGAGACTAGAGTTTGACGATCGAGAGATAGCAGGGATGTGGAACAGAGGCCACGATGACATCAGCCATGATTGTATTCCATGGCGGAGCAGATTCGAGGGGTTGGATTCCTGACTTATTCTCCTCGTTCATATTCAGCTTTTCCACTGTGTTACACAGTAATGGGAGAGGACTGTGTATCAAACAGGAAGCAGGCGCTCCGGATAAATCAGTCCAAATCAGTTTGACAGAACGTCACCAAGCGAGTCACACAGTGACCAGTGCTGGGTCCTCCACTATTGACAATCTATATCAATGATCAGGAGGATGGAACAGATATAGAGATACTGAGTTTGGTCATGTTGCTGTGATAAGCAAGAGAGTAAATTATCAAGAGAGGTAAAGGAAATGGATAATAATTTCGCAGGTGTAATATAACATGATATAACCTGTCATTTCATTTACAGGAATAACGGAAGGCAGTATGTTACGGAAATGGAGAGGGATTACAGGGATTAATGATACTGTGTACTGGGGGGTTCACTCAGACCCGTTCAGACATGGGAGGTTTTGCTCCATCCCTGATCGTCTGCTCCCAGACACTCCAGTGACACCATTGCTCTCCGTACACATGGAATGTTTTGAAGTGTTTGGTTGGTGATGGGGATGCTGTTTTCAAACATGTATTAAGGGGACGGCCTTTATCCAAGATACATTCATTCATTTCTACATGGAGACCCGAAGACGATGGGAATGCTTTCTGCTTGTGAATGAAGGAACTGTGGCTGCTGTCAGGACAAGAGGTATTCACCAACATAGTGTACTGTGCATGGACACACGGTAACATTAACAGAGAGAGAGCTCTTTCAGTTGCTCTACCTCTCCCCATTGACATGGGTACTCTGCAGATGCCATGTACACCATCGGGAATCCCATTATACTGGATACACCCGGCAGCTCCCTGCTGTGGGGGAAACAATGTATTTACCTCATCCACCATATATATCCTCCATCACCGAATGGTTACATTGATGGCAACATACTGGGAGATGATAGATATGTCACCCAGTCCTGTTTGGAAAGTTCCAGAACATAGAAGCTGAATGAAACTGTGACCCTAACAGCCACTGGCAGCACCGTCCTTTCCCCTGGGGTGAAGGTGCAGGACGCGTTAAAGGAGGTGACACTGCTCTGTGACCAGCTCCTTGTTCAATCAGTGTCCCCTCACACTCTGCTCCTGGATTAAGTAAAGCTTGTGAGGCTGTTAATGGAAAACTCGGGTGGGTCCAACGGATCCCTTTCCACACATACACTAACTCTGTGTTTTCAGAGTTTCCCCACTCTGTAACCTTTGCTCCATTTGTTGCTCATGTTACAGACCCAGATGCTGTAACTACAGTCCCCAGGCTCCACCCAAAGATGGGTCAACAAATCCTCATGTCTCCCTGAATGTCTCAGGCAGCTCACAGCACAACCTCCAGCAAACCATCCCCAACCCCTCCACTAAATTTTCAATAAGAGTCAGTCAGAAACTCCTCATCTAAAAGTGATGTGGACCAGACCAGATCCCTGCAAAATATTTTAAGAAGGTCGCTTAGACCTTTCCTTATTTTAAAAATAGATGTGAAGTTTGCGTTCCTGATATGTTGTGACTGGTCAAACCACTCGACATTAAGCAAAATATAATCTATTCAAATGCTTTAGTTAAAATACAATTAAAGAAAAGAACATTTTGAGATAGCTTATATGTTTGAACACTTACACAAACAATAGATACCGTACCTTCTTGGTATACACCGCTTGGCACAAAGATATATTCAAATACAGATCCTTACATGCAGTTTTCCGATCGAAGAGATATCAACATCAACAGAGATCTCAGAGAGAAAAGCAGCTGGGGATCATGTATTGAAACTTCCTACCCTTTCCGGGATCCCCAACAGCTTCTGAATGCTGCAGCTAAAAGCAAACCGAAAAAACCTGGTCTGGGAGAGCTGGCCGCTGCCCTTCCATTGTTACCAATGTTTTAATAAAACCTGAAGCCTTTCTCAATTATTTACTTAAACTGTTTTCAGACAGCAGTTCTGCACCTCTGTCTTTATAACCTCTCTTCAAAAATTAATCCCAAGATAAAATAACCTTTTTATTGTGATAGTATACTCACAACTCCACCTTTAATAAAATGATCCATCAATAAACAAAAAGGGATTCATTTTAGACCTCCTAATCTTCCTCTATGAATAGACTGGCGGGAATGGCGGGATTACCTTTCACTGAAAGACTGAAGTGACTGGGCTTGTAAACCCTTGAGTTTAGAAGACTAAGAGAGGATTTGATTGAGACATATAAGATTATGAATGGTTTGGACACTCTGGCAGCAGGAAACATGTTTCTGCTGATGGGTGAGTGCTGAACCAGAGGACACAGCTTAAAAATACGGGGTAGACCATTTAGGACAGAGATGAGGAGAAACTTCTTCACCCAGAGAGTGGTGGCTGTGTGGAATGCTCTGCCCCAGCGGGCAGTGGAGGGCCAGTCTCTGGATTCATTTTAGAAAGAGTTGGATAGAGCTCTCAAAGATAGTGTAATCAAGGGTTATGGAGTTAAGGCAGGAAGAGGATACTGATTAGGAATGATCAGCTATGATCTTATTGAATGGTGGTGCAGGCTCGAAGGGCAGAATGGCCTACTCCTGCACCTATTGTCTATAGTCTATTGACTGCAATGCATATATATTACATTGAGTCTGAGCATACAAATGTTCACAACGAGATTCGATTTCAGTCATTTTACTCCTGCCACAGAATGCCTTTGTCTTTCTTCACTCAAGTTTCCACAACGTGTCAAAACTAAGGTTTTCTAACCCTGTCACATGTATAATTTCATATTGAATGGCGGAAATAATAAGCTCAGTCGACATAGACTGGTATTTTTCTCCCAAAACTTCTCCAAAAACTTTAAGGGGTCACGATCAGTGAAAACGATTTGTCTCAGATACGTTATTTGCAATTTAAATGCTGAAACATTGTAACGCTAACACCAAGCTAAAGGCCTCCTTCCCCATTGTGGAATAAATCTGTTGGTGTTTCCACTGGATACTTCAATCACACGTTACATAATGGAGCACTTCTCATCTCTCCAATAGTCCTTCTGAATGACATAGCTCCTCATGTCTCAGCATAAAATAATTACATCCTTCTTTACCTCTTAATGCTGTAACCTCTTTACCTGCTACTCCTGGCCTATGCCAGTAAACTTTACTCTCACAGGGATATGTTCTAAGAAAATCTCACACATTCTTCTCAATCTCTCACAGAAACCAAAGTTTGATTTCTGAACTCAATCATCATCATCAGCCATTTTAGTTTCTAACCTTCCCATTGTTACTCTCTGCTCTTCCACATGAGTTCTCATGAATGCAGGAATTAAATTGTTGAACTGCTCGAAAATAAGAATCTCTCTAAGGGTCATAGGTTTGCTCTGTTTTAATACCATTCCCCACCTTTCAAAATTTGTTTGATCCTTTCAAACACAATGTGCGTTTAACCAGGCATGCTATTTTGGATTCCTGAAACACTGTCTGTCAGCATCTGGCACAAGCTCATATGCACTTCAACTGGCTTTGTTTACCTCCTCATACTCAGCAGATAGCTCCTCTGATAGGGATGCAAATGCCTATCAGCTTTGTTTGAATCAACTAAATCCACATGTTCTCTGGCAACTGCATTTCTTTAGCCACTTTCTGAAATGATATTAAAAAGGCTCCCTCCATCATTCTCATCAAATTTAGATAATACCTGGATGTATTTAAACAGATCCCCATCAGACCTTTGGCTGTATAGGGTTGCTCATCCTCACTATCCTCCTTATCCAGCCGACTGTCTGCCTTCATCTCCACCTTCTATGTCAACTTTCCTCTCTAATTACTAAATTTTGAAGTTGAAACTCTCTGCTTTTCTTCTCTCTTTTTTTCTCTCTTTAGTCTTCATTTCCTTTTCTTTTATTTCTACTTTTCATCATAATTCAAACTGTTTCAATTCCTTTTCATGTTCAAGGTGCCTCATTTGAAATTGAATTCTAGCCATTTCCAAAGACTCTGATGGCGGTCCCACCAAATGTAATTGCCGAGCTATAGCTGTAATTACCTCTCATTTTCTCACAGACAAACACAACCCCAACTCCAGCTTGTCTGTCAATTTCTACAGCTTCCCTTCATTACCCCTAACTTTACTTCTTCCACTACCAGAGATCTCTTAGTTACTGAAACTGTCTTTATACTCATCACACTGTTTAAACCAACCGAATTCAACATCCAGAACCAAAGAAACTAACAACTACCATACAGGTCCTTTGAACCCAATTGCCTCCCAGTGCATACTCTCCAGTGTTTGCATGAGCTTATTCTGGATTCTCTAGTTTCCTCCCACAATCCAAAAGTGTGCATGTCAGGTGAATTGGCCATGCTAAATTGTTTGTAGTTTTCAGGGATGTGTGGGTTAGGTGCCTTAGTCGGGGTAAATGTTTAATAATAGGGTAAAGGAATGGGTCTGGGTAGATTACTCCTCGGAGGATCGGTGTGGACTTGTTGGGTCAAATAGCCTTTTTGCAGACTGTAGGGATTGTGATTCTAAACGCAATTTGGTATTATCGATTTAGAACCAGACAAGAGACCCCAGTTTGTAATAGACCAACCAGACTGACTCCAACTAGTTTAAGAGGGTAGCTTGGATGCCAACCTTTTCTTATTTTGAAGGTAGATGTGAAGTGGGTGTTCCAGATGCGATGGTACTCGTCAAACCACTCACCATAAAGCAAAACACAATGTATTTAAACACGCTAATCAAAATCCATTCACAATGAAGAGGAATTTAGACTAACTTAAGTATTGGAAACCATAACAGAATAATGGATACAGTACCTTCTACAAATGAACTGTTCCAATATACTACAATCACCTAAACACACCCCTTGGCAAAAAGGAACATTCAAACATGCATTCTTGCATACAGTTCTCCAATCCAGGAGGAAAGAGTATCAAGTGAGCTTCCAGAGAGAATAGCAGCTCGGGATAATTTACTAAAACTTACACCCGTTCTGGGACCCCAAGCACCTGGTGATTGTTATTGCTACAATGAAAAGAAACCGAGAAAGCCTGGTCTATGCGAGCTGGCCATGGTTACTACTACTTATTAAAAACCCTAAACCCCCGTAAGTTATTTACTTGAGCCGTTTTCAGTAGGAAGTTTGGCCTTTAAGACCTCTTACTAAAAATAAGGAGAAAATAACCTTTTATTAAAAAAAGTGACAGCATTGTCAGGCAATTTACATGCCTGGTCCTTTACTCAGTGGTCTTCCTCGTGTTACTGATCACAAGGTCACCTGAGAGGGACAGCCACAGGTACAGACCAAGTTACAAGGATGTGTCTCATAACTTCGGAAACACACCTGTCCATGAACCATCACATGGGACACACCGGGAAGTGAACAACAGCCTGACACACGCAATTTCATTATTTCTGAGCTACACAATGCCAGCACTCGATACACTAGGGAGACAAAACCCAAGGCCAGGGAAAGATACAAAGGGACAGAGAGATTCACATTAAAGACAGAAACAGGCAGTGAATTAACTGAAAAGATGTTGTGTAAATATGGGGAAAAAGACAGGGCAGTGGGACTAACTGCAGAAGTGAGATCTTCGTGAGTAAAATTACAAGAATGAGGACATTGAATAAAGGCATTGTCAGATCAGCTGAAATGGTTTGTTACATCAAATTCTGAATCTGCTTCACCGAACACCACAAACAAACATAAACTGGGACAAGATGACAGCCCAGCATGGAGAGCTGTGCACACCATGCTAGTGTGTTGCTCAGTGAACTGCACTATCTGGAGAGTATTGAAAACTATACTAACATATGCTAACTATACCCGCATCAGATTACTGCCTATAATGGGAAGGTTTGCTCTCTCTGTGTGTTCATCAGAGACTGAGAGAGTGTGCGCGATAGGCGTGGTTGAATGCGAAACTCATTGTTTGAGAAGGAACGCACATGGAGAAAACAATTTTAAATAAGAACAGCTGGCAGGCTTTTTGTTTATCAATAGAGAGAACGAGGGAAGTTTGATGGACAGATGAGGTAAAGTATTTGAGAATGTTAAAATAAAGGCATTGCCAGACAAAACAGCAATATACATCGGCGTGCACATGAATGACAAATCGATGGGAGTTTGGTGTGAGTTCGAACCAGATTTGCTTCGGCAGGTTTGAAGCCGGGGGCGTCAGCAGCAGATTATTGGCTTCATTAAGCCTGTACTTCATAGCTCAAGGTTCAAACAAGCGGATGCAATAAACCAGTGAGATATATTCTGGAGTAGTGAGTATTTCAAGTTAGAAATGTCCGGGAATGGTGTCAAGAATCAGCTCATTGTCAAAGGGATCTCCCACAGTTGTTACTTGTCTGCTTCAACTGCAGATATTGGCCAGGGATGGGATGGAAACAATGGAAGGAAGTGGAGTTTGTAACCAGAACAGTAGACAGTGACCTCCATCCTCTTAACAGCAAAGGCAATGATACGATGCATTATGATTCTCCCCTGAAACTGAATAGTTCAACATAGAGATCCGTGAGTAACACTGCCAGAGCAGAGAGCGAGACAGTAATTGAACACCTTCTTTGATGCAGTTAGCAGTGGTCTGTAGAGTGATTATCTAGATTGAGAGATTAGATTGGATTGGAACAATAATTGTGGCAGGAAGTGTAGACGATATGAAAAAACAATAATACAGTCATAACTGGTTTATAAACAACAAAATCTGGATAGTGACACTCACCAGGAACCCCAACGATAGCCAGGAAGGGATAATAAAAGGATTGAATAATGAGAAGAGCGAAATAGATCCGCAATGATAATGACATCCAAGCAAATGCAGAAAGATACCAAACATAATCGGCTAAGCTCCTGTCTATTGTTGGAATATTCCAGTCTAATATTCTCAAATTCTGATCCATTGTTGGAACATTCCAGTCTGATGTTCTCAGATTCTGATCCATTGTTGGAACATTCCAGTCTGATGTTCTCAGATTCTGATCCATTGTTGGAACATTCCAGTCTCATATTCTCAGATTCTGATCTCTCCTCCCCCTCTCTCTGGATCTGCTGATCCCTGTCAGTGCTGTCGGTGATGCTCTGCTCATGTTATGGGTTGACACATTGAACGGAGCCCATTTATCATTAAAAGATTGAAACCCTCCACTGGGATAATTATAATCCATGGAGATTGGCATTAATCGCAGTCACTGAACAAATAGGCTCAGTTAACCAGTTCAATAAATCACTTTTCCTATACTGGATGCAATGGATGAGGGTTGCTGGGGGATGGACCATAAATCTTTCAATATTTTATATCTTTTTTTTCCTTGTATATGAGAGTATTAAAAGAACACTGCAGGGGTCTATGTATGTTCCATTCTGTTTATGAAAGGAGGCAGTTATAAAATAACAGATCGGCTGCATAAAAAAGGGGGGTGGGCAAGTTTCTAGATCCCTGAACACAAAGTACGGTGCTTATTGACCAGTGTGCGGCCAATCCTGGTTTTAATGCCCTGTTATCAAATCCTTTCATAACCTTGTGATAGAGCATTGGGACTGCTGCTCAGGAACAGGCCGAAGAAATTCTCTCCCAATGGGCCTCTTACAGAGGAGAAGAGAAGACCATTCAGCCCATATTAGCCTGTTGCTACTTGAAAAGGTGGAAAGCTGGAATATTGGCACATTTTGTCAACAGAATCATTCAGAACAAAGATATGTGTTGCTGCAGCTGTATAAAGTGTAACTGAGAGGGCACCTGCAGTACATTGTGTTATCTGTGTTTCTGTGTCTGAGAAAGGATGGACCTCCATCAGATACAGTTTAACGGCTGCTCATAATCCACGGGTTGTTGTGTCTTGGATCTATTACACAGGGTCAGGAGGAGGCCGTGCAGCCTCTCCAGTGTGTTTAGAAGAACTGGAGGAGGCCATTAAGCCTCTTGAGTCTACTACAGAGGGACAGGAGGAGCCTAGTCAGACTTTCAAGCCCGTTGTAGAGGGGCAGGAAGTGATGATTTAACTTTCAAGTCTGTTACGCATAAATATTAGTTTTAAATTAGTTGTGGAATAGGAAATACCTGATGTAAACATTAAAGTTCTAACTTTGAACAAGGCCAATTTTGAAAGTGTTAGGTGAGCCCTGTGATAGGCTGATTGGAATACCCTATTCACAGGTAAAGGGATGGTTGGAAAATGCAAGGACATCAAAACGTGGTTTCAGAGAGTCCAGAGCTAACGTGTTCCTATTAGTGAGATGGGCAAGGCTGGTGGGTGCAGGGAGTGCTGGATGGCTAGATATATTGATGTTATGGTCAAGGGAACGAAAGAGGCATATGTCCGGTAAACAGAGCTGAGATTAAGTGAATCCCGAGAGGAGTATAAGGGCAATAAGTGTAAAGTCAACAGGGAATTCTGGCCAGAAAAATGTGGATATGAGATGGCTTTAGAAATAGGGTTCACGAGGCATTGAAGAAATTCTACAAATCCTTTAATGGTAAAAGATTAACTAGGGAGAGAACTGGGCCCCTTAAAGATCAGTAAGACTACCTCCGTGTGGAACCACCCGAGATTGGAGGGATATGAAACAAAAATTTCTCCTCAGTATTTAATGAGGAGGTGGTTACAAGAGCGAGAGAATGAATAAATATACAGTGAAACATTGAAAGATGTCTATATTACAAGGAGGGGTTTGACATTTTGAAACACATAAAGGTGAACTAATCCCTGGGACCTGATCAGTTGTATCCCAAATGTTTGTGAGAAGCTAGGAAAGAAATTGGTCAGCATTTTGCTGATATATTTGTATCATTGATTTCCACAGGTCAGGTGTCAAAAGACTGGAGGGAAGCTAACATAGTGTCATTATTTAAGAAAGTAAGGAAAAAAAACAGGTAACCACAGATCGCTGAGCCTGACGTCAATGGTGACTAAATTGTGGGAGGGGATTTTGTTGGAAAGGATGTAAATGCATTTGAAAAGACAAGGACTTAAGAGGGCTTTGTACATTGGAGATCACGTCCCACTGACTCGGTGTAATCTTTTGAGGAAGTGATGAAGATGATTGATGAAGACAGGACAGTGGATCTTGTCTTTATGGAATTCAGTAAGATTACCAAAATGTTCTACATGGTAGACTGGTTAGCAAGGTTAGACTTCCTCGGATCCAGGGAGACCTCGCCATTTAGATCCGAAATTTTCTTGAATATTGGAGACAGGGCGTGACAGTGGATATTTGTTCATTAAACTTGGAGACCTGCGACCAGTGGCGTGCCGCAAAGATCAATTGTGGGTCCACTGCCTTTTGTCACTGATACAAATCATTTACATTTGAGTATATGAAGTAATGTCAGTAAGTTTTTAGATAATTCCAAATTTGGTGGTGTTGTCGACAGTGAAGAATGATCTCTCAGACTATAATGGGACCTTTTTTAGGTGAACCGAGGAGTGGCAGATAGAGTATATTTTAGTTACATATGAGGTGTTGCATTTTGGCAAGACAAATCAAGGTAAGACTTACAGGTAGTACCCTGTCGAAAGCTGCCAGTGAAGGAGAACTCCATTGAAATTATCGAATCCCTACAGTGAGGAAACAGGCTTTTCGGCCCATCGAGGCCACACCGAACCTCTAAACAGTATCCCACTGGACAAACACCTGCCCTATCCCTCTGAGCCTGCATTTCCCATGGCTCATCCAACTACCCTACACATCCCTGGGTACGGTGCGCAATTTAGCATGGCCAATCTACCCTTATCTGTATATCTTTATACAGTTGGAGTAAAACATAGCACCCGGAGGAAACTCACACAGACACGGGGAGAATGTACAAACTCCACACAGCGAGTCATTCCAGGATGGAATTAAACCCAGGTCACTGCCCTGTGAGGCAGCAAAGCGAGCCTTGTTGTGTAGGTTCTCCGTTCCTTGAACGTGCCGTCACAGGTAGATAGCGCAGTGAAGAAGGCACTTGGTGATCTTCCCTTTATTGGTGCGTGCTTTGAGTCGAAGCAGTTGCATGACATGTTAAATCTGTACAGGACAATGGTTTGGCCACTTTTGTAATATTGCCTTTAATTCTGGTCTCTCTACTGTCGGAAAGATGTTGTCAAACTTGAAAAGGTGCAGAAAAGATTTAAAAGAATGTTGCAGGTGTTGGAGGGTTAGAGTTACAGGGAGAGTTTTAATAGGCTGGGGCTATTTTCAAGTGTTAAGGCTGGGGCTGGGGGGATCCTTAAATGGGTTTATAAAATCATGAGGGGCATAGATAAGGTAAATAGTCAATGTCTTCCCAGGATAGACGAGTCCAAAATTAGAAGACAAAGGTTTAAGGTGAGAGGAGAAAGATTTAAAAAGGGACATGAGGGACAACATTTTCACACAGAGACCGCTGTGTGTATGGATTGAACAGACAAAAGAGGTGGTGGGGGCAGGTACAGTTACACCATTTAAAAGGTATTTGGATGGATACATGCATGGGAAGTGTTTCGAGGGAGATGGGCCACCAGCTGGCAAGGGGGACGAGATTAATTTAGGATATTTGGCGGTATGGATGTCCAGACCGAACGATCTTTTTGCGTGCTGTACATCTCTGAGAGTCTATTGACACTTCAGTGTATTCCACGGGAACAGGAGGAGCCTATTCAGCATCTGAATTTTGCCAATCGGCTTGTTTCGTCAATCACAGAGAGTCAAATACAAAAATACATCATTCAGATGTTGATGGTGCTTTACAGAAACAGGAGAAAGGCCTTTAGTCAAGAAAAAGCTGTAAAGAATGTGAGAGGCCATTCAGTCCCTCACCTCCATTCCACAGGAGCAGCAGGTGAACACAGAGCTATTGGAGCCTGTTACTCAGGAGCAGGAGGAGGACATGTATTTTCACAAACTTGGGATCAGGAGGGAATCATTCAACTGTTTGAAACTGGGACACAGGGACAGGAGACAGTCACTCAACTGTTTGAGACAGGGACACAGGAATAGGAGGAAATCATTCAACTGCTGAAAACTGGGGCACAGGGCAATCTGGAGGCTAGTGAGGCCCCAGGATCCTGTTACGCAGGAACAGGAGGAGGTGATTCACTCCCCACCAGTGTGGGACACTGGGAGAGAAGGGGCGTTTGCTTGGAACAAAGAGAAATATATGAGAAGTTGCATCAGTGGCCCATTCAATCCTGCCCCACCATTCACTCATACCAAGGCTGATCTGATGGTGATTCCCTCATTCCATTTTACAGAGCTTCCCCTCTCTGCAGCCTCTGCTCCATTTGTTGGTCACGTTGTAGACCCAGATGCTGTAACAACAGTTACCATGACTCATCCAGAGGGTCGGGTCTAACTGGATGAGTCAGGATTTGAAGAGTCCAATCACAAGAATTAAAACAAAAATAAAGGCATAGCCGGATATTTAGTTCTCTCACATTCGCAATCTAACTCACATAACCATTACATATTCAGGATGGATCACTGTGTAGATCCGGCTGGTGTACTGCTGAATGCAACCCAGCTATGTGCAGAGTGAAACTCTGTGCAGCCCACACCAATGCTGGATCTATAATCCTGGGCTAAATGTCCAGTGTGGGGGAGCTGTGCAGTCCGCACTGGATCATTCATATATAAACCCAGATTGTTGCATTGTTCGGTAACACTGTGTTAGATCGCAGCTCAGTGTGGGGAAACTTGCAACCAATGTTGGAACTGACAGGATGTACAGCTCCCATCCATTTACAGCTCCATATCTCCACTGTGCCTTGATAAGGGATGCTGCGAATGTGAAAGTCACTGCGAGGAAGAGATGTAAATGGAAACAATTTAAATACCAATAGTTCTGATTAAGGCGCGTATCACTCTAGTATTTAAAGATGAAATAACTGAGATAATATCCAACGAGATTTTGTAAATGATGCAAACAATAAGAGGGGTTGGTAACGTTATAGTGGTTGCACTATAAGCCTTCAAATAATCAATGGGAATTCGAAGAACAAATATGCAGGAAGACTGGCGAGACTTGCAGGAGCAATAGGGTTGTCATAATAGGTGATTTTAATTATCCTAACATAGACTGGAACTTCCAGAGGGTTAAGAACTTAGGTGGAACGTAATTTGTTAAGTGTGTTCAGGAAAGCTTCCACAAGCAGCATGTACAGGTTCCTACTCAGGAAGGGACAAACTTGACCTACTGTTGGGAAACAGGGCAGGATAGGTGACGGAGGTAAAGTCGGGGAGCATTTTGGGAAAAGTGACCAGAGATGTATTAATGTTAAAATAGGTATGGTAGGGAAAAGAATTGGCCCACAGATTCAAGTTCTAAACTGGGGCAAGGCGAATTTTGTTGAAATTAGACAGGGGATTGCAGGGCTTGATTGGAGGAGTGTGTTTCTAGATAAAAGGATCCAGGGCAAGTGGGAGGGCTTCAAAAGTGAGATAGCTCGAGTTCAAGGTCTGCATGTTCCTGTGAGGGTGAAGGGAAAGTGAGGCTGGAAGAGAGAACCCTGGATGACAAGAAATATTGAGTCTCTGACCAGAAAGAAAGGAGGTGTCACTCAAGTACAGGCAGCTGGTTCCAAGGGAATGTCTGGAGGTACACAGGGGTTACAGTAGTTTACAGAAGAAGGAAATCAGCAGGGCTAAAATGGGGTATGAGATAGCCTTGGCTGAGCAGATTAAGATTAATCCAAATTCAGTATAGTAAATAAAAAGAACAACTAGACAGAGATAGGACGCCTTAAAATCCAAAATGGGCATGCATGTGTAAAACCTCAAGAGATGGGTGAGGTCCTCAATTTCCCCTCTGTGTTTATCATGAAGAAAGACATGAAGACCTGTGACCTTTGGGAGGTTAGTTGCGATAACTTGGTACAGTCAATATCACAGTAGAGGTGTTGTTGGACATATTACAATGCATAAAGTCAGATAAATCTCTTGGTCCTAACCAGATATATCTAAGAGCACTGCACAAGGCGAGAGACGGTAGTTCAGGGGCAAGGTCTCGGAAGACTGGGCAGTAGCAAATGTAGTGCCCTTATTCAGAAGGGCTGCAAAGAAAAGCCTGGGAAAGATAGACCAATAAGCTTCACATCTGTTTCGGAAACCACTAGAGAAGGCTCGGAGATATAAGATATGGATGCATTTGGGAAGACAGAGCTTGATTTCGAGCAGTCAGCATAGCTTTGTGCGTGGCAGATCATGCCTGACAAAGTTTGATAGAGATTTCTGAGGAAGTGACTTGAAAGGTTGATGAGGAAAGATGGTGGACATAGTCTATATGGATTTCAGTAAGGCCTTTGATAAGCTTCCACATGGTAGGCCGCTCTAGAAGGTTAGATCACATGGTCTCCAATGTAAACATGGCAAATTGGCGACACAATTGGCTTAATGTTCTGAAACAAATGGTTATGGTGGAGGTAAGCTTCTAGCATGTGTTCAGAAGACATTTCCCATGTGGATGGACTCTCCTTTCAACATATTTTATCTGATTTATAAATTCATGCCACAGTCAGCAAGCTTTCCACAGACCAATCAAAAACATGGACTTATTTTATGGTTATCGATATCCAATCACAATTAGTCATTCTGGTTATTTCACTTGTCTCACCTTTTTGTATTCAGCCAAAGACAGCTTCCAAACACTTGTCTCATTATAAAATACAATTTCTAGCAGAGAACATTTTTGTCTCAAATACACCTTTTTCCTTGTCATTAAAATTTCTCTTGCCCTTTTGCTGCGGCTGATTCTGTGTGTAGCAGTTACACTGTCTCCCACTCAGTTGGTTGGATGGTTGGTTTGTGATGCAGAGGGAGGCCACCAGCGCAGGTTCAGTTCCCCACAATTCCCCAGAGGTTATCATGAAGGGGATCCTCTCTCAACCTTACCCTATCACCCGTGTGATGACCTTCAACGTAAACCACCACGAGTGGTCTCTCTAATGAGAGTTATTTGGGAGTCGAATCTATCCATATTAGCATTTTAATTTTTAGCAAAATATTTTATTGAAAAAGATAATTTTTATTATTATATTAAACCAACAACAAAACAACTCCAAGAACTGAACAAAATTACACCCATGTGCATGTATATACAAAATAAGTTAAAGTCTCTAAACGGACAGAAGAAAAACAAAAATAAACAATAAATAATAAATAATAACAAAGTGATAGCTCTCGTTCTTCGAGAGCATCAACTGATACACATTCATATGTTCATAGTTCCTAAGATGTGATTCATTCACCAATATCATCATGGCTATATAAAAGACCTTTTTAGAGTGGCAAATACGCCTGCATCGCGGTAATCCAGAAAGGGTTGCCATATCTTACATAAATCTCTGCTTTTCGGTGCACCATACTAATGAGAACGTCCAAAGAGATATTCTCCATGACGAGCTTACAACGACCCAATAGACCCAATAGGGTTTTCAGACATCCAACACAACAGAATATTCTTTCTAGTACATGAAGTATGGGGGAGATACTAAACGAGTATTGTGCATCAGTATTTACTGTGGAAAATGATATGGAATATATAAATTGTAGTGAAATAGTTGGTGACACCTTGCAAAATGTCGATATTACAGACGAGGAAGTGCTGGATGTCTTGAAGTGGGTAAATGTGGATAAATCACCAGGACCTGATTAGGTGGCCCCAGAACTCTGTGGGAAGCTAGAGAAGTGATTGCTGGGCGTCTTGCTGAGATATTTGTAATATGGATAGTCACTGGTGAGGTGCCGGAAGACTGGAGGTTCGCTAACGCTGTGCTATTGTATAAGAAGGGTGTTAAGGACAAGCCAGGGAACTATAGACCAGTGAGCCTGACGTTGGTGATGGGCAAGTTGTTGGAGGGAATCGTGAGGGCCAGGATGTGCTTGTATTTAGAAAGGCAAGGACTGATTAGGGATAGTCAACATGGCTTTGTGCGTGAGAAATCATGTCTCACAAACTTGATTTAGTTTCTTGAGGAAGTAACAAAGAGGATTGAGGAGGGCAGAGGGGTAGATGTGATCTATATGGACTTCAGTAAGGGTTTTGATGAGGTTCCCCATGGGAGACTGAATGGCATGGTTAGATCTCATGGAATACATGGAGAACTAGCCATTTGGATACAGGACTGGCTCAAAGGTAGAAAACATAGGGTGATGGTGAAGGGTTGTTTTTCAGACTGGACGCCTGTGCCAAGTTCAGTGCCGCAAGGATCGGTGCAGAATTCACCACATTTTGTCATTGACATAAATGATATGGATACAAGCATAAGAGGTACAATTAGTAGGTTTGCAGATGACGCCAAAATTGGACGTGTAGTGGAGAGCGGAGAGGGTCACCTCAGATTGACCAAATGGCCAATGGGCTGAGAAGTGGCAGATGAAGTTTGATTCAGATGAAAGCGAGGTGCTGCGTTTTGAGAAAGAAAATCTTAGCAGGACATTTACACTTAATGGTAAGGTCGCAGGGAGTGTTGCTGAACAGAGACCTTGGAGTGCGGGTTCAAAGCTCTTTGAAAGAGGAGTTGCAGGTAGATAGGATAGTGATGAAGGCGTTTCCTTTATTGGTCAGAGTATAGAGTACAGGAGTTGTAAGATCATGTTGCGGCTGTACAGAACATTAGTTCGGCCAGTGTTGGAATAGTGCGTGCAATTCTGGTCTCCTTCCTATCGGAAAGATGTTGTAAAACTTGAAAGGGTTCAGAAAAGATTTCAAGGATGTTGCCAGCGTTGGAGGATTTGAGCTTTCGGGAGAGGCTGAACAGACTGGGGCTGTTTTTCCTGGAGCGTCGGAGGCTGAGTGCTAACATTATAGAGTTTTACAAAGTTATGAGGGGCATGGATAGGGTAAATAGGTAAAGTCTTTTCCCAGGGGTCGGGGCGTCAAAACGAGAGGGTATAAATTTAGGGTGAGAGGGGAAAGATATAATAGAGAACTACAGGGCAACTATTTCATACAGAGAATGGTACGTGTATGGAATGAACTACCAGGTAATGTCGAGGAGGCTGATACAAGTGTAACATTTAAGACGCATTTGGATGGGTAAATGAATAAGAAGGGTTTGGAGGGATATGGGCCGGGTGCTGGCAGGTGGGTTTAGTTTGGTTTGGGATATCTGGCCGGCATAGACGGGTTGGACCAAAGGGTCTGTTTCCATGCTTTACATCTCTATGACTCTATGACTCTGTGACTTATATTAATCTCTGTTTTTTTGCTGCACCATGCTGGTGTGAAAGTCCAAAGGGATATTCTCCATGATGAGGTTACAAAGTCCCAACAGATCCGGGGAGTTTTCAGACATACAACACAACATAATATTTTCCCTAGCCCAGAAAGTAAGGATATATTTTTTCCCCATGTGCATCTGTGTAAGATACTCTGGGCAGGTCCAGGAAAAGAGAAACCAGGTCCATCTCCAATTCGGTCCCCTCGACCCACTCTCTCACACCTAACGCAGTGCTCCAATATATACGAAGCATGCAGCAGGACCACATGCAATGAGTAAGAGTGCCTGTAGTCATTCTGCATTTAGGACACGCTGAAGATAATCCCACTTGGAATTTTGAGGGAAAATCTGGGGTCAGATAGACCCTGTGAAGAATTTTCAACTGCATGGAATGGTCCTATTTCAGATCAAAATCCTTACAGCATTTTCACAAATATCCTCCCATGTCTCCGAAGACATCTAAACCCCCAAGTCTCTCGCACAAACGTCACGAAGCTGCACAGTCTTGTCTGAGCGGACACTATCCAACTAATGATAAAGGGTACTGACAGAGAGTGTATTCTTAGCAGTAAGAACCCACTTCTCTATGTCGGATCTTTCAGTGTCTGTTCAAAGTATTTTTTTAATCAAATCTCTAATTTTGAAAAAAACAGAAGGCGTCTGTATTAGGTAGCCCATACCCAAGCAAGGTATCCCCCTCGCTGCCCACAGTTTATACCTGGAATCCATTATCCCAGGTTGACGACCTGGTATACCAATTATAGGGGTTAAGAAACATGGTGTTGGCTGTATTGCCCTCAGTCTGACGGATTGTCCTTCATGCTTTAACAGTATTGATCATCATTAGTTTCTGAGAATACTCCATAAACGTTGTCAATTTATCTAAGAACGACAGACTAAAAGGGTTCACTTTGTCTGAGAGTGCTCAATGTCTCGCCATATTGACGCCAATACCACAGCGGCCCAGGCACTCAAATACGTTGAAAAAAACTTAATTGATTGCTATTAATCAGGGTGATCAACTCCCCACAATCTTTGGGGCAGTTCCAATTTTGTTAGCTTGATAAACAATCGCTTATGGTGCCAAATAAAAGAGCTAAACCAGCCATTTTTTCAAAAAAAAACTTTGATTAGATTACTTACAGTGTGGAAACAGGCCCTTCTGCCCAACAAGTCCACACCGACCCGCCGAAGCACAACCCACCCACACCCATTCCCCTATATTTACCCCTTCACCTAACACTACGGGCAATTTAGCGTGGCCAATTCACCTAACGTGCACATTTTTCTACTGTGGGTGGAAACAGGAGCACCCAGAGAAAACCCACGCAGACACGGGGAGAATGTGCAAACTCCACGCAGCCAGTCGCCTGAGATGGGAAGTGAACCGGGTCACTGGCAGTATGAGGCAGCAGTGCTAACCACATGCCTCATCTGTCTGGGAAACATCAAAAAAAGCATTCACACGGGGTGTAGGAAATGAGAAAGGACATTCATATTAATAACAGCTATCCGACCTAGCCAGGACTTTGGAAATGCCTCCCATCTTTGAATGTCTTGTTTAATTTTGTCCAACAAATGGACATAGTTCACGTTACATAAATGATCAAAGACAGATGTAATGAATATACTGAAATAGGGAAACCACCCCCGTGACCATTTAAAAGGAAACCAGGATTTAGCCTCAGTATCAGGTATTTCCCTAAGACCTCCCATAGGCATGGCCTCCAACTTTGTAAAATTAATCTTATCGCCCGGAAAGGCAACAAGCGAATTAATGCATTGCATCACATGACCTACCGAAATTGCAGGATTTGATAAAAAAAACATAACACCCTCATCTGCATACAATGTCATCTTTCGTGACTTATATCTCACCTTTGGGGCAGATATGTTGACATCCCTACAGATGGTCTCCGCCAGTGGCTCAATCCCCAACGTAAACAACAATGGTGAAAAGTGTCAACCTTGTTGGCTGTCTGGAGAAATATTACTATTACTGGTTGGCACACCATTAGTGAGAACTGCAGCCAGAGGATCACGGTAAGTGACCCTCACCCACTTGA